>NW_001517111.1:298798-637991 GCF_000002715.2 Aspergillus clavatus NRRL 1 | reverse complement strand
TAAATAATATCTATCACCTTTAATATACTTTTATTAGGTCTGCTAAGATAAGCTTTTATTATTAATAAGAGATAATTACTAAAGCTAAAAAGAATACTTACTAAACTTACTAGAAGTAACTATATCCTCTTAATAAATAAGATAGCCTTTATCTTTCTTTTATAGGGTATTTATATTTACTAAGTATAAGAAGAATATAAGAAATTAGTATATAAAGAAAGAGACTTACTAAAAGAGAGATAATAATTAATATAATAAAAAGAAAGATGCTTATAGGAGGAGAAAAAAAAAAGAGAAATATAAGAGATAAAAAGAAAATAAGTAAGGTAAAGTAGAGTTACTTAAAATTAAAATAAATAATATATAACCTTATCTTACCTTTACTATAATAACTATACTAGTAACCCTACTTACTAAGTAATCTAATACTACCCTCTAAGTAATCTAATATTACTTATTAAGTATAATCTAATATTACTTACTAAGAGTAAATCTAATCCTACTTACTATATATAATATTACTCCCTTAAACTATAAGAATCTTTTAGTAAGGAGCTAGATAACCTACTAAGGATGGGCTTTATCTTAAGTAGGGGAGGATATAATATTAGTAAATAAATATTATAAATAGATTAATAATTATTAAGATTAACTCTAGATTATTAAGGTTAACCTAAGAAATCTCTATAATATCTATGACTTATCTTTTAGATAGATAGCCAGTAGCTAGGTATAAATAGAAGATCTTACCCCAGGTAAGTAAAGAGGCATTAGCCCAGCCTATTTCTCTTCACCCCTGGTGATACTACCTTACCCTCAGTAATTCCAATAGTAGGAAGTAAAAGGATAATAACTAATAAGTAATAAATAGGTCCTAGATCTATACCTAATTAAGAAGAGAATATAGATATAATATTAGCTATAGAACTTTAAGATCTAAATAAGAATAACTTACTAAGGATTAATTAGAAATATTATGATAAAAATATATAAAGAAAGTAATTTAAAAGATTTTTAATAAAGAACTATAAAGATCTAGTATATTTATAAAGATATTAAGAGTATTTATAACGGAATTTATAGGCTATTATTAATATAACCTAAAATAAAATAAAGTTCTTAATTAGGTATAGCATATTATATATAAACCTTATAATAATATAATACTAAATCTCTAAAACTTCTATAAGATAATATTAAATTATATATATAAGTATAATTCCTAAATATTATATATACTATATTCTAATTATAAAAGCTATATATTATAATAATATATTTAAGTCCTTCTATAAACTATGCCAGGTTATTTATAAGTAACTATCCTATAAAAGATAAGTAAAAAGGCCTATACTTAATAGCTATAGACAGCCTTAAAGAAAGGGGGTATAATTATAATAAAAACTATTTAGGGACTTTAGGATGCTATAGGAATACTCTCTATTAAATAATAATTAGATAGTATATTAATAATTTAATAACTTTAAGACTATAAGATAGTCTTAATTAATAATTAATAGAGAGGCAAGGATTAGTCTCTATATTAATCTATATCTTTCTGTGCCTAACTATATTCTATTCTTTATTGTCACAGGTACTCTGTTAAGGGATTTTATTTTTCCTTACTAGTATTTATACCTAATATAGTTACATAAATCTAGATACCCTATCATCCATTCCACCCTACCCCTCTTAGTCTTTATAGTAATACTATTTCAAAGATTATTAATTAAGGGTTCTCCCTCAGGGAGCACTTTTTCAAATCTAAGCATTTTATATCTAATAAACTTAATAAAGCATCATACCAGAATTTAAAAATAATAAGTAATATCTTTTAAAGGACCTCTTAATAGAGGCTGCAGATAAAGAATATAAGAATCTTTCTAAATAGGCCTTTTCAGTTCAGATAAAAAAGGCTAACAATATTAAGATACATAAGTTGGATAAACTTCTCACTAGAATCTTACCCCTCCTTTAAGAACTTAGGGTGCAAGCAAAGGTAAGATGGTCTACTGAAATATATGGTGCCATACTAAAAGTGTATAGGGTTATTTATTAGTACAGATACCTGACTTACACAGGAGCATAGAACAGGCGCCTACAGATGGGACTGCATTGGATAGCCCAGTGTGATCTCATGGATATGTAGAATAGTCACACCCAATCTTTGGTCATCACACTCTACAAACTATGATGAAAGGGCACTTCTCTCTCTTTTTCTCTCACCAGGACAGCCAGTTACAATATCTATACTCATATGGATATTCCATCAACTGAATTGCCAAAATCATCCATACCTTATACCAAAGGTTGGAAATTCACTGTTAACTCACATATTCCTCCTCGGCCAACATTAGTGACAAAGAATTGTTGCCGCAACTTCGAAGTTGGTAGGAATGAAAGGAGTCAATTTAGCCCAGCTCAACGGTGCCTGCGGAATCCTCCTTTACTTGGGGAGCAGGGCTCACATATTCTGAACTTGGAGGTCCTTGAATTATTGAAGGTCGGCGATGGCTGCAACGCGCAGGTCTTTACCGTTCGCGTGGACAACCCAGAATGTACCGAATCGAACGCAAACCTGGTGGCTAAAATATACGACCCCCTTTACTTTGACGATGAAGAGGGATACCTTAATCCTTTTCTCTGCGTGGACAAGCATTACACCCATGAAGTTCATGCGTATGGAGTGCTTTCTGATCTGCAAGGAGTTCTCGTCCCTAGGTTCTATGGGTCTTACTCTTTAGATCTGCTGGTCGAGGATTCAGCAAAGCGCACTGTTCGGCTGATCCTGATCGAATATTTACCAGGGATATCAATGCAACAGGCCATACCTAAGGACTTTCCTCAACGCACTCGCCAGCAAATCATGAAATCGGTAATTGAGTTTGAAAGCGAAGTTTACAAGCGAGATATATTGCTGACGGACCTGCACCCTCGGAATGTTATGATGGTTGATCAGGGTCAACGAAAGCTTGTGTTTTATGACTTCGCTGGTGCTCTCTTTGGCCGCAGGAGAGATGATCCAATTGCTGTCGAGTTTAACCTGTTCCTGGGTCAGTATATTTCACCTCTTCTACGGTGGGATACAACCATGGCGATGGAATTTGGTGAGTGGATTGATTGGGATTGGGATTCTTGGGTCAAAGAGGAGTTTGCCCATACCTCTGCAAATATTACACAGGAAATGCGGGAAATGTACTGTTGATGACCTGGGCCATCTACGGCGCTGTGATAGGAAAGAGTGGCTGCTTACCAGGATCCAGAGCATGTTATTTGTCAATAATTCAAGATAGTCTCGGCTTTGACAAAACATAATTTAATGCTTAAATCTATATAATTATGATCGTACTTCTACCGCCTTTGCTAGAATGCTGAACTAAGATTCCGCTGCTGCCGTGGCATTACAAATCATGGCAATCATCACTTCAACATCTCCAAACAAACACATCCCCAGCATATATTCAATATCTATCACCATGTCTTATATCGGCCGCTGCAACTGCGAAAGCATCCGCGTCACTCTGCCCGAGAAACCTCCCACCTCGAGCATCTGCCAATGGTAATGCCACCATCTCAAGAAAATGTGCCGGTTTGGACTCCTTATTAAAACATCAATAGCACAAACTGCAAGAGATCCAGCGGCGGTGGTAAATAGACGACCCCCTTTATCCTGCGCAGAATGCGCTGTTAACATCCACAGTCTGCTCGATCCACTACATGGTCGACGAGGCCGACATCAAGCTCGAAGATCCATCATCCGCACTCAAGACCTACAACGATCCTAGATCCCTTTCCGGCAATGTGGTCCGCGTATGTGATCTGCCTCCTGGACTCCGTTTTTGCTGTGAAGCATGCTGACTAGCGTACCAGAGACATTTCTGCTCCAATTGTGGCAGGTTTGTAGCTGTGTATATGAGGTACAAACAATCGGAATGTTTGCTAACAAGAATAGTCCCATCATGTCAAATTCGCCCAAAGCGCCTGGGAAGGCGTTCGTCAAGGCGGCGCTCTTCGATATGGTCTCCCCCCCGGGAAGAATGGTCTTCAATGAGAAGCAGCCGGAGTGGTTGAAGTTTCTGGATCAGAGCGGGAAGCCGATCTGAATACTAGGTCACAGTAGGAATGGACTCGCTTAGACTCGGATTGAATAGAAATAGAAGTTTCTCTTTTCTTCTCGGATTCAGCTGGCCATATTTAGTTGACATAGAGATTTCCAGCCAAAAGACTAGCATCAGAAGGGGTCATATCGCCACTTCAAATCTACATAGTAGCACACTGCTTAGCTCCAGTATGGGGATCCTTGAAAACTTGGGCCAGAGCATGTTGTAGAGATTGAATTAAGTTGTATCTGGAACATATTTTTAAAAATAAAGACAGAAAAACAAGAAGTCCTCGATGGTCTAACGGTCATGATTTCCGCTTGTCACTCAAATGAGAACGAGCGCGGGAGACCAGGGTTCGACTCCCTGTCGGGGAGATTTCTTTTTTCTGTTTTTCCTTTTTGCTCTCACCTCCTTTTCACAAAATATCCTCATATGAATTATTCATTCATTTCCATGCTGAAGCAAGTTTTTCTTTCTGCATATCTTCTTTTGGCTGTGGTAATGTAGGTTGATATATGCATGACTCAATGACTTGCTTCTTCCTTGGACATTCAGATATCATATTCGAACAAGATATGGCATACCAATGCCTGAGAGATATCCACGCAGCAGACATAGAATATCTACCAGGATATCACATTCTGCTTGCTCCGTCATACGGAATGAATATGTCTGCGGAAGAAAAGAATGAATGTTCTCAGTATGATTTGACCTGATGGTAATAACCGATCCCCATCCACTGTGATAGTCGACACCAGCATCATGTACTTCGTTTGGACCTTGAGAAGCGAATCCAACAGGCTATGAGATGCACAGTCAGCCATCGCTTATCTCCATAGCTCGAGTCTTCTGTGGCCGAAGTACGCTGTTTCTACCGAGCAAGCAGCTAATACCATAAACCAACCAGGGAGCTTTTACAACTATGAGAAAAAGAAGAGCAAGATCTCAAGATAGGCCTTCCTTAGCAAGACAAAGTATTAGTTAACATCTCTCCCACTTAGCTGAAATCGGTGGACATAGAAAGACATGCTAGACAGCAACCGCATCAATCACAATCATTAGAAAGAGTCATAACCAGCCAGATCGTCGAACATTATATCAACTTGTAATCGCCACAACCCTAGGTACCTGTCAGTGCTGATCCCCCGATCGTCCAAAGAAGCACTCAACTCGTCCCGCTTCAGAATCAAATACTTGTCCTTGTCCACTTGGACCTCTTTGCCTTTCCCCTACGAAAAAAACGTCAATACGCACCCATACACGCGTCCACAATATCCCACCTTGGTATATACCACCATATCGCCCAGCCGCACATCCACGGCGGGATCTCTTCCTTTCCCGAGGGCTTTCGTCTTGCCCACCGCCAGCACGATCCCGCGAACAGGCTTCATGGCGCTCTTGGTGGCGGTGCCGAAATGCGTGATATCTTCCTCGGGCTGGATAATGATCGTGTCTTCTTGCGGGCAGAGATACTGTAGAGTTATTTGTTAGGCGTCGGTCGTCAATGGTAAGGTGGCGAGTTCGGATGAGCAGCCGATGGCTGGGATATGATGGATTCTGGATGCTTTGGGATAGTATGAGACGTACCGAGTGTACTGCGTCTGCCGCGTCCATTGCGTTAAGCTATACTCTAGTGAAGAGTCCGACAGACAATAAGCGAATTACCGTCCAGAATTTAGACACGTTGATTTGTTTAATTAAGCAGCTGTTCAGTTTGGAGTATGTTATATATATATATATATCGAGGCCTAGTTTGTTGAACTGACGGATTGGCCGGGCTGGTCAGCTGATTTTGATGTCCTTATGACGCTTCGACCTCGACATGGCCCAATCATACAGACAACCCCGTGAGGTCGTCTTCCCTGGCCATACTTCATGGCCAATCAATCTTCGGAGGGATTGAGGAGAGTTGTCGGTTCACTGTCTCCAAGACTGGTTTCGTGGCTGTTTTGACGCTTCATATTTCGCATGAAAGGGTGGGGTTAACCGGTGTCACATATACCTGGTTTGAGCCTAGGATTCGGATATCATAGTCATACGATTCGAAGAGACGGCTAATAGCTTGGTGTGAGCTTGTTTCTTCGCTATCGGTACCTTTGTTACTCTCTCTGTTTGCAGATGGAAGTCAGGAAGTAGGATCATGATTGCATCAATGTTAGTTACTGCATTGGGCTATATTTTACCAACTTATAGGTAGCAACGAAGAACTCATTCTTTTACGTCAAATAACTCTTATTCATCAGGGAGACTTTGAAATTCTACCTAGCTGTCTTGGCCATGCCCATTGCCCAGCGTACATGGCCCTCGCCACATTTCTTTGCATGCATCTACAGAATATCGATGGGAGTGCAACCAAGCGCAACAAGACCATTCTAGGGGGAGTTCTTAGCACATATTCACCGAAATATCATAACAAGACTCACAAAGTTGTTGTTAGTGCAGCAAACAGGCTGGGCAGAGCAAGACTGCTGGCCGATGACCGCGACGCCTGCATCTGTCAGCAAGATACTAGGGCCAAGTCTTCGTGATAGGGAGACTTACAGTTCGCGCCAACAAGGCCGCTCAGGTTATTGGCATCGATGCCCAGAATATCGAGAAGACCGGTCAGTCTGGCGCTGAGGTTCTTGGAATCATCGACCTGGTTGCAGCATTGCAAGGTGCCGGTGTTGCAGGAGCCGGTGTTCTGGGCGCTGACGGTGGCCACAGCGCCAATGATGGCGACGAAGATAGTGCGGGAGAGCATGTTGCTGGTTGAGTAGTAAGTATCCAGGGAGTACGAAGCTTGCGTGATGGTAAGGATGAGTAGTAGATATGACGAATCGTCTAGGAATCCATGGCCATTTATATATCCTCTCTCCGAGATGTCTCGCCGCGATGATCCAGATTCCCCTCCTCGGTGATAGAACAGTCTTACGGCTGTAGTTCTTGCAATTCTTGTAAAGTATTAAAGCAAGGAGTGCGTTGAAGTAGTACAAAAAGCCTCGTGTGGGGACAGAACCACCAAGACCTGGGGGAAGTGGCACATGTCGGCACCAGAGAGGAATGCGGGGGCAGCCATTATAACCTCAATCAATTGTAATAAGCTTTAATAACAATTCTGAACGTGCAGGGATGCTTGGTTGCCTGAATTTGTTTGGTGTTTGCTTGGGAATGCATCAGTAAGGGATGAGAAGGCTCAGTTCATCAGGTCTTGCAAAAGGCTAGAACGGTGATGGTTCATAATATAGACCCCAGGAAGAGTCGAGAATAAGAATAGTATCAAAGGGGCTCCTGTGATCATTCCCCTCAACATGAGCATCGAACCACTGGCTCCCTGACGGCACAGTAGAGTCGACGACCACTCATATGGATCCAATTCTCGCTGCTCAACTGCTCATTGTGTGGGCTGGGCCCATTGCAGCTGCTGAATGTTCCAGACCTGCTACTGCAAAGTGCCAAAGCTATCAGCTGCACGAGGAATTCATGGATACTAGAATGCTACGCCTGTGGCTGAGGTCTGGTTCTTTTGGCTCGCTCCACATGAGACATACTACACAAAAGATCCTATTTTCATGGAAGGAGGAGGCGCAGATGATGTTGTATAACCTATCTCTTAAGCTCGCCAATGCCATTAATCCGTTCTTTACATTCATGTTCAGTCAAATGAGAATTGAGCCTAGGATTTTGTGGTCGTATGCAGTTCTCCCAGAGGAGGGATCTAGAGCCTGCTTTTCCCCTAACTTTGATGTAACCTCGCCCAACATTGCAACGTTGGATTCGGTGGGTGTACTCGAGAATTCAAATCAATGTCCCCTATGTAAACGAAGGAATGCGAAGTGTGCGCCCTAATGAGATGGATGAACCCAAAGTCACATGGCTGTCGGGATAGCCTGAGGTAGCTGCGCTGAGTAGAAAAAGTATTCTTTGCTGCAAAGTCCTATTTCCACCTTGATTATGGCAATTTATAACGACATAACTGTCCTAAGATATACAGGCTTAGCTTCTTATTTTTTATATAATATATACATAGTCCTCTCCAGCTCTCCGTCTAAACAGAAATCAAAGTGTATCCCGACATGCCTGACATCGGGACCAACAGACCAGCTGTCTCCATCTAACACTTCTTCAGAGGCTGATTGTACTCGCAAGCCTTGCTAGGACCCGACGACTTCTTCTTGGGCTCCTTGCCGTTGTTGTTGGTGCCCTCATACTCAACACAGATGTCCTTGACGCTGCTGGCACAGGCATCGATGGAAGCAGTATCGCCGTAGTTGGAGTTGATGCCAACGAGAGTCTTGCCGTTGTAGGCCTTGACGCCGCTGATCTGGACGGAGCGCTTGTACTGCTTGCTGCAGTTACCGCACGAGCGGTACAGCTTGCCGAAGTTGGAGACTGTGAAGCCCTGGATCATGACCGTGCCGCCGCTGTTGTGCTGGATGACCTTGTCGTCGGCGTTCTGGGCGCCGCCGCCGATGATCTTGTAGGTGCCGCTGCCGCTGCCCTTGAGGGAGAGGGCGTCTGGGTGAATGGAGATTAGCTGAATGCGGGAGAATTGGGAGGGGCACGGGGCAGAGAGAACATACCCTCGCAGACGTCTTTCCACCAGACGTTCTGGATGGTGCAGGAGCCCTTGCAGTAGACACCCTTGATCTGGTCGGCACCGATAATGACGTTCTTGAGGATACCACCTTCCTCAACGACGAAGACGGCGTCTTTCTCGCCGCCCTCCTTCTGGCCGGTACACTCGACACCACGGCCGTAGGTCTTCATGCCACCATCGAAAGTGCCCTTGACATATTGGGTAGAACGGAGGGTCACGCTGCCCTTGGAGGAAGGGATGGGGAAAGTGGCGCGCTTCTCCAGGGCCTGGTGGGCGGTGGGATCATGGGGGGTGGCAAAGGCCGAGGTGAGGAAGAGAGGAAGGAGGAGGAGTGATTGAAGCATTTTGACCTGGTCTGGTGAACTGACTGAAGCTGTTGTTTGATTGGGGTGATGTTGTGAAGGATCGAGTTAGTGTTGATATTCTAAGGACGAGAAAGCTGACTCTTGCATGTGAAATAGAGCCTACTCCCTCGCTTGTCCCGCTGCAATACCGCGTCTACCAGAATTGGCGGAGTGGATATCAAAGTGAAACCGCCGTAAATCATACGTGCACCAAAGCGCAACCAGTCCACCACAGCATTAACCCGGTACCTGCACCCCGGACTTGTGGTCTCTTGTGCCAAGCGCCTGGTAGCCCCTGCTTTCCATCCATCACCCGGTGGGAGGAACGGATTCGTTTGGTCCAGTCTGTTGAACATGCCTAACAACCAGGTAGTTATTGGGTCATACAGAAATCTGGTTCCTCCAGGGAATCGGGAATTCCTCCGTGCCAAGCATCGTGAGGACCGCCAAGGGAGTCCTCTGTTTCATCTGTTCTGGATATGTGGATGTTACCTGCTGCTAGATAGATAGCAGCCAGGGCCTAGAAGTGCTCAAATGCCAATTCCTCACGCAAAACCATGCGATTGGATTGGTCAAAGGGTCTGCCGTCATCATTTGATATTCTAGAGCACTCTTTAGTACTAGTAGATAGTAGGTCATTTTATCCGCAGAAGGACTGTTGATGGATGGAAGGATTGGTATTGCGAGGATGGTGCTCAAGTGCTACCCATTCATGATGGGAGTTAACTCAAAGTGTTAATTAGATCCATATATGTGCCACCGTCTGACAGTGCAATCACTTCCTGGATGTATATCCCTGCGGACACGCGTCACGGTCGCTGTCCGTGAACTGCTGGCGCAGGTTCAATACACCGACCATATACAGCGTGCGATAAACTAGCGCGCTCATGACATCCTTGTAGAGGCGATAGGACGATTAGATGGACAGAAAGGTGAATTCGAGCTCGGTGGCGGCCATCCACGTGTACCCGAAATGGCGGGGGATGACGCTGTGCGCGTGTAGTTTTTTCGCCGATGGTGCTGGCGAAGCGTGCGTAGTATGCGTCAAAGGAGACTTAGGTCCCGACGATGTCGAAGACGATGTGATACTTGTCTGGACATGATGCTGGGGCTGTCTTCTTTGGAGAACTGCTGACAGTTTGAACAGTTGGCAGGGATCCCCGCAGCGGGGGATGGTAGAGAGCAGAAGATTACTGACTGCTATAGCCAGTTGACGATCTCCCTGGTGATGCTGATGGGAAAACATAACATAAATATCACCCATTCTACCACGGTACCAGCCAGCCTGTGGAATAAACAATCAGCACTATCAATCAGCCCAGCCTATCTTGGCCGGAACATCTCCGGCTGAACAATCAGTCAATCCAGCGACAACTTCCATTCCAGACACACCCGAAAAGCATCATCTAGTACCCTTCCCCAAGAATCACCATCAACATGTCCAACCTTCCTCCCCATCCCAGCGTCAGCTTCTGGCAAGCCAATCCTCACGATCTCCACAACCACCGCTCCACCGAGCACCTCCCCACACACAGCGACATCGTGATCATCGGCGCAGGCTACGCAGGCGTAAGCACTGCCTACCATCTCCTCACCGACTTTACCGAGCGCGTTGGCTCGATTACGATTCTTGAAGCGAGGGGAGCTTGCTCAGGCGCTACGGGGCGCAATGGAGGCCATCTGCGCCCGGATCTCTACGGGCATATCCCCACGTATATCGAGCGCGCTGGCGCCGAGGCTGGGGCGGAGATCGCCGAGTTCGAGATCGCGCATGTCCACGCCATCAAGCAGTTGATTGAGCGGGAGCAGATTGACTGCGATTTCATGCTGACGAGGACGATGGATGTGTGGTGTAACGCGGAGGCAGCGGAGAAGGCGAGGAGGGTCTATGAGCGGATGAAGGAGCATGGGTTTGGGTATATGGATGATGTGATTTTCTATTCAGAGAATGCCGAAAGGGTGGGTCTTTCTTTTCGACTGTTATCAAGATGATTGAAGCTGATTTGACTAGATTTGCGGCGTCAAAGGCGCTGTTGCCTGCGCGTCCTACACGGCAGCTACGATGTGGCCCTACAAGTTCGTCATGCAGCTTCTCGCAAAGATCGTAGCGGCAGGCAAGGTGAATCTGCAGACGTACACGCCTGCGCTTTCGGTGACTGCCGCGCCAGAGGGTGGGTGGAATGTCACCACGCCGCGCGGGACCATCCACGCCGACAAAGTCATCCACGCATCCAACGCCTACGTAGCGACCTTGCTACCGGAGTATAAACGCAACATCATCCCATGCAAGGGCTTATGCTGTCGCATTGCCGTACCCGAGGGGAGCGACGCGCCGCTGCTCACAAACTCATACATTAACCGCACGGAGGACAATGTGCTCTCATATCTCATCCCCCGCGCAGACGGGGGTATCATTGTCGGAGGCGCTTCGGCGGTGTTCAAGCCATTCCGTGAACAATGGTACAATAATGTCGATGATAGCGTGCTTGTTGAGGAGGTGAAGGATTACTATGATGGGTACATGCAGCGGACGTATCGTGGGTGGGAGCACACGGACGCCAAGGTCGATAAGGTCTGGACGGGTGTGATGGGGTATTCGTATGATTCGAATCCGCATGTTGGTGCTGTTCCGGGGAAACAGGGTCATTTCATTCTCGCTGGTCTGAATGGGCATGGCATGCCGGTTATCTGGTTGGCTGCGAAAGGACTGGCGAAGATGGTGGTCGAGGGGGCAGAATTCGAGCAAACGGGAATGCCGCGGTTGTTCAAGACGACGAGGGAGAGGATAGAGAGAGCTCAGGCGGGAAGTGAAGAGGGTGGAGATATTCTGGGGACAGGATCATTCTTTGCAACGAAACAATGATACTTGGTGGTGCATTGTCCTGACCTGCTGGACGTCGCATGAAGGGTCGAGAAAGAAGGCTATTAATATATATATGCGCTGCTTGAACGAAGGATAGATATAGTACAAGAAGCGTTACTATTCAGTTTGTGATGCTTTCTGCTGGCGTCGTTTGATTAAGATGCCCAAGGGGATGTCGTCTTCGTCATAAAACTCGACGTCTTCATCAACGCCAAAGTCACGAAGACGCTCTCCTTCAGAGTTTCTCCAGCCTTCCTCACCATTCTGAGAAGTGCGGCTGCCAGAGGCCTCACTGTCAGAGGATAAATCACCATCCTCTTTTCGATTTTGATCAAACCGTTCGTGGAATCGTTTCCGACGATGTATCCCTCGGTTCACCTGCGCATCGTTCGCGTCCTTAATCTTTTGAGAATTACGTGCTTCAACAGCTCGGTAGTAAGAAGCATCGGCAGCTTTGATCGCTGCGTCCAGATTCCGTTGCTTAGCAGGAAAGGGAATGCGGTCTGGATCGGGTGGCGGCCATGACACGTTAGAATCTATTTCTCGTTAGTTCATGTGTTGTCATCAAAAATACAAGAGAACTGTTCCTTTACCTTCAAAGCCATTGACTTCAAAGTCGAGACCTGTTGACCGATCAGGCGTTGCCGCAAAGGGCCAGAACCAACTCAATATCTTAGAGGGATCAGCACAGCAACAGAGAGTTTAACCAGCATGACTTACATTTGCACTTCCACCCATTCCCGCCTTGATGTTCGACCAAATGCCAATGTCGTACGGGAACTCTTGTTTCTGGATCCGAATTTGAATTCCTCCAGGCCCAGACAGATACCCACCAAAGTGTCGGGCTCGCCTCAACAGTGTCTCGTGTCTCTCAATCTCCCACGACTCGATAGTGGTTGTATTGAGAGCCAGCGACCAGATACTCCGCACTAAAAGTATTGCCAGGGCAAATAATGTCAAGCTGTTCACTACAAGCAAAATGAACAGATGAGCCAGCTGCACCAGACTTGGACCGAGGTACTTGATGTTGGCGTCAGCACAAGCAATCACAGCAGACGAGCTGAGCTGTCCCTTACACTAGGAAGATGGCGCGATGCCCAAATAATGGAAGCCCTCTCAAAAAGAAGAGTTTCGAGATACCCCATGCCAACGACCGTGTAGAAGAGAAACCTCAAGAAATGAGGAAAAGTAAAGTGCGACACGCAATTTGATGTCCACGGACAGTGGTGGTCCATCTTCGGAATGCACCTGGAGCAATCAGCATAAGCCATAGCTGCTGATCTATGAGAACCTACCTCTGACATGTCTTGCAGTGATGTGCCCGAGGCGGTTTGAAAGCCTCACATCGACGACACCATCGCTGTCGACCACTTGCACAGTCTTCTTCCAGTTGCTTACGGTCCAATGGCATCCAGTTCTTGGGTGTATGGCCGGGATCGACGGTGCATGAGCGGTAGTAGCATACCCAGATGCAGGAAGCAAAAATATTCAACCACCATGTTTCCTTCGACGTAAGCGGTGCTTCATCAAAGTAATAGAAGAACAGTTGGGACGTGTACGCCAGAAAGCTTATCAGCGCGGTAACGACCGGTAAGGCCAGATGCGAGATGTTAAACGAGCGACATGCCATCTCGCCTCAGTGCATACTCATCCGCAGAGCTTCCTACACCCTTGGAAATCGCGATGTGGGATTCGAACTCCCCGATGTGTTGAATTTATTATCGATGGATTCAGTGTAGTGTTGTTGATGCTGACAACGTGGTGGGCGTGACTAAGCTCACGTGATATTGATTCGACTCGTGCGTGGAAATATGCCGCGCTATCAATCCCAGTCATCAAGCATACTCTCCTTGTTCCATATATATCAAGTTCTATCAAGATCTCATCACATTGATATAGCAAAGCATAATGGTGTATTGATAGATTATCATCGCTTCTGAGGATGCCAATCGCGGCTCTTCCCCAGAGCACTGTCCGAGCAATTGGCTCAACTTCCGTCGTCTCAGATCCCTGCTCTATAGTCAAGGAACTGCTGGATAACTCGCTCGATGCAGGCGCAACTGCTGTTTTCATTGAGGTATCCCAGAACACGGTCGATGTGATTCAAGTAAAGGACAATGGCCATGGTATTACGTCTGGAGATCATCCTTTGGTCTGCAAACGCGCATTTACCAGCAAGATTTCCACTGTCGAGGATCTCAGCGGACTCGGTGGGAAGTCCTTAGGCTTTAGAGGCGAGGCGCTGGCCAGTGCTGCTGAAGTTTCTGGTGGAGTGACGATTACTACTAGAACTGCGGCTGAGCCGGTCGGGTCCGTCCTCAAATATGGGAGAAATGGCGACCTCCTTAGGTGAGTCTTCCAACGAAGTACGCAGACGCATGTTAACGGTGTTCAAGTACTCAACGGGCATCACATCCTGTGGGAACTACAGTCCGGGTCACGGACTTGTTCAAGCACATCCCCGTTCGAAGACAAACGGTGCTTAAAGGCACCACAAAAACTCTCGCTCGAATCAAGAAAATTATACAGTCATATGTCGTTGCTCAGCCAACGATCAGATTATCCCTGAAAGTCCTCAGAGCAAGCAGTGAAAAGGCTAATTGGGTGTATGCACCTAGCAAGGATGCGACGCTCAAGGATGCAGGACTCAAAGTTGCTGGCACCGAAGTCGCCTCCGCTTGCATATCCAGACAGTGGCCTTGTATTTCTAACTCAAATTATGAAACTGGAGACTCCAATGGGCCTACCCTAAAGTTGATAGCGCTACTAGCCAACCCGGAAGCTGGTAATGACTCCATCTCGTTGATAGCATGGCCTAGCTGACAGGTTTAGATTACTCAAAAGCAAGTAGTGGAGGGCAATTTGTCAGCGTTGATGGTAGGCCACTTTCGCCAACAAGGGGGATTGGACAGGAGATCACAAAACTCTATCAGTCGTATCTGCGAGCGGCTGCCTCCCATGACGACTATCCACGAAATATATCAGACCCATTTCTTTGCTTACACATCCGCTGTGATGAAGCTTGTTACGATGTAAACGTCGAACCAGCCAAGGACGATGTTCTCTTCGAAGACCAGGAGCATATCCTGTCGCTGGTGGCGGATCTGCTTCGAGATGTCTATGGTGAGGCCCCTGGCAAAGCAGGGAAGCGCAAGACACCCGCCAAAGGGAAGGGAAGAATGGACAACAACAACGACGCTTTCCACTTGCTCCTAGCCCATAAGGAGCCGGTGGTGTCTTCTCCTGAAACGGTGCGTAATGATTATAAGCCACCGAATTTTATCTCTGCTAGCTCGCTCTTTCACTTGAGAAGAAGTCAGAAAAGTCTCCCAAATGAACAGCGAGCGTTTGGTGGAGAGGGGTCCCCAAGCTCATCAGGTACCTCGGGAAGCAGGGACTTGGAAGGCCTCAATCCCTGGTCCGTGACTCGCTTGTATGCCCCTACTGGTGCATCATCACACAGAACTCCGTATAAGAGTCCTACGACGACTGGACAGCTAAGCCATCCTGAGCAGGGCTCGGAGCCGCAACCTTCACTGGTAGCAGCAAACAGAGACACAGCGGCTTCATCTTCGCCCAGTGTATCGACACCCAATTCGAGACTTACGGACTCACCAACAGACTCACGATCCTCAGGATCCGTTTCCAATCTAGCACAGACTTCACCAATCACTCCCCTACAAAATCCATCAATTCGTTCAAGAGCTTCAAGACAACGCGACAGGGAGCGATATGGTAATGGAGCTCTCGATACATGGTTCCAGAAGACTACACAAGTATCTCTCCGCGAAGAGCCAACGGTACAGCAACCCGAAAATGACGCCGACGAGGCTCCACTTTCTCAGCTTGCGCAGGAGCGCTTTGCAGCGAGCGGAGCTTTGTCTGGAGATTCATCAGGAAATGTCGACGCGAGCCCAATCCAAGTAGTCGCCAATAAGTCGCCCGAGAGTATCCCATCACACCCACCATCGGCTCCCAGCTGCAATCGTCCTTCAGACGCTGTACCGAGACGGCTAGACCAGTGGTCTGCAAGGCTTCACCGGCAGCCAAGTCCCGACCACAACGCGGAACTAGAAAGGGCAATGGACTTTGAGAACCGCAAGAGGGAAGCGATCCTCAAGTTCCGGGAGCAGAGAAAGAGCAACCGCGACACAACCTCGAACTCGCCTCACCTGAGCAGATACCTAGCTGCAAAAGCCGCCCTGAACTCGGACCCCAGAATCAGCGCAGAGCAAGATATGCTGGGCTCCGACAGCAGCAATCCTAACCCCAGGCTCAACCCGCACGACCCGAGGTTCTATCTCATGCGCCAGAGGAGCATGCACGACCAGCGGAAAGCGTCCGGCGATCAGACGAAAATCCGCCGGCTCCACACGAGCAAATTGCCCCTAGAGAAGATACCGGACGGGTATGACCTGCATGATGTTTGCCTGGTGCAGCCTGGGGGTCTGTCCTCGATTGCCGAGGCCTTTCAGGAGCTATACCAGCGGGATCTATATACGCAGAACGAAGATCGGTTTGCAGGGTTTACCGCATCGGATATGATCCATCTTGACTCATGGAACGGCCAGATAGTGGCCTTAATTAAAGAATCATATCGGACTACTCAAGGATCCGAGATACCTAGAGTTGAAATAAACCTTTCCGATCTACAGCGGCGTCTGGGGGATCTAGAACAGTGACTGATTGTTGTGGTTTTAGCATGACATCTCATGAAGTATAAATATAGCATGTATACTACTACTATTGAGGAATCTAGATTGAAAGTGTGATTTCATGAAATCACATGGCCCTGTGGTCCACAACTTGAAAACATCAGTTAAACAATCCTGACGACAATGTTTAATAGGCATACAAAAGCTTCAAGATGCCAAAACATAATACCCAAGCCAAATTAAACATACAAACATCAGCACAAGTGGCTTTGAACGGCACCTCCAATTCACCATTCTCCCTTCCTTCACCCTCCACTCTACATTTATCCTACCTCGCCCCTAAGGCGACCAATCGCGTCGAGATCAAAGACTGGGCCTGGCCCGTCAGCCAAGTCTCCAACGCCTGGTGGAGCGCCGTCGGCGAGTCCAAGTTCACAACGTGCTCAGCTTCTCGAGCGCGATGCAGGCGATCCCCTGGACCGAGAAGGTGATGCTGGGCTGCGTAACGGCGTGGGAGTCGCGCCTATCCTACCGGATCGCGTCGCGGTCGATTGCGCGCGGCCGCGACGACCCGCGCTACGAGGAACTCAAGCACAGGGACCCGGAGTTCTGGAAGGCCGCACTCTTCAAGATATTTCTCCCTGAGGCGGCGTTCTCGACCCTCATCTCGCTGCCGTTTACCCTGCCGTTCCGGGAGAATGAGTCGAGTGTGGCATTTAGTCCGGGAACGAGTGATGTGTTGCGCGCGCTGGGTGTGGGTCTGTTCAGCGCGGGCTTCGCGATGGAGACGATGGCGGATACGCAGCTGGAGCTGCATCGGCAGGGGAGGACGGATTTGCGTCGCCATGTAGTGTGGAGTATTGTTCGGCATCCGAAGTGGGTTTTGCCTTTCTTTCTCCTCTGACATAGTAGCAAAGCTAATAATGGATCTAAAGTTTTACTTAGGTGAGACTCTTGTCCATCTGTCGTTCGTGCTGCTGAACGCAGGCAACATTTTCAACCTTCTCACCCTCATCGGACCAGTTGCAAACTACATCTTCCTGCGCGTCATCGGCGGCGATGCGCAGAACGAAGCGAGCCAGGAGGAGCGGTACAAGATGGAGGATCCGCATATGTATGCGCAGCTGCAGACGTGGCGCCGTGAGAAGAACAGCTTCTGGCCTGGATTGCAGAAGCTGACGAACCCGTGGACGTGGGCTGTCGTGGCCAGTGGACTTGGTGGCGTAGTTGTTGAGGAGGCGATTCGGACTTCGCTTGTTCGTTGACTGTTGTAATCAGTGTGTTTAAATACTTAAATATGATGTGATAGTATTGACTTACTTGTTGGTGGCTGATGCCTTGGATACTTCCTCTTCTCTCATTCAAGCTCCACCGGGCAGACCAGACATCCTGACGTGCACGCGATGGCATCGTCGGAAGGAGTTAGTTGTGTTGCTCTGCAACAAATGACCAAGCCGCATCTTCACCCTTCGCAATCGTCAGTCCAAGTATTGCCGCGGCGAAGAAAAACGCTTCTAAGCAGGCCACCCATCTCGACCCCTTACGAGCCATCCACGAGCCAACCGCTAAACCACAAAACAGTACGGCCGCTCGAAGCATTCATCCCACCCCACGCCCCCTGACTCCCACGCCCTTTTAAGCACCACTGTCGCCAGAAGCGGGATCGGCGAGCCTACACCCGCCGCCAACGCTGTGAGTCTCTTCTCGATGAACCCGCAAATAGCCAGATCGCCGTCCGCAGCCATTCCCGCCACAAACAGCGGCCAAAGCATGCACTTATCGATTCCCGGGGACGCACAGGCAAGCCGCAGATGCTGGGTGAGATTTGCCGCGTGGACTCTTTTCATGGCGCGAATTTGGGCTGAGTGCGGGAAGAGAGAGAGGGATTGGAGTGAGAGGAGGCAGTAGAGGGTTACTGCGCAGCGGTAGAGGTGGCCGAGGAGGATTGCCTCGTCCGGGGCCGAGGTAGACGTGGCCCAGTCCTCGGGCAAGAAAGCGGTGATTTGTCCCAGCAGGTCTGTGGCTGCTGGCTGGAGGTGTTCCGGAGAGCAGGGGGAGGAGAATGCCTGGCGCCGCAGGTGGTTGATGCGAATGATGTGCTTGAACAACGTGGGAGGACAGAGGAGGATGGGGAAGAACCCGTCTCCGTAGAGCTGAGAGATGTCCTTGATGGAACCCGTGTCCGCGCTGGCTAGGATGTGGTCGGAGGGGGGCGTGGTCGTGTTGCTGACGACTCCGATTCTGACACGCTCATGAGCGTCATACCGTTGGATCCCAACCCAGAAAGACAAGTACTTACATCATGAAATACAGCAGCATGGGTCGCAGGTGCGGCGCCGACTGGAGAAGGTTCTCCACGCCGCCACGATACGCGACTAGTTTCATCGCGCAGGCGAAGTGATGGCGCCAGTCCGGCGAGGTAGACTGCCTGGACTATCGGGGGAGTAGATTAGTATGGACTTTGTCTGGCTGACCAGGCTCGTTACTCACGTCTGTGAATAGTAGCATCATGACCCCGTTGAGAGCGAGATCTGTACAGCAAGCCTCCGGCATTGCGATTGCCTCCCCGACGGACCGGATCGCCTCGCCTCTGTGGTGGAAATACCGCGTCCGCAACTCACACAGATCGCTGCGGCTGTTCTGGGGGAGAAGCTGGTGGAAGCGATGACCCAGAGCCATGGACACCAATGTGTTGTGAATCGCTGGGGGGAGATACTGCACGCCACTCATGGGAAATGCCATGATGAATGGATTCTCGCCCAGTTGAAGAAGGGGTGTATATTCGGGGAGTATATGACAATTGTCTACCATGTTAGTATCTTCGCTCGTCCTCGGTACACACATCCAGTAGGCCTCTTACAGTAGTACACAGCTTGGACAATCGTACCCGTCTTATCGACCAGTTGAACACGAGGAACATTCGAAGCACGGACTTGCAGCTGATCGTCCGCGCTGACAGGCTGCTTATCTTGGTCATCTGTACTTTCGCCCTCATTCTTCTGCTGCGCCACAGCCACCTTCTTCTTGCGCGTCCTTGAAGACACTCTCCCTGGATCCAGCCATCGAAGCGGCTTCTTCGCATCGTATCCGGGACATTCGACCCCAGCTGCGCGGCACTTATTACACTCTGGGATGGAGAAGTCGCAGACCACTCGGCGTCGTCGACATTCCCAACAACGACGGCCTTTTGTGGGCTCGGTGGCGCTTACGGTGAGCGGCTGCATTTTCCCCCCTTCAAGAAACGTTTGGATGAGACAGGTAAAAGGCAAGCAGTAGACGCATGGATGGCGTCTGAGGGTCTTCCTGCTTAGATATATTTGGATTGCTGAAGGCTGATGATGACGCCAAGATGCAGGTTTAGTTTCGGGGCTAAGCTCAATCAAAAGTTCCCCTGCTTGTTCCCGAGTCCGATGTCTCACTCAGCCTGATGTGGTGAGACCCGTAAGAGTGAGATCCCATAAGAACCCTCTGAACTAAAAATTGTATCATGACCATCATGTCATATCATCAATTACATACAATAATTAAAAGTGATAAATACATACATTACTACCCAAACCCCGCCCGGTGATCACACCGCAAACTCCTCCTCCATCATATCCTCCCTCATCTCCTCCAGAAAGCGATACATCACCGTCCGCAACTCCCCATACGCCGATAGAAACTCCCGGCTCTGAATCCCATAGCTCTGCTCCTTCACCTCCCACCGCACCGCCTCCACACCGCGCACATTCTCCCGCACGGGATCCAGATTCCACCGCAACAGCTCCACCAACTCCGCCGGCGTCTTGCTCAGACTCAACAACAGCGGCACGTCCACCGCAATCTCCACCTGCAGCTGGCGCAGCCGCCGACCCACGGGATCCCCTAGCTCCTTGCCCAGCGTGACCAGCCGGTCCTGGAATCCCATCAGGTGTTCAAGCGGCGAGGTGGTCGGGCGCAGGAGGTGCTGCGGGGTGCGCTGGAGGGCGATGCAGAGGCGCATGGAGGAGACATGGCGGATGGTGGAGGGAAGCGGTTCATAGGGGGCGAGGATGTTGCCGCAGAAGAGCAGGTATTTGGCGTCGACGATGACTTCGTAGGTGGTTGCGCTGTACCATTCGCGGATGGCCTCGGTGTGGATGACGTGGTTGGCGCGGAGGATGGCGGGGCAGCAGCTTTTGCCGTCGGATCGCAGCGGCGGGCGCTTATTGCGGATGAGCGAAAAGTTGCGGATGGGGAGGTTGGGGATGAGGTAGGCGTAGATCTGGAGGCGGACTTCGGGAGGCAGAGAGAGGAAGGGGAAGGGAGACATGTAGCAGGAGATTTAATTCATGGATAGTGAGTGGGTGGAGGAGAGGACGTGAAGGGCGAAATTGGGTGATGAGGAAAACGAGAGACGAGAAAACAAAAACTGGGAGAGGACGGAGTCAAGAAGTTGGAATATGAAGATGAATTAGTTGGTTCGATCGGTAGAATCAGTCGTAGACTAGATAGATAGATACCTAGATAGATACATAGACCATGCAAATAATGCCCCTCTATCTCCGTGGTGTCCAGACCAGCTAGCTATATAAAAGCCTGAAGCCTTGGCATCTCAGACAGGGGTGACTTTCTCCAGCGTTTGCGATTGTGTTATTTGACTTGATTTCTTTGAAAACAGTCGCTGAAATTGTCCCGATAGTCGTCAGCTGTCAATTGAAAGATCGACGATATGAACGAACTATGGATGGAGTATGGAAACTCTGCATTCTTTCCCCGATAGGCAGTGTTTGACTGAACCCCCCTGGTGTGCCTGTGGGGAGAGGAATCCCCGTGGAAATTCCTTTTCATTGGCCATCAAGCATGAGGTCGATGTCTCGGACCCTTGATGGCTCGTAATTTCACTTTTCACTTGTACAGAGCGAAGGAAAGCTGACGGCATATGAAATCTGAATCTCTGAACTATTTAATTGATATGCCGTGGCGTGTCATGCGTGTATTGCTCTGCATTCTCGATATTCAGAGTCTTTGTACGAGGCTAATCACCGCCAGTAGGATAAGGGGAATAAGCAATTCTCCTCTGAGAACCTACCTGTTGTAACTAATAATAACATCGAAGATGACTTCTTTCTCCTCCCAAAGGAGTAGAGTATGTATCTGACAGTTCCCACTTCAGCAGGACTGAAACTAGAGTAAACTATAATGGTTTCCATGCAGGGTTCAATCATGCTCAATACTCAATAGTCTTTCAAGCGATCTAATAATAAGTCTATATCTCGGAGATAATCGAACTATTGCCAACTAGCCAAGAACCTGGTCATATAAAGTATAAACACCAAATAAGCATACGTCAGCTTTCCAGCCATGTGGAGAATCAAAAGTGGAATTCAAGCAAGCAGCTAACAGGCTAATAGCCCTTGGTTCGCTTATATTCATTCACCAACGGCTCGCCCCTCCCCAGCCTTTCCATGTTCAGCTTAGCAATGCCCAACGAACGAGGGAAATATTCCTTGCCCAGTGAGCTGACATGGGAACTAATCCGCACATTCGGCGCCTTCCACAGGGGATGCTCTGCAGGGAGAGGCTCGGGATTCGTCACGTCCAGCGCCGCCCCGCTCAGCTCACCGGACTGCAGGGACGCGATCAACGCATCCTGGTCGAGGACTCTACCCCGCGCGATATTGGTCAGATACGGCTTGGGAGATACCACTGGTGCATGCGCGGATAGGAGCGCGAATTCCTCTGCACCCAGCAGATGATGCGTCTGGGTGGTCAACGGGACGCAGACGACCAGATGGTCCAATCCAAGACTCAAGAACGCGTGGATGGATTCCTTGTCTGTGCCGTGGTGCCATGAGACCGGAATTGAGCCGTCGGCGTCGCCAGTGCCAGGGACGATGTATCTCGTATCACGGCGAGACTCGGGAGTTGGGCGGGGCGACGCAGTGTATGCGTGAACGGTCATTCCCAGAGCGGCAGAGACGCGAGCGACTATGTGCATTAGCTTGGACCTTGGTAGGGTTATTTATACAATGGCGAACTTACTCTGTCTTCCAATGCTTCCATATCCCAGGATTCCAACCTTCTTCCCCACTTGATCGTGGATTTTATCCATGTACGCATCCAGCGGGGCCCAGTGTTGCAGCTTTTGATTCTCATATGTCCGCACGAATTCCTTGGACGCGATCAGCCAGTTCATCACCGTCCATTCAGCAATCGGGGGACCGTGGATGCCAGAGCTGGTGGAGATGGGAATGTGGCTGCTGAGGACGGGGTGCGTGACGAAATGGTCGACGCCAGCAGAGAGTGTATGGATGAGTTTGAGACTATGGTAGTCAGTGCATCGCCCAGGATGCTTTTCCTTGAGCGTGATGTATGAAGCTTATTCTGAACATACTTGACAGCATCTTCAACAGTAGGAAGATTGGTGAATGTCACGAGAATAGTAGCTTTGCGCGCAAGTTCTGAGTCACAGCATTTAGACTTGCAAACCCCAAAGCAAAGAAAATACAAAGAAACTACCTACCACTGGGGACCGGGGAGCCTCTCTCCAGACGAATGATAGTGATCTCGGCATCTGAGAACTTGGTGTGGATATCCTCGACGACTGCCGGTGATAGATCGCGCTGGAAGGCGATGAGCAGATGCTCCTTGACAAGGGGCGCGTCACCCATGTTGCTGCACACTCAGTGCCATTCTGTCAAGAAAACACGATAGCGTCATACCTTAAATTTCTGATCTGATCACACTCGAAGATCTGATCGCTTGGTAAGTGTCCTGTCCTGGGATCGATAAACAACGGGAGAGCAGACCAAGTCCACACAGAATGGCCTCAGACAACCGACCTATCTTATCTCAACAGCGCAAACGTATATATACAAGTACACCCGACATCCGATGAGCAATTCTCATCAGCAATTGCAAATCTCCCACCAGAGCACGATGAGGGGAAACACTCAGGACACTTACTGGCTACAGGCCGGGGGGGGGGGTTCCCTTATCGGGCTTATCGTAACCCAGTTCCTGACTAATCCCGGGGCCGAGGTTATTTAGTCGGTCTCGCCGCACATTCCCCATCTCTCTTTCATCCATCATTGACACTGAGATCGTTTGATTCATAACTAATGTGACCTTTTTGGTAGTCAGCGCTCGATGTACAGCCCAACGACCGCAGTGCTATGTAGCATTGAAGGCATCTTTCATTAGAGAGATGCCTTAACAAGATACGCTAGTCAACTATCTGGCAGTCATACGAGCTGATTCTATAGCCAGCTCCAAAACGACAAGGTCGTCAAGGAACCCGATTGGAAATCTTTCCCCCACGATCATACCTCTGGTCATGTTGAACCTCGTTTCAGTAGAGGAGAAGTGCTGCTTTCGAATCACGATGAACCCATGATCATCTATGCAATAAACCTAACCAGTCGCATAACTGAGCTTATAGGCGCAGTCTTTGATTTCAAAAACCATGACTTGTCCCCCATGCTGGCACAAGCCAAGGCCCTTCGGTCCATGATTCAGTCACCATAACTGCGTACTAGTTCGAAATCTGGCAGGATGATGACAAAAACCACGCATTAGTGCATCTGTCTCGAGCAATGCTTAAATCCATTGGTGTAACAGATGTACCCCAAGGAAAGGCCCGCCTTGACAATGTCTATCATCGTTCATCGTGAGGTTAGTAAAGAGAATTTCCACAAGCACGGTCCGCATCCTGCACTGCGTGGAAGGTGCCTCCCTCTGTAGTCTGTACTCTGCAGTTCGCCTGGGAGGTTCAGGCTTATCATCGCGCTAGTTCCTGCGTCCATAGCCAAGACAGCTTATCACTGAGGAGAGGTCACTTACCCAAGTCTCTGTGCCAGGTGCCTACTTACTTCATACCGCACAATCAGAATTCAGAATACCGAGCCATTTGATCCTTGGACAATGCGAATCACGTATTTTTGCTTTTCTGAAGAAGAGTAAGTCATCAAAGAACCAAATCAGTCAAACCATTCGGATTTTTCTTATGGTGGACGACAGCTCCGTGTGGCGTTCATAGTGGTACAGGTCGCGAGCGATCTGCCGAATTTGATTGCCCAAAACGAGCTGATCTGCAGCTGAATATCACTTTGGGGGAATCTGCACAAGCAGTGGCTCAATAATTGGTCCCAACTCATCTCACTTCACTAACAATTCTTCTGATTTGATTTGCCAATCTTATCATTCATAGCAGGCCACCCTGCATGTCGAATCCCCAGACTAGCTGAATCAAGATGCCTCGACAAACAAAGCAAAAAAAGAGGGAAGCAGATAAAATGCTTGCCTTTCCTGGAGCTGCGCAAGGTTCAATAAGACCCCAGCACGGGTTGATGGTTGTCACAAGCCCGTGGTCTGAAAACTTTGTCCTCGATTATTGCAGAGACAAGCCTCATTCCCGGCCGAACAACTATCCATCATGTCAGAGGAATATCCTCGACCAGGCGTCCTCAAGCGAGTAAAGACGGCAATGCTTAACCCCGTTGATCGCGAGGAGCAGGGCCGTCGTCCAATTATGACGATGCATGATCTTCAGAACCCAGAGAACGAGGAGGCAGCGGGATCCGCCATCCGACCACAGCTTCTACGTCGTATGACGGTAGCTACCACACAACCCAACACCCTCATCCCACCATCCGACAAACTCCTCGCCTTCCGCGCCCTCACCGGTATTGATAGTGTGCCAGCCTTGACGATCCCGCATCACAACCAGCGCACCGTACCCAACATCGGAATCTACACACGCGTCGTGCGCGCCGAGCAAGCCACCGCGCAGCGGTATCGCTTCTTCAGCATCCTTGTCAACACCTGTCTCGGCATCCAAATTGTGGTCGCGGCATCCCTGACAGCACTCGGGGCTGCGAGTGGGCCGCATTCGGCTGTGACAGCGTTCGGCGCCATCAACACCATCATGGCAGGTATCCTGACCTACCTGAAGGGATCCGGGCTGCCGGACCGGCTCAAGCGCTACCAGAACGAATGGCGCAATATCCGGGAGTATGTTGAGCAACGGGAGCGGGAGTTCTGTCTGGACGGCTGCGAGCTGGACGTCCAGGAGGAGGTTTCCATCATCGAGGGGATGTATGAGGGAGTCAAGCGCGAGATCGAGGCGACCAAGAGTGGGGAGAATCGACTGATGGCGGCTCCAGGGCAGAGTCGGCGGTCATTTCTTCCGCAGGGCCAGGCTCGAGGGTCGGAACGTCCTAGGCACCCTGATGCAGCCGGTCCGATATCTATGCCGGAGCCGGTTTTCGAGAGACATTGATATCGACGTCATCTTCTATTTTTCTGCTGTTGTCTTATCAAGCGGATCGCGGATCATCCGTCAAGTTTCCCGATGCTAGTAGTGTATTCAGAACTCTTGTCAGATCTTGTCGCGTTCCTTGTTCAAAAACACAAGCAACTCTATACTGTATTTGTAGCTTGAGCTTGTGACGACAGTTCATGCGTCGCAGAGCTGTACATGACTTATCAAGGCATACGGAGTTGCCACTTTGGGATGCCCGACCTAGATGAACCTTTCACTCCATCAGGCTAAACTACACCGTCCATAGTGACAATACATACCAACGACCCTTACTCAAGCCTCTATCCAAAGTGCTAAACCCTACATTAAACATACTGACTGACTCAGCGCTCCACCTCCATTTCCTTGGCCTTGGCACAAACCACTATTCTATTCTATTCTATTCAGTCTTCTCCCTCTCCCTCCATCATCTCACTGCCCACTCCTTCCCCAGTCACTCACTCTCCTTCCCCTCCAAAACCAACCCCCCAAAAATGCCCTTCGACCTGCGCCCCGCCGCCGCCGCCGACGCGCCCGCCATAACGGCCGTCTTCCTCGCCGCCTTCTCCGACCCCTTCAACCAGCGCATCTTCCCGCCCACCCCAGACGTCACAGCCTACTGGCACAAGCAGTTTGCCCAGATGAGCGCCAACCCCGCGCAGCGCGTCCTCAAGATTGTCGACACCGACACCGACACCGACGCTGAAGCCGTGGTCGCGTTCGCGGTCTGGGGTCTCCCCTGCCAGCCACAGCAACAGCAACAGCAACGGAATCCGCATGCAGAGCCAGAGCCAGACCCAGCGCCAGCGCCAGAGCTAGATTCCTACCCGGCCAGCTCCGACGCCGACCTCTGCAGGCTCTTCTTCGGTGGCATGCAGAAGATGCATGAGGAGATCATGCGCGGGAAACCACACTACTGTACCGCTCCCCCTTCCTTCCTGCACCTCAAATCCAATCCAGTCCAAGAGTGGTGGAGGGGGTGGTACTAACGCGTCCCAGATCTGAATATGCTCGGCACCCACCCGGCGTATCACGGGCGGGGCCTTGCCTCGCGGCTTCTGCGGTGGGGGCTGGAGAGGGCGGATGCGGAGGGGGTGGAGACGTATCTGTCTGCGTCGCGGGCTGGGCGGCCGCTGTATGAGAAGTATGGGTTTCGGGTGGTGGAGGTGAGGGAGGTTGCGGCGGGGTATGTGCAGTGGTATATGGTGAGGGAACCTGGGGGGAGTCAGGTGGGTGGTTCTTGAGGAGGGTGTAGAAAGAATAGAGATGGGAGGAAGGGGGGAGGTAGAAGGTTGGGGTTTGGGTTGAGTTTAGTATAGAGGATTTGCTTGGCTTGCTTTATTTATAAGCCTCTCTTCTCGTTTTCATCGGACAGAAGAGATGGATATCTCCATGCCTGAAGGGATCATACCATCGATCAGGACCGAAGGATGTAATCTGTGGTGGACGACAAGCATATTCTGGCACAGACCTGGGTATCGATACATAAACGCTATCGGAATACTTGTATCAACAATTGGACTTCAAAATGGGGCTTTCTGCTACCCTCAGGCTAAGCCAAAATACCACGCAACACTAATGCTGGATATCACAAAGGGAATGAAATGCGCGATCGCTGAGCCAACAAAGTACAGAACCAAAGTCATGACATCGTAAAAGTGTAGGCGAATTCGCACGCAACCTAGGACCTCGCGCCCAGCCCCCGTAGACGGTCTCTCAACGCCTCCATCTCGGGATCAGATCTCTCTGCCACATCCTTGTCCTTCAACGAAATAGATCGATATTCACCATCCCCTCCAGGGGCTCCCACTGTCACCCATACGAACTTGCCGCCGCCAGCTTGCGCCTGTTCCTGCGCGCCCTCCCAAAACACTTCCGGGACGCTAGAAGCCTGATCGTGCGAGGCTCGGCCCCCTAATCGCCCATTCGTGATCCAACCATTCACAACATCTCGAATAAAACTGATCTTGCGTAGAAACGAATTGGCCTCCAGAACGTCGCGGATACGATCATCCATGGGATTCACTGCCGTGCCATGTGCAATGCTCAGGAACGTCGTGGCCTCTTCCGAGGCGACGGCTCGGGTATCGAACCCAGATGGATGCATCTTGCCTTTCGCGCTGAGATAGCGGGCTGCGGAGGGTGACAGATGGTAGAAGTCAATCCACGGAGACGAGGCCCGCGTGCGCCCAGGAGAGATAACAAGCTTAGTATGATCGGGGAAATTGAACTGTTGACACAATTTTAGTAAAAAAAAGTAATATCAAGATAATCATCAACCCTACCTGAAAAGCGCCGTCGCCGAATCCCCAGATGCCCACATTGCCTAGTCGCTGGTAGAATTTGATAAACTGGCCAGGGGTATCTAGTGGTTTATCATCCTCCAGTGTCGCATCGTCGTCGTGTCTACCCAACGACCCAATCATATACTTGCCAAATTGATCGACAAGCTTCACCCGCTTGATCTTCTCTGCATCAGCGCGGGCGCACTCCAGTCCGGAATTTGTGCGCACTTTGATCCCAGAACCAGAGGAGCCGTCAGAGGAGGCCTTCACCTCGAAAAGCGAGGGCGAGATCAGTGCGCGTCTTACACCAGTCTGGCTATTTGAAGATTCATTGTCAGAATTTTCAAAGAACTCCACCGGCCTCCCCTTGAGAGGCACAAGCTGATCGACCTCAGAGTAGAAATAATCTCCACCTTTCTGCTTGTTGAGAGCACGCGCTTTTCGGCGGATATGCCTCTCGCCATTGCGTACCAATACTCCGCTTGCCGGGCGACCATTCTCTGCCTTAAACACGCATCCCACACTGCCATCATCCAGAACATACCCAATGCCATAGCGATTGGTATAATCAACCCATTTGATGACGTACGCGTGCGGTGTCCTCCTGGAGCTCGAGCGCCGGCGAATAGTTGCCTGGGGCACCAGGTTGGAGAGCATAAGCCGAAGATCTGTATTGACATCCTCAAGAGATGTCCTAGGCATCATTTCGCAACGGTCCTCTAGATGGAACAGTGGATACAATCCCAAGGTTGACCGCTTGGTACTCGATGTGGAAGTCGTCTTACTACTGGAACGGCTCATGGCTGCGGCATTGGCTTCTGTCGGTACCTGACCACCGCCACTCGGTACGTTCTTCGCCATCGGTTCTCGCTCTCGATCTTTAGGTTTGGAAGCTGGGACAATCTCTTCTGTGGAGGCTGACCGTACGGAGCCATGCCGTAGCCTAGTAGGGATTGTCTCTACAGCCGCAGAAGCAGCTCGCTCCTTGATAATGACAGCATTAGGAACCGCTTCAAGACTAGCAGCCTCTAGTCTTTTGGATTGCGAGCGTGTCTTGCCTACAGTCAGCATTCCTGCCCCATTTCTTGGGGGAGCTATATTCCTGTCCAGATCACGTAATGATCCAGAATAGGATACTGCCACCCCGCGCCGCGCACGAATAGGCCTCTCTGCAAGCCCACCAGTTGGTGGAGGAGGTACTGCGAGTGCTGCAGACTCAGGCTCCTCCCCGTCGGCAAAAGACTTCACTGCTGGCGCCGAAGGATCGCAAATAGCTGCGATCTTCCGGGCTGAGCCGCGACCACCCATTGCTTGCTGACGAAGTGTTGCGGCGTGACTCTGAGGCTCTTTTCGTCGCTGCTGGGCTGCAACCAGAGCAGCCTGCGTCCTAGTGAGAGACGCGGCGTTGCTTCTGACGGACGCACTGCGTCTTCCAGAAAGGGCCGTGCTGTCTAGCAACGAGTCTTCTTTACGGACGGCGAGTCCAGAATGGGGGGCACTCCAGTCACCATCTAGGTCATTAGGGTATTTGTATACCATATCCTCCGGCAGTGGCATGAGCGGCTGAAGTCCCCTTTCCTCTTCGGCCACGCACTCTGCAAATGCCGATTTGGAACAATTCTTGCCAACCGCTTTGCGAGCGCTTCCGTCTGGTTTACGCCCAACCCCGCAGAGACTGTAGAATGCTGCTCGGCAGATAAGATATCGCTGTGTTGGGTCATCGACATGATCAATATAGGCCGAGAGTTTGTCGTCATATTCCAGACTATGGCCAAGCATCATTCGATCGCCCCGTGGCTCGTCGGATCTGAGCCATATAGGTTTTGAGGTACAACATGCTGGATCCAACCGTCGGGGTATGCAGCCATCGTACATGCTGAAAAACGGGTGCTCAACAAGGTCGTCCGGGTCGGGTCTCTCGTTCTCTGCGAGATTGAGGCAAGAACTGACCAGAGACTTCGCCTCCTCCGGAATGTGGTTCGCAAAATCGGGGCTACTGGGCCAAACATAGGCCAGGTTCCTGACCTTCTTGTAGATCTCCTCCTGTGTTTTCGACTGGAATGGTGGAAAGCCGGTGAGCATCGCAAAACTTGAAGATCTCTATTAGTGCAGGTTCCTCGGAGATAGCCGCATGGGATTCACTTCTCACCATATAACGCCCAATGACCAGATATCAACCTTCTGAGTATGCCCACCCTTGCTCTTATCAAGAACCTCCGGAGCAATGTAATTCGGCGTTCCGCACAGCGTTTTCCGTCTCTTCTCGTCCTTTTCGGAAACGATCATTGCAGCCAGTCCAAAATCCCCCACCTTGATATCCATGTTTCGGTTCAAGAACAGATTTCCCATCTTTAGATCTCGGTGTGCAACACTCCTTTTGTGTAGGTATTTGACTGCGCCGCAAAGCTGTATCATGAATCGCCGGACTTCCGGTAAGCTCAAGCATTTTCGCTTCCTCACCATATCCATTACCGACCCATTAGGGCACAATTCTAGAATAACATAGATACATTTGGAAAATGTAAAGGCGCGATGGAACTCGACGATGTGGGGGTGTCGCATCTTCGAGTGTATCTGAAGTTCGGTACGAAACTGCTCGAAAGATATCGTCAGCAAGCAGTACTGAATGCGATGAAAGACAAGCGCGATCCAGAAGCATACCTTTTCTTGCATCTTCTTCTGGCCCATCTCAGACTTAACCACCTTCATTGCGAACACTCGGCCGTTTCTCAAGAGAGTACCTTCGTAGCAAACTGCGAAACCCCCTTTCCCCAGGAAAGCGCCAGTTGAATACCGCTCACCCCCTTCCTCTGGCTCTGCCACAAGCGACGGCGGTGGTGCTGCATGGATCTTTGACGACGCAGCCTTCTGTGCTACTGCGGCGGCGGCGGCATTTTTGTCGAGGACCTTCCTCTCCATCGTAACAATCTTAGGTTTAATTATGTGATTCGTCGATCGCGGCGACAGTGCTTCCATCTTTGTTTCCAGCCTTGGGTTCAAACAAGAAGTGGTATACAGATATCGATTTTTGCACCGAAACCGAGCGGGGAGGCAGGCAAATGGAACACAACAGGCGCTGAAGTCATCAAGGATTACGATAAAAATTGGCGATAGCAGGATAGCGCGGGAAAGGGTATAATAGCAATGCTGTTCGTCGGAACTGTCGTCGTACTAAGTCAGTAAACCCATCTGAGACAAGTCCCTGGAAATAGTGGTCCAGAGGCAACTTTCCGTCCCGAGAACAAAGAAGAGTTTGGTGTCGAAGCATGGAGAATCCGACTTACCACAGAACAAGTGAACAAAAAAAGATATATGCAACAAAAACAGCTCTCCAAAACAATGATATGCAATTGACACCACCACTCAAAATTGAAAAACTGACAGCAACGGCGCGAGGTGGGGGGATGAGTATGGAGAGATGGAGAGAATACTAATGAAACACTGCAGAGAGAAGAATGAACTGACCATCCAAAACGGATTACCGCATCGGGCAATCGATAAACATTCATCCGACTGCCGCAACAACGTGCATTGATGACATAAGCTTGCACTATCTGCAGGTAATGCAATTATGCAGTTGTACAGATGACGCAGGGGCTAGTCCTGATTCAGACATCGCGCGGGCGAAGCTTTAGTGCCTGATTATCAGTCAGAAGTCGAAGGACAATGCTTCTCCTGCTCTACTGGACCTCGATTTGGTTCGAGAACTGTCACGATGTCTCTTACATTAAAGCTGTCATCCCTCGTTATTCGCACCCTCTCCAAACCAATCGCGGTATGTCTCGGATCACCGGTCGGTTTTCAAATTGTGGATGATCCGTGCTGACGCCTTTAAGAACCAAATCAAGGGACAGGCTCGCGAACATGAACGGTTCAGGAAGTTTTGCATCTCGATCGCGCAGGGCCTGCACCGGGTTGATATGCGTCTTCGGTTAGGTTCCTTGCGCGATAGTGCCACGGCCCAAAGACGCGCAGCCGCGGAAGCCGAACTCCGCAAACACAAACCCACGACGCCAACAGTGAAGACGGAAGCAGAGACAAAGGCTGAGGAGCAGGCTATCGCAAAGGCCAAAGCGGTCGTTACGGAGACTGCGAAGCCGGCACCCGCGCCCCATATCCGCCCGCTGTCCGAATCAAAAGCCATCGAGTCGGGTGCCACTTTCATCAGTGAAACCTTCCTGTTTCTTGTCGCTGGCGGATTGATCGTCTTCGAGTCATGGAGGTCGCGAAGAAAGGAAAACACACGGAGAGAGGATGTCGAAGCCCGATTGGTCGAGCTAGAACAGTCCGAAAAGGCTGCCCGTCGGGCTCTAATTGCCTTGGAGAAGGAGGTCCTCCATCTCAAAGCCAAGGCTGGGGAGTCGGTCAAGTCGCATGCCAGAATTCTGCCGCGGGAGGTGTGGGAAGTCGAGCAGGGAGAGGCTGAAGATCTTCAAGATCAGGACTGGTGGTCACGTATCACCTCATATTTGCCTTTCATGTCGAACCCTGTGCAGGATTCGGCAGTAGAATCCCAGTCTGCCATCTCGACAGCTTCAGGATCACCCCCGAAGACATCCACGCCTGAACAGTCATCAGTGTCTCCGGTGAAGTCCGGCCACTAATGAGACGTCACCAGTGAAGAACCACTGAGTCTGTTGGTCTTGATACAGACTTACCAGTATTTATTTATATCATGAAGGTGTCATGTCTTTCGGAGTTTGGTGTTGACATTTGCATTTGCATTACAGTCTCCAGGATACCCTCTGTCTTTGGTCGATAGATGAGCTGGTACTATTCTTATTGTTGCATATTCTTTGCTTGGTTGGCGAGAGCCTGTCTATCTCATGGCTTAACTAATCTCCCCTCTGTTTCCATGGGATGATCAATCAATCTCAATGTATATAACTTCCCCAATCTTTATTCCGGATCTTTCATAGACTCGAGACAAACTATCATGTCAAGCCATCCTGCGGCCTCGACTCTTCGGGGGACGTTTTGCTCTTCTCTTAGAAAACGTCCTCTCTGGAGAGTGATGGGCCCTGTCATCACAGCCTCTGCTCCACTACTTCAAGGTGCGCACCTAGCTAGTCCCACGAACGCATAGATTGCGGATGCTTTTCTTACTATGAAGCACATAGAATGTGATCTACACGGGCCTGATTTTGATATCCAACTCGACCACTCGAAGCATCTGAATATCCTCCTTCTTTCCCAGTCATCCATTCGATCTTTCAAGCAGGAAACACTCATGCGACTGAGTGACTTCCGGAAACACATTGCAACACCTGCTCACAGTCGCGCCATTGCCTTTCTCCTTACCGAAGAACCATTCAGCAGCGCGAGTGGAAAGTATAGCCTCGACGGATTGATGGCTTTGCAAGTGCTGTATGCTCGCTCCAATCCTAGACTTCCAACATATTTGAGGTCTCAAAGCAAGTTCATGATCGTAAATTAATCTGTACAGCGTTATGGAGTCCCAGGTTGGCCCATTGCCCATTATCCCGGTTACCGAGTCTTCGTGCTTTGTGGCTTGCATTCAGGAGTATATCAGCGGTCTTGTGAATCTACCGTCTATGACTCGGCCTTTCGCAGACACTGTGTCGTTACTATATCATATGCGAACGCCGTCTTCCGCTTCCCTTTCCGAGCAGGACGCGAATGTTCTCAGTGATTTGTTTCCGTCCTTGAACGCCTTAAGCCAGTCTGTCCGCACCTCGGAGGGGAGGTTTCTCCTTGGAGAATATCTCGGTCAACAAGCCAGCGAAATTCTGGAATTCTGGGAGGCCGATAGAGTTGTTGAGTAGGGATACGGTATTTTCCATCTCTTTGGGTCGGCGTTTCCTCATGAAAGTGGGCCCTGGGAATGTCTGAAGATGCTCGGAACAAAGGTATAGATATATATTTGCATATTTTAGATGATGACCCAACACAACTACCATCGCACAACTACTTCCAAGTCTTCATTCTCAAACCCCAGTTACTTCCCAGAAAATGCATGATGGTGCATATCGAGGTGCCCAAGTACAACTTCACCTCGACTAAAAGGCAGAAACATTGCATAGATGCAGCAGTGACGTATGAGGGCTGATGATCCGATTATTTTGGCCTGAACTGCCTGAGGCCAAGACTGGAGACAATGGTCAATGACAGTAATTAGTGCCAGGGACCACGAGTGACTCGCCCGTGGAGGCCCAAATAATGCTCGAGCGGGCGACCAGAATAAAAGAATCGAACAAAAATAAATCTCGAAGAAGTTTAGCCTTTAGGAAGAGTCGGATATGATCCCGTTATGAACCAACAACCAACTTATTACTTAACCAAGGGGCCAAGGGAGATTGCGCGTTGTCGACCTAACAAAAGGCACCCAACGGTGCCACATGTGTGCGCAGTGTGGCGCAGAGCCCATCAGCGGGATCAACTGGGCCAGGAGAGAGAGAGGGTGCGTGTGTGTGTGAGAGAGAGAGTCCAGAGTCCTCCACAGACAAACCATCGTCATTCTAAGTTCCTCCTACTACTAACTACTACTATCACTCCCAAACTCCCCCCCCCTCTTCCCCCCCTCCCTTCTCCTTAACATTGATACCTATCATTTCACTCCATCTACCACGTATTTCGCTTGGATTGAGCGTCCTGTCTTTTGAATTTCACTCTTCACATTTTCTGGAACGCTTCTTTGCCGTGTTCCGTCAAACTGATAGGTCAGATATCCTGTCGCCTGGGCGCCGTATCCGGGGAAGTCGGTAACAGCAATTATGGTACGTCTTCGCATTTCCTACCTCTCTGCTTGGAAGCAAAACAGTTGCGATACTCGCAAGCCGTGTCTGGACCACTTGCTAATTCTGCGATTGCGATAGGGGCACTCACGACGTCCTGTTGGCGGAGAAAAGAAGAGTCGAGGCTTCGGTCGGTCCAAGGCGGCCGCCGATGTGGGCGATGGGCGACAAGCGGGCAAGCCGCAAGTGAAGAAGGCGGTGTTCGAGAGCACAAAGAAGAAGGAGATCGGTGTTTCGGATCTTACATTGCTCAGCAAGATCTCCAACGAGGCGATCAACGACAATCTGAAGCTGCGATTTGAACATGATGAGATCTATGTAAGCATCCCGCCGCTCAGGAGGCTTCGTGGCCGATGCGGTCCTACGGGTGGACGCTAATGTCACATCTCTGGACAACAGACATATATTGGACATGTGTTGGTGTCCGTCAACCCGTTTCGAGATTGTGAGTCTTGTCCTTTAAGAACAAAAAAAAAAAAAGCAACTTCCAGGGGCCGCGTGACTGACTACTCTGCCTCATAGTGGGTATATACACCGATAATGTCCTCGAGTCTTATCGAGGCAAGAACCGACTCGAGGTGCCGCCTCACGTCTTTGCGGTTGCGGAGTCCGCCTACTACAACATGAAGTCGTACAAAGATAACCAGTGTGTGATCATTTCCGGAGAGTCGGGCGCAGGAAAGACGGAAGCTGCGAAGCGCATCATGCAGTACATCGCTAGCGTATCCGGAGGAACCGACTCGTCCATTCAACAGATCAAGGAGATGGTGCTGGCTACCAACCCGCTGCTCGAATCGTTCGGTAACGCGAAGACCCTGCGCAACAACAACTCCTCGCGATTCGGGAAATACCTGGAATTGGAGTTCAACACCAACGGTGAGCCCGTGGGTGCCAACATCACCAACTACCTGCTAGAGAAGTCCAGAGTAGTAGGACAGATCACGAACGAGCGAAACTTCCATATCTTCTATCAGTTTACAAAAGCCGCGCCGCAAAAGTATAGAGGTAGGCATGAATGTTCATACCCGGATGAGATCCTCCAACTAACCCGAATCACAAGATATGTTCGGTATCCAGCAGCCGCAATCCTACCTTTACACGAGCCGATCGAAATGTTACGATGTTCCGGGCATTGACGACTCTGCCGAGTTCCGCGATACTGTCAATGCGATGAACGTCATCGGTATGACGGAAAGCGAGCAGGATAATGTTTTCCGTATGCTAGCCGCCATATTGTGGATTGGCAACGTCCAGTTCGCCGAGGACGATTCCGGCAACGCCGCTATCACAGACCAGTCAGTGGTCGATTTCATCGCATATCTGTTGGAGGTCGATGCTGCTCAAGTGAACAAGGCTTTCACCATTCGCGTGATGGAGACGGCCCGTGGCGGCCGCAGAGGATCCATCTACGAGGTTCCACTGAACACTGTCCAGGCTCTCGCCGTTCGTGATGCGCTGGCGAAGGCCATCTACTTCAATCTATTCGACTGGATTGTGCAGCGTGTCAACTCCTCCTTGGCTGCCCGCGGAGAGATTGCAAACTCGATTGGAATCCTGGATATCTACGGCTTCGAGATCTTCGAGAAGAATTCTTTCGAACAGCTTTGTATCAACTATGTTAACGAGAAGCTGCAGCAGATTTTTATCCAATTGACGCTCAAGGCCGAACAGGATGAGTATGCTCGTGAGCAGATTCAGTGGACCCCCATCAAGTACTTTGACAACAAGGTTGTGTGCTCGCTCATCGAAGATAAACGCCCACCTGGTGTCTTCGCCGCTCTGAACGACGCCTGTGCCACTGCGCACGCCGATTCCGGTGCTGCAGACAACACTTTTGTTGGCAGATTGAACTTCCTTTCTCAGAATCCAAACTTCGAGAACCGCCAGGGCCAGTTCATTGTGAAGCATTATGCCGGTGATGTCAGCTACGCTGTTACCGGAATGACGGACAAGAACAAGGATCAGCTCTTGAAAGATCTCCTGAACCTTGTTGGGTCAAGTGGCAACCAGTTTGTCCACACTCTCTTCCCGGAGCAAGTCAACCAGGATGACAAGAGACGGCCACCCACCGCAAGCGACAAGATCAAGGCCTCCGCCAACGATTTGGTAGCGACCTTGATGAAGGCGCAGCCGTCATACATTCGAACGATCAAGCCAAACGATAACAAGGCGCCCAGGGAGTATAATGTTGGTAACGTTCTGCATCAGATCAAGTACCTGGGTCTACAGGAAAACGTTCGAATCAGGCGCGCTGGTTTCGCCTATCGCCAGACCTTCGACAAGTTCGTGGAACGTTTCTACCTCCTGTCGCCCAAAACCTCCTACGCGGGTGACTACACCTGGACAGGCAGTGCAGAATCGGGTGCTCGTCAGATCTTGAAGGATACCAGTATCCCCGCCGAGGAGTACCAGATGGGTATCACAAAGGTGTTTGTCAAGACTCCCGAGACACTCTTCGCATTGGAGGCGATGCGTGACCGCTACTGGCACAACATGGCCATTCGGATCCAGCGCGCGTGGCGAAACTATCTACGTTACCGTATCGAGTGTGCCACCCGCATTCAACGCTTCTGGCGCCGTACGACCGGTGGTCTTGAATTCATCAAACTGCGTGACCAGGGACACCAGCTGCTGAATGGCCGCAAAGAGCGCCGTAGAATGAGTTTGCTTGGCTCACGTCGATTCCTCGGCGATTACATTGGAGTCGGCAACAAAGGTGGTCCTGGCGAGATGGTCCGAAATGGTGCAGGCATCAGTGGTGAGTGCTTGAGTGGTGAGAGTCGAGGTTTAAAAGGGTTGCTAACACTAATTCTAATAGGATCGGAGGACATTCTTTTCTCTTGCCGTGGCGAGGTTCTGGTCTCCAAGTTCGGTCGATCTAGCAAACCTGCTCCGCGCATACTTGTCTTGGTACGTCGTTGAAGTTTTCTGCCCTGCACCCCTATTTGTTTCTAACCCCTCCCAGACGAATCGCCATATCTACATCATTGCGCAAAACATTCTCAACAACCAGCTCGTCATCTCCTCTGAAAGAACGATTCCCATTGGGGCCATTAAGGCTATCAGCGCGTCTAACTTGAAGGATGATTGGTTCTCGATCGTGGTTGGCAGTGCGCAAGAGCCCGATCCTCTTCTCAGCTGCGTGTTCAAAACGGAACTCTTCACTCACTTGAACAACGCGCTTCGTGGCCAGTTGAACCTGAAGATTGCCGACCAGTAAGTGTCGCCAGACGCTGGTTTTTTTTTTCTCTCTCGTCGTTAACCAAAAAATAGCATTGAATATAGCAAGAAGCCCGGCAAAATGGCCACCGTCAAGGTTGTCAAGGATCCGGCCGTCACCGGAGACGACACCTACAAGAGTAGTACTATCCATACCGGTGCTGGTGAACCCGCTAGCTCGGTGTCCAAGCCCACACCCCGACCGAAACCAGTCAGCGCACGTCCTGTCACGAAAGGCAAGTTGCTCCGGCCAGGTGGACCTGGAGGAGGGCCATCGAAACTGGCATCCAGACCTACTCCGGCAGCTCAGCCTTTGCCCCGAGCTACCCCCCAGCCAGCAGCGGCTCAACCGGCCGCCCCTCAGCCAGCCGCGCGGGTTGTGCCCCAGCCTGTTGCGGCTGTTGCAGCTTCCCACGCTCGCACGGGCTCAACAGCCTCTGTGCGAGCGCCTCCGCCTCCCCCTCCTGCGGCTGCTCCTGCGCCGAAGAAACCAACTGCAAAGGCTCTGTACGATTTCAACAGCCAACAGCCCAACGAACTGTCTATCAAGGCTGGCGAGATTGTACAGATTGTGTCTAAGGAAGGGAACGGTATGTTACTTTCGCTCATGGCATTAGTTATCGCGTTATACTGACGAACGCAGGTTGGTGGCTGTGCATGAATATGGCGACCTCCTCCCAAGGCTGGACACCCGAAGCCTATCTCGAGGAGCAAGTTGCGCCCGCACCTAAACCCACTCCTCCCCCTCCGCCACCAGCGGCTCCTCGATCCACCCCAACACCGGTCAACGGAGCTGCGGCTGCTGCAAAGGCCAAGCCAGCACCTCCCGCACCACCAGCAAAGCGACCTAACATGGCGGGACGCAAGGCTGTTCCGGCCCCGCCACCGGCTCCTCGCGATAGCGCGGTGAGCATGAACTCGCACGACTCATCCGGAGGAAGCGGGCGTGGAACACCGAACAGCGCATCCAATGCCAGCTTAGCTGGTGGACTTGCGGAGGCACTGAGAGCGCGACAACATGCGATGCAGGGGAAGAATGACGACGATGACGATTGGTGATTGTTCATCCCCTTGCTTTTTTTTTCTGTTTTGAATGCCTATCCTTCTCTACTTTACCCCCTTTTTTACCTTTTTGTTCTCCTGTTCTTCTTTTGCCGTTTGACAGTTACCACACCGTAGATTGTTCTGCTTCATACTTTCGATTTCTGCGTGTTTTGAAGTTGGTTTCGTGGTGGGTCTGGCTTTCTGATACCAAAAGCGGAACCTTCGTTGTTTTGGCGCTTGCATACCCCCCGATCTTGACAGATGCCCGGCGGCATGGATCGATTGATTTGTAGGTAGCATGAGATCCTACAGTATAGAGCGTATATAAGCGTGTGGTTGTGATCTTTGGCCTTTATTGCGGTACTATATACGGAGTTCAAACATCCAGCCATCCCAACAGCAACAACAAAGCATTTGTTAAAGGCAAAAAGAACATCGTACACTCAAAAAACATCAAATCTACATAAACTTGCTCGCCAGCGACAACAAACCGCCCGGCCCACCGGTCCCGGACATTCCACCGCCCTGGCTCTTCATGTACATCTTGAGCGCCATCTCCGCCGCCGAATTGATCGCCGACTGCTTATCACCACTCTGTGGACACCCGTCCTCGTTAGCATGTCATCACCCTGCCCCCAAAATCACCAGGGACAAAACAGAAGAACGGGGGAAAGAGAGTAAAGAGAAATAATGAACATACCACCTCACCCTTCCCCTCCTTCTCCTCAAACAGCCTCTTGGCCTGCGCCATCGCAAGCCCGATAAACGCATCCTTGCTCATCCCGCTCTTCTCGCCCTCCGACGAGGTCGTGAAGAGCTTCAGCGCCTGCAGCGCGGCGCCGGCGCCCAGCGAGCCCGCGTCGTGGCGGCCCTGGCCCTGGCCTTCGTTGCCGCCGTTGTTGTTGTAGAGCGATTGGTGGGCGCGCACGACGTCAGCTTCGTTGAGGTCGGCGCGGTCGTCGGAGAAGCGGTGCTTGTTTTCGTTGAGGAAGGAGAGCGCGGAGGTGAAGAGGGAGGAGTCGTTGGAGGAGGTGTTGGAGTGGGATTCGGCGTAGCGGAGGGCGGGGTTGAAGTCGTCGTTGGCGAAGGGGGCGCTGTTGTTGGGGTTGTGGGAGGGAGGGGGGTTAGTGCTGTAGGAGGGATTGTTGCCGTAGGAGGGGTTATTTCCGTAGGACGAGTTGTTCTCGTTATTGTGGCCGGTAGCGCCGCTGATGGCGTCCTGGATGAAGTTGGAGAGCGACATTCTGGGAGCTGGTGGATGAGGTATGAGAAATATGCAGACTGTAGAAAGACAGATGAGAGATATATAGGGGAGGATGGATGGAAGATGGAGGAGAGCTCGATAGTTTTATTTTATAACTGGTGAAAAGGAGACGAGGGGTAATGACCATGCCAAGGTCGGTCGATGATCGTATCGCATGAATGATGAATCTCGTGGAGGCTTGGAGCAGATCTGGCGGGGCAGACTATCTACGTAGTGGCCCACGGACCACAGCCCACGGTCTACTCCGTTGTAGGTAGTCTGGTTTGCTGATAGTCCTCATTTCTCAATTTTCAGTCCTCCTTCAGGTGAATCCGGGCCCATGAAACTCATCAGCGGTTCCATCATCAATCAACACCGTGGATAGCAACCAGTGAGCCTGACACCATCCTTCTTCTCTCAGCTTCCCCCACCCAATGAAACTCCGTAGAAGGTGAACAATACAGCCAAGGGAATATGGATGGGATCCATTTTTCAGCCACAGCCACAGCGACGAGTCCCTCAGACCTCAGTGTATGGGGCGGCGGGACCATTTGAACTTCGTTGCTCTACTAAAGACTGGAAGAAGATTCACCCTGCAATAATAAACGACAAATAAATTGGGTACCTGGTATCATAATTCGCTGCAATCAAAACAGAACACCTCCCGGGACTATAGGCACAGCCACACAGCACAACCACGATGGCAGCCACAGCAGACGGCCAAGCCGCCAAGTAAATAGTGGTAAATACCGCAAAATACCGAATCAAGCCAGCCAGCGCCACACCACTGACAACTAACAACAGTCCACGAGTCTCAGTCCACAGTGCTGAGTGCTGAGTGCAGACAGGAGCAGCCACAAACTCCACGGTTCATAGCTCACAGCCTACGGCTGCAGCTACAGCAGCAATGCCTCGTGCTCCTCGTCGCTCAGGTTCCACCAGAACCGCATCTGCCGCTCCCGCTCACTGAGCACACATCGCTCGTCCTCATCCAGCTCCGACTCGCGCACCCACTCGTTCGGCTGTCCCCGGGGCCCGTGTGCCTGGCCCCATTGTCGGCGGTCGAATTCCATGAACCCACCAAAATGCTCGTCCGTGTTCGCCACCCATATCGTGCTGCCATCCGGCGAGAAGTCTGCTCCGCCAATCTCGCCAAAGAAATCGTGCACTTGTCGGCTTTGATATGTCTGCGCGTTGACGATTGCGATCCGGTCCGCCGGCTCGGCCAGCAGCAGCGTGCGCGGCCCGCCGCCAACGGGTGAGAATCGGACGGAGCGGTAGCCCGCCACGTCCGACTCGATCCGCTGGAGGATCTGCCAGGTGCGCGCATCCCAGATGATCACCGTCTTGTCCTGGTTGCTCGTGGCAATGTGTCGCATGTCCGGTGACCACGCACACGCGAATCCGAAGTCAAGATGGCCCCGGAGCGGATGCACCGGCCGCCCCGTGTCTGCTTCCACGACCCAGGCGTCTGGGGAATCGCCGATCACCACGCGCAACCGACCATCAGGAGAAGTGGCAGTGCAGTTGATGGCTCGCGACAATTCGTGGTCCGCGATAAATGTGTTCGTCTCGCTGTCCAGTACGCGGAGATGCTGGTCGTTCGACGCAAAGATGCCCAGCGGAGCGTGACTCGTCCGGCTGGGAACGATATCGATGTGGTTGGTAATGCCATTGGGATTCTTGGTCACATATCCTTCCACCCCTGAGCCCTCCATCACTGACCGTCGCAGGGCGTATTCTCCGGTAAACCCGCCCGCAATACAAATATCATGCGCGGATTTCATGCTCGAGATCTTGACCGGGTTGTGAAACCCGGAGGCTATCGTTGGCTTGGATAGATCGACCAAGCAACTCAGGTCATCATACCCAGGCACCCATGAATAGACCTTGGATTCGTGCGAGAAATGAACGGTATTATACGCGGGGACGGACATCAAGTTTCGAAGCTGGAAGTGCTCAATGGTGGCGCGATGTTTGGTGTGCATGGATTCTTCCCGGAAATAGCACTCGCTCTGCGGAAGCCTGGCTCCTGTTGGGTGATGCGGATATTCCACATTGTGATAGGAGGTATACCAGAGATCTCGTAGCTCGCGAGCATCCGAGCGCTTGATCTTAAGTGCGTCCCACCAGGGAATTTGCTGGATATCGTAGAACTCTCTCTTATATCCCCTAGGCCGGACGATCCTCTCTGGCGGTGTCCAGTCAAGGATTCTAGATACGGGATGCGAGGGCAGTAACCTGGATATTACGGGTGGGCGCGATGCTGGAAGTCCGGAGGCTTCTAATACCCACTGACTGATGAACTGGTCAATGTTAAAATTCCTTTCATGGGCTACATCGAGACAGCGCGTTAGCTCGGTGCCACATATCACCGAAGATATCACCAAATAGATGCTTACTTGTCCCGTGTATCACAGATGCAGGAATGTGATTGTCCGCCAGTTGCTCCCCGTTCAACTCCTCGCCTTCAGGAATATGGTCATTGTGCTCGTCGGGCTCAGCAGTAGTACCACCTTCCGTGACCAACGGAATCTGACCATAATCAAAGGCCCTGTAGAAATCATTGAAATCGACGTCGGAAAGATGGCCTGTCGCTTCACGAGTTCGAATGCGATCGACATAATCTTCGTAGAATTCATCGTCATGGTCGAGGTAGAACTTTTGCGTGTCATCGAGATCGTCCTCGCGATCAGACATACCGAACCCATTCCCTGCCATTGGCGACTCGTAGTCCATGACTAGGTCCCCTACCTCGTCCTCATCGCTCTCTTCCGCAATGGTGGAAAATAGATGCCCTGAGGCCGGGTCAGCCACAAGCCGATGCGAAAGGCTGTCCATGCCCATCCTACCACCGCTCATATATGCTCCGATGGGCACGCCACCTGGATACCCTAGAACATCCGTCGTATCAGAGTCAGACATGTACACGTCTGCCGGCGGAGATGACGAGCGGTCGACTGGAGCGGTCTGAATATGTCTCCCTCCGGCGCGAAAGTAATCCTCCCGAGCAATCACGGCGTTGACGACTTCTGACACGGCGAAAGTTGCCGACTCATTCTCATCCGCGTAAGCGTTCGGATATTGCGACACAGCAGTAAAGGCGGAAACTCCAGCTTCGGTCAAGTCCACCCCATGCTCTGTGATCAAGCGTGCGTCGCGAGGGTCTGGAATCTGTGCCAACACAGGGAGCTCATCCAGATCCGTGCGTTGCATAGCACGCTGAGCTTCTGCGTCTGGCGTATTGTCAAAGTCCGAGACGTCGTAGGAAGAGGTATTTCCAAACGACATGTCCGTGTGTTGCGGTCGTGCTGACCCAGGCGCATCACATGACGTAAGGTGGGAAGTCGGATTGCCGCGATCACCAGGATACGCCGGTTGACTGGAGGACGGTACGGTAGAAGAGCCAAAGTCTTGTTGGCCAGGCATCCCTTTCTAACAAGCCGACTGGGAGAAGGATGAGGCTAAACTCCAGCCGATCAGGCCGAGGGAATAGCAAAAGAATATTCCAATCTGGGCTGATTGGTAACAAGGGTTGGTTGTAGAGGCGGAGGGACCGCCGACCACGTTGCCCTCGATCGGGTTCAGGGATTACAGCTCCAGCACTCTGCAGCCACCAGTCACCCTGCAGCTAGTCTCCCTCCACCCCCACAACGCGGCGACGAGAAGGTGTTGCCGGAGGTTCGAGTAGGGAGATGATGGTTCGAACACCAGATAGAAACCAAATGCAAAGACGGATTGCGGCTCTAAAATAAGATGGGATGTCAAGTTCGCAGAAAACAACGACGAGCCGAAAAAAGTGACTGATCTCAAAAGGGTGAGGGGCGGTGTTGCTGGATGTACCCAGCCTGTGGAGACGGGTGGTGGTGGTGTTGTATGTATGTATGAATGAACAGAATAGGCAATAATCCCAGCCGTAAGCCTGTATGTAATCTCTGTTTTTTTATTTCTTTTCGGTTAGGGAAACGGGGAGGGGGGGAGGGGGGGGATAAAATGAAGAAGGAGAAAAAAGTACCCCTGGTACTTTGCAACAATAGACTAGAAATAGGATATCGAAAGTCCAGGGTCAGCAATGAGGTCCAACGTGGTGGAGATGGCAAATAGCAAGAAAAGCTCAAAGTGTCGCTGCTGTTCCAATTCGTGGCTCTTCACAATGCGTCAAAGACAATGACGGCAGACGGATTATGAGAGGTGACAATAATGCTGGAGAGTGAAAGTCAGCACAGCACGGAGCACCAATAACCGTGGGTAGAAATGGGGGGAAAAGACAATGGCGCACTTGAGCATGGCCGGCGTATTGGGCACAACAACGTGCATGACCCGGATGTATCTAGTAGAGTAGTTGTCGATCTGAGTGTCAGAGGTGACAGGTGAATAACTATGATACTATTCCCTATATGGGAAAGATAAAAGAGGATAGGCAAGGAGGTTTGGACTCTTGGAATGGAGGGAACTCAAGGAGATCGAGAGAAGACAATGAAACGAACAATGCGAAGACAAGAGAGGTCTGACAACCCGTCACATGGAGCAGACAGCAGCTATCCTATTTCTCGAGTGGATCAGCTGATGGAAATGATAACCAGCTTAATATCAAAGGAAGAAAGAGATAACTTAATAAAGTGACGGGATGAAAGGAAGGCGATGTTCAGATTGCTGGAGACGAATAATGATGAAGCTGGGATCCTTAGTCAGGGAAGCCGAGAAACGTCCGAAAAGTTGCGGTTTGGACCTCCTGCCTCTGCCGATGTCCACATTGCTTTGATCAAAGACATCAACATAGTGATGAGAAAGAGGAACAGAGAGGAAGAAGAGGATGACAATGGAAAGAGTCGATGATCTCGCTCATCTGGAGCCATTTTGACGAGGACTGGTTGTTCAGGTGTGCTCTCCTACATATCCTACGGAGTACGGAGTACATACAACGGATATCAGGCCCAAGCACAGAGAAAATTATCATTCCAACCAGCTTTTGCTGACCACGCAGAACCAACAGCTATAAGCAAACCATCAAAATCATGTACAGGTGAGCTAGATATTAGTGGACTCTAGAATGACAATATCGAAAATATGGACAATGACGCTGATGGACAGGCTGAAGGCAAAAATACAGATACTTTGAACCTCCATATAGGCTCCCCAAATAATGTATTGACAATCATTTTTGAGACTTCGCTCCCAAAAAACAAAAAATAAATAAATAAAAATGAAAATGAATGATAACGCAACATTTTACAAGAACCCCAGGGTCATGATTATTATCCAAATGAAGAAAAAATAAGTATAAGAATCTCACGGCTCTCAGTAGTCTGAGTATGGTTCAAACTGGGACGGGTACCCTCCACCATACGGTGATTGTCCCCATCCGCTCTGCTGCGTCCTTAATCGGCGATCTAAGAACATGTTAGTCAAATGATTCCTCAATAAAGAGGGCGGATGGGATCATACCTCTCTCAAAGTCTCGCCAACGCTTCATGGTAATCTTGCTGCTATCGAACTCGCCTTCTCCAGCCTCGTGGCCCTTGTCCTGTTCACCAGCCGTCTTGCGAGTATCACCCCAGCTGAAATCGTCAAACTTCCAATAGGAATACGTCGGTAGGACAAAGTTCCAAATGGGTAGCGAGAGTAGGTAGATTAGCATCCACAACACATACACCAAGCGGTGTGCGGTCACGACGATGAGTATACCAGGCAGACCCAGGATGAGTGCCAGCAGGACCAAGGGAATGATTTGAACCGGTTTCCTGATGATGGAAATTATAACGACATAGAACGTGAAGGCGATGGCGGCAGGCAGCACGAGGGTTCCGACTAACTCGATGAAAATAACGAACTGCATACTGAAGCAGAATGTGCCGCACAAGTCCCGAACCAGGACCAGTTCCATGAGGTTGTGGACGGTACTGTTGATCCAGCGACGCCGCTGAGACAGAAGAACCAGGAACTGATCGGGCACCACCGTCTTGCACACTGCCTGGGGCACGAAGATCTGCTTACGCTTGGGGAAAGTCCGAAGCATCAGAGTTGACAAATAACGATCTTCTCCCAGGAGAAGCAGGTTCTTCTTGTGCAGAGTATCAACCACGTTCTCGGAATAGTGCTCAACCACATCCGGGTTGGCCAGAATGGGAACCCAGTAATTTTGGCCTCCCTTAGGCGCTTTGATGCGGTACATGCAGAAACAACCGGGCAGACAGGTCACACCACCAAAGACTGATTCGAAGGCCTTGGACTGATGATGCGAGATGAAGTATCTGTCGAAGTTAGCAAAGTCTAGACAAAAGGAAACGAAGGAACGCTGAAACATACTCGAAAACCTGGATCATTGTCACCCAGCTGTCGGTCTTGTTGGCAATCTTGGTCTCGCCGCACAATCCCATAACGTCCGGATCCTTCACCATGGCAGAAATCATGTGGGTCAAGCTGTCAGGGAAAACCTTGGTATCGGCATCAACCATGAGAACCACTTCGTAGAAATCGGGCGGTATTCCGGTAACATTCCATAGCCCATTAAACATTTCGAATTCCAGCTCCGTCATCCGCTCATCGAACATAACCTTCTGCAGGAAAGACATCAGAATGATCTGACTGTCTCTCTTGCCTCTGTTTCCCGGTTTAGCTTGCGTGGACTCGGCCGGTGTACCGCACTTGACAATGATCATCATCGGGACACGCTGTTGTTTCTCGGGTGGGATGACAGAGGTTTCGCCATAATCGTAGAAGCCAGAATATACCTTGGACATGTTGTGACGCTTGGAACCAGTGGCAACAGCCACATATGAGAATGCCTCGACCTCATCCATGGGGACGACAGGGTCCCGCATCATCCGAAGAACGATTTCCGGTGTCGAAAATTCTTCACCTTGACCCTTGATCATACCGTCACAGATGACAATGATGGTCTTGTGACTGTTCGGATAGTCTGTCATGGCGATAGAGTCCAGAGTGGTACGGATACCTTCCTCACCTTCGGAGTAGCAAGTGACCAGACACAAAGTATGAGCAAGAGGGAATCCATACGGCTGCCACTCGGGTGGGGGTTGAGGAACAACGGATTCGTGAATGTATCCGGCTGAACCGAGGCCGTCGGACTCTGCCCCAACGACCAGACTTGAACGACTCGCAGAGGGATTCAGACGCGAGGGGTCTGCACTTAAAGTTCCGTTGCTGCTGTTGTGGCTCTGCTTGTACATAGAGTTGGCTGCGCTCGGAAGAAGTCGAGATGTGGAGTTTTGACTCGCCATCGTAACATAGTGAGGTCGCTGTTTACCTCCATTACTGACAGTATAAGGACTGGAAAATCGGGACGTTGTCGGCAGGAAACTGGCTCTTTTGTTGGGGCGATCGGGCAAAGACTGATCTGCGAGACGGGGCCCAGGCCGATAGATGTCGTTGGACCAGTCTTCGATCTGCTGTTTGCGAGTTTTGGAATCGGTTCCCATGCTTGTCTTCGAGGCCGCATATTTCGGGGAGATGAACCATTGGAAAAACAAAGCGAAGACGAATTTGACGCCAACGATGGACAGAATGAAAATCAAGGACACGTAAAGGACGACCTTGGACGCAATGCAACCAACAGTGTCTGTGTCAATACTGCCGACTTTGATGATTTGTGACAGACACTTGCCAATTTTCTTGTCCTCGCCGGTCTGAAGATAATAAGTCAGGTCAACACCGCGTATCTTGGGGTTCGATTGAAGCTCGCGGAATTTATCTGGAATGTTGACCTGCGACTGATCGAGCCAGTTGAGGAGGTCAAAGTCCAGGACATTTCCTGAGTATACCGCAAGGTTCCGACTTTTGTTCTTTGTATCAGCCCAAGTAAAGTACACATCGCCTGAATTGCTCAATCCGTAAAATGTACTCCGGGCGACCCCTGAGGTGTGGCAGCCCCAGCCGGGGTAGTATGAGGTGGTGAAGTTCGGCTTCGACGAACCATCCTGATTGAAGGGTGCGCAGGGAAAGTACCATGCAAGCTCCCCATCGAGATTCGTAGGGATGTCTGAGCCCTCTTTGAGTGTGATAAGATCTTTGCACGCCCCATTGACCTTCTGAAAGAAAAAGCTTCCATCTTGGCCACCGTACTTGTGAGGCAGGTCGTAAAGGACGTTGGCATTATCCGGAATACCGACAGCCGCCGGATGTTTCGATCGAGACAAGTCATACGCCTCTCCATGAAAGATCATATAGCCACGATCGATCTGGTTGATCTTCAGCCGTAACGGGGGCGATGCGCAAACGGTGGCCGTGAATCCAAAAGTGAGGAAACCGACAAACGTTGCAATCAGCAGGATAATACTGATGAGGCCGATCTTCTCACGCCAGGCATCCCTCTGTGCCTTCTGCGGCATCCCAAAGCACTTTACAATAAAGTTCGGCGCCCAGAAAGTGATAATGGCACAGTAAGCGCTCCAAGGACTGGGTGGACGAACTTGCTCCAGCGCCTTCTGCCGCCGTTTCTCCTCTGCAGCTGCCTTCCTCGAAATCTTCCTCGATTTCCTTTTCTTCGAACGATGTCGACTCGGCGCCCGCTCCATAGGTTTATTAATATTTCCGTGGGTAGCAAAGTCCTCGCGCCGCCCTCGAGATTCCGTGCTCCGTGAGCTGTCTCTGTCGAGTGCATCGCCTTCGATCAACGGTTCATTACCGGTCGTCGAAGGGTACGTGGGCATATTATGGGACTTTTGGCGATAGTGATAGTTGGGATGGCTCTCATCGATACGGCTGCGCTCCGGCTTGACCAGACTCTTCTTGTGTCTCAGTTCTCCACCGGGTTCTACTCTCTCTTCATCCATATCTCTGGCTCGCCGTGAACTGTGTGAATGGCGACGATGGCGGTGTCGATGGGGGCTTGAAAGTGTCTCGCTGTGGTTTCCTGACTCGGCGTCCCCACGGCGTCTGCGCGACGAATCTCGGAACGATTGGGCTTCCTCTCGTCGCGGAGGAACTTTCCCCGGCCTCTGGGGTAAAGACATCGTGTTGCTAAATGATGGATAGCTTTATCAGTAACTCGTGATCTGTTGGATTCGCGCGCTAATGACAACGCCCGGTCGGGGAAAGTGTCTGGAAGAGTAGTTACCTCTACCAGGCTCCCAGCATAAATAATAATGAACTATTTCTCTATATATCGTATTGAGTGCTCCTGCTGGTCGGAATGCGGGCGCAGCGATGTGGTGGAATGCCAGGGACAGACGATATTCTGTAGCAGCTCGATATGCGGTGGCTTTAGGTCAAACGAAGGATAATAGATAATTCGATCGGATAAAGATTCGCAAACGATGGACTTTGGCACGGGTCTCAAAGAGTGGGAACAATCGTGGATCGTGGATCGTGGCGATGACGAGTGTCAACAACTCGTGGGCGAGAGTGTGGGAGGGCTGCGCCTGATCAGATATCCCTATTGATATTGAAACAAGCGACCCAGTTCGGTCATGATGGTATAATGAAAATGGAAAATCGGGTAGATAGATACTAGAGCGAAGGTGGACACTAGATAGATAGGTTGTGTGAAATGAGTGAAGACTGGAGAGGGAATTTAGAAAAAGGGCATCATCCTGTGATGGAAATGAGGATACAAGAGAAGGTTGTATGGAGACGATTGAACGGTGCGGACTGTGCACAGCGGAGCAAGGCTGGCCAGACTAAGAAGGGGTAAAGAAAAATACGCCGACTGTGAAGCTAATGTGACAAAGGAGCGGAGGACTACAATTGTTCTCCGTAGCGAATACCGCCTCTGTATGTTATTACCTATTACCTATTACCTATTACCTATGATTATTATTACCTGATTCTCGTCTCTGATGTAGGAACTGTATGGGGTGATGTTTATGCAACTTGAGAGCACCATTGTATCTCCTCCCTTACCTACGGCGCCTGAGCTGGACATCACGGGACCAGGATATGTATATCCAGACTGGTTGTGAACTGACAATATGAGCACTTCCATGTATGTATTATTCTGGACGTTCAACCTGCACAAAAACAGGATGAAGGATCATTACCTATTAGAGTGGTCATATAGACTGTATCGAGGCCAGTGGTAAAGGGGCTAAAAAGGCGGTACATTTCCCTTCTACTCTGTAGATACACTTCCATAGCGACTGCCACAGTACGGAGTACACAGTAGGTAGTTACTGCTACCGTGCTCCGGGAGTCCTTACCAAATTGTTAGGTACTTTCCAAGGGCCCACCAATTGTACACAAATAAAGGCCATGTGCTATCGTCGCTAGGGGCAATCTCCAATGGCTCTAACTGTGTTGGGCTAGACAGGCCGGTGGTGTCTTGATGTCCACCAATCATGTGGAGCTTTTTTGACTTTCTGCACTGAATGAAAATTGGAGGTGTGCCCGAATCCTTGTCAAATCGGCTTAAGGTCAAGCAGTCTCAATTCTGATTGGATCATGGTACGGGAAATTTTGCTTTTTGCTTGATTAGGCTTAGTCTCCCAGGTTCCAAGCCAATGAATTTCAGGTGCACTTCCTTAGAGTTTTTTTTTTTTGCTCCCTCAGTTTGTCGATGATTTACAGAGTACTAATTTGCCCCTCAGTCGATCTTAAAGATTAGACTTGAGAATCCGATCAGAATTCTCCAGGTCAGTCAGGAGAGGTATCTACTTACTAGTTTACTACTATCTTGGGTCGAGAACTAGGTAGACTCAAGACCTCCCGTCCCAAATCCTGGATCCCCAGTATGCAGTCGGGACAGAGACATACACAGTAATCCTGCGTGTCTTTTCCTCTCAGTCCCAAGCCGGATCACTGATATATCTAACGCGGTGAAAGGAAAAGGGTTGCAGGCGTCGTTACATTAGCGCCATGTCAGATTCTTCCATACATGAAACTTGTTGAATCTGCTCGCGCCAAGCACCCGGCTGGTGTTCTATTTTCGGACGCTCCGAAGTCCGATCCGACACATCTTGCTTGATGTCTCAGCCTTTAAGGCTTGTCACTTGTCGCTTGTCAGACAGTTGGGCATGACAAGGAGATTTTAGCCACAGAGTGAGAACAAGCATGAGAGACACGAAGGATGGTACTGGGTAGGGTATCATTATTCCATGGAGTGGCTCTGCTCTTTGTTTTGTTCTTCCTGTTTTAGATCAAGCAATAAAGGGATGGACATGAAAGAGCAGGGTATTATTGCCGCAGCCTGTGAAGATTGATATGTAGGTGATATGTACATATCCATGATGGAAGTTATTTGCATGTAAAGCAGAGTGTCTTCCGATCTACTTATATTAAAATCACTCAATACCTATTAGGCTGCGTAGACAGAGATATAAATAGATGCATATGTAGCTGCTTTTCGTCCTCTCCAGGTTAACCCTGATTCCCACCACGCATGATCTGTCGCAGCTTCGGCAGTTTCGTCTCTCAGTCTCACCCCACCTAAACCTGAAGAATAACACTCTCAATTATAGATGACAAGGTTTGTCTCCTCACAGCTTGTACATTGATCGACCAAAACTCCAACCAGGACTCGCCTTGCACCATGATGGAGTATGCATATTCGATAGGGTTGTAAATGCGTCTGATTTGGCCATCACACTAGAAACTAGTCAAGAAGGCCATAGTGGTATTTAATACACTGTTCCTCATGCATGGTGATGATGGCAGAATTTGTTGTTAGATGATGCAATCAGATAGACTGTCAGGGTAACACACCCGACTCGATACCAGATCATGATGAAGAATGATCAGCCCCATGCAGTAGATTGATGACTCTTGACAAATAATCAAAGACCGGTATGTATTAGCTTTGATCTGCTCAAAGCTCGCCGTAACTTAATTTGAATCGCATTCAGGGAAGTTGGGATTTGCTTGCTAGTCTACCGCTCGCTTAATGCACCGGGAAGAGTAAAGATGCTTCATTCCCTACTTTCGAATCCTCTTGCTATGCAATGTTTCAATCTGATAGGTACTCCATAACCCCTGTGTACTACTACTTGTGCAAGGTATGCAACAACCTGTTGCTTGAATACATCCTGCTTTGTGTTGTATTATGATCCATATGAAGTCTGGATGCTTTGTAGATGACCAGATGTACAAGTTACTTTTCCAGCAGTTTTCCTGATCATTTTGAACAAAGAGAAACTCCCAGGAATCACTTTTCTGCACCATTCCTAGATATGATCAGCGCGGTTGAGTTGTATATAGCAAGGAAAGAAGCCTGGGTGCATTATGCAATATGCAGAGTATCAGAGTTTTATTGACCTACTCAAGTGCTGTCTGCTACGTTGATAGACTTTTATAAAATCAACTACCTTGCTGTACAATAGGTAGCAAGCATCGAGACCAATACAGTTGCATATTATGACATATCAGACTTCGAATCTTGTCTTCAGCTTTCCATTTACCATTCAAAGATCAAAGTGTGAAAGACTGTCTACAATGTCAGAGCGCACAAAGCCCATCCATTGATGACCATTATGCCATGCATTGGGCTGGAAAGAAAACCGCCTGCTTAAATATGCCATCTTGTTTCAGCCACATTTGTACAGCCATGAGTGTCCCGACTTCCGAGTCCAGAATGATCCATGAGCCGCGACTCCGTCCCGATTTCGTGGACGACCTACTCATGCCGTCCATGTGGAGTACAAGGTAACAGACCGACGGCATGATGCATCGCATTGGCTGTGGGGAATGATCTGACTAGTGAACTTGATACTTCAGGAAGCTAGAGTCCTGACTCCTGAACTATTGAAGAGGCCAATACTTACTCAATAGCCACAGATCCCTTGCTGGAGCCGAGGACTGTGAGTGTATTGAGCTGTGTGCTCTGTACAAACGCATAGACAATTTTCGATCATGGTGCATATTAGACTGCGGCTGGAATACGAGATACTCAGGGGGATACCAGTGGGATCCTCCTCAGCCTTGTAACAGGCTTGAAAACTGTGAATCAAGCAAAGGGAACTCACAGAATACGAAGTCTTTGTTGCGTAAAATTTTACTTCTTCAGAGTAGACGTGAGACTGAGCGTCTGTGAAGCCTACAGCGACTAGCTTGTAGATTTAGAAAGATCATCGCCAGCATTAAAGCTTTGCCGTTTAGGATTAGTTCTAGGGGAAAGGCTTGGCAACTTATGGATGATCTCCTCGGTCCTTTGGGGCCTGAGGTGAACATGTAGGTCGATCAGTAAATACAGAGTAGCAGCGCTCGGTGACAAGATTGATGAGCCACATGGCTGGCTGTATATGCCACGGAGCCTGCGGCTGTTGAGAGACAACACATCAAGCTGACGACTATTTTGGGCTGAGGATGCGATTTGAAGACGATTGAATAGGACACCCAATGTCATGACAGTTCTCTTTTTTTTTTTTTATGAGGAATGGTGCTGGTACAACATTTGATGTTGATCCTTCATCATACGCCAAGGTACTCCGTAGTCCGAAGTAGAAGTGAAACAACCAGCATTGTACGGAGTACATACAGAGTAGTACCTAGGTAGGTTGGGATCGATCGTCATGCTCAGTGTATGGAAGACTAGGTATTATTGGCGGGTAGTTTCAAGCCAGAATACCGCGAAATACGGCTTACTCTGTGGCCTGTACCTACTCATACAGAGTTACCGGCGCGGTTTTCCCTAGGACCAAGTAAGATCTAGTCAATATGGGAGTTGATCATGTCTTCAGGAGAGGTTGCAATTTGATGCTAAAATTCATTGAATGACTGCAATTTATATCTAGTTACCTAGTGACAGTTCTTGCGTTCTAGTAGTGTTGAGTGTACTGTAGCCTAAATTCCATGGGCTGTGTAGGCAATAGATGTAACCAAGCCCATCATCATACGCTGTGAGGTATTGGCTGATGCCGAATTAGCTTGACCTTTGGTACACCTTTTGGTCCTTGGGAATATCCCAGGGGTTCCCCAGGGCCATGGAATAAAATCAATGCTACCATGTTTCCGTCTCTGAAGTATCAACTATTATTTACTAAGTAGTTATAGCACCGTGGGGTGAAAAGAAGGCGATGGAAAAAGACAGCAAGATAGTTCACTACTTACCACCTGACCTTGCAAAGACTGATTCAGGTGGGGGGTTTTTCATACCTCAAGCGAAAGGAGAGCGTATGCTGGATACAGTAAAGTGTAAACCGGTCAAGACTGGTCAGACCCATACTCATACCGTACCATACTCCGTCCACCGTCCGTACTAACGAGCAGACTAGAACCACTTGGTGTTCTCCGAGCGTCTCCTCTTCTCCAAAAAAAAGAGGTTTCCCTCTCTCGCTGTCAGGCATTTGAGGTTTTTTTTCTCTCGCTTTCTATCATCAACAGAAGTCTTTCGCTCTACATAGCTGTGCCGAACACTCGTTGCTCCATCGCTTTCCATCGTTTGAGTTCAAGGTACGCGTTCCCGACCATCCCAACCCCAGCAGCCTCTCATAAGGTACTTACAGCCAAGCAGTGGACCCAGCCCCGACTCCAGCGTTTCTCCGCGATCTGGTGGTTTCATCCCCAGCCCTCAAGCACGTATACTGCTACACATATCTGTTGTCGTGATAGCAAAATCTTGCAACATCTCCAACAGTTTTTCAGTGTTGAATCTCACCCCCTTTTTCGGCCGTGAATTTGTTGCGTTTACATCGCACTCTTCGATGTCTGATTTATAGACCCCCACTGTGAACGCCGCCTACTGCAGCTAGATCCACTCTCTAGAGATTCATCCGATCTGGTTATCTGGCTGTTATCGCAACAGCGAATTCCTATCTCTGACCGACAGCTTGCCTTTACAACATCTGGAGCGAAAATGGCAAGCCCGGTGGCAGCTGAATACCCTCAGCCTATATCCTCACCTCCTCCCGTCTACCTTCGGTCCTCTCCCCCGCTTTCTCCGTCTCAGAGTCAATCAACTCCCCGATCTATCCCCTCGCATCGCCCCAGCCAAAGCATCGCGCGGAAAGCAGTGCCTTTCTCTCGGCCAGGGTCCGGACATCCTGCATCGCCCCCAGTCCAAGTTCTTGACAAGACAAACTCGGCAGAGGTATCAAACAGCACAATCGAAAGAACGCGACGCAGCAATGGCGGAGACTTTCTTCCCACCATGGCCTTCACCAACATCTCGCTCGATGACGAACCGCAACCAAGGCAGACCGATAACGGGACTATTCCACCAGCGCCGGGATCCAGAAGACATGGACATACCCCTGCCAATAGCGGTTCTTGGTCTGTCATAGACCATCAGCTCAAGGATGAGACGGGGGACTCTCCCAAGCCAGGCACATCGTCTGCTGGTCCCACTGTACCTGGTGGTAGCCAGAAGAACTCCTCCAGTGGCAGCTTGGAGAGTGAGACGCAGAATGTTGAAAACTTTGAACCGTTGCATTACCACCATCGACCCTACCGGAATTCCCGTGCGGGTAAGTCGCCAGCGGGCTCGGGGTCTGCCGAGAATCTCGCAGCCCCCAACGGCCATCTCTCTGCTAGACGGCAGACTCTGGCGCGACCGACGTCGACATACTCGATCATGTCAGATATGGGCGGTGACGGCCGGAACCTGTCCCCCCACGCCTCGCCATATCTACATGCACGCGCTTCACCTAGAGACTCCTCATCCCCTGACGTTCGTCCGCTCTCCTTTGTCGATCTCCTTAATACATCTTACCCCCAACCGGGCCCCGCCCCAGCACAAATGGACAACTCGCATTTGAAATCCTGGGTTGGTAACAATGCGTCGTTACTCAGTCACAAGCAAACATTCGATATGTACTTGGCCAACGTAAAGAAGACGGATAGCTCGGCGATACAGTACGAATTTGCGGTGTTCATGGTCAACGCGATGCTGGAAATGCCGCCGGAAGATCCTGAAACACGTAAGAGCGCGGTATATGATCCGAAAGGGACGAAAATTACCCGCGAAGGGCTCTTGAAGGAAGCCAAGTCGATCCTCCAGGGCCTTGCGAATCGCAGCTATCCATTCGCACAGTACTACTTGGCCGACGGGTATGCATCTGGACTGTTCAGCAAGGGGAAGGAGGACTACGATCGGGCGTTCCCTCTGTTCGTCGCAGCCAGCAAACATGGGCACGTTGAGGCATGCTATCGGACCGCGCTCTGCTATGAGTTCGGCTGGGGCACTAGGGTGGAAGCGGCCCGAGCACAGCAGTTCTATCGGCAAGCTGCGTCCAAGAATCATCCCGGGGCCATGTTACGCATGGCCAAGGCTTGCCTGGCAGGTGACATGGGCCTTGGCAAACGCTACCGTGAAGGTGTCAAGTGGCTGAAGCGTGCGGCGGAATCATCTGACGCGCAGTACAATTCCGCCCCGTACGAGCTCGGATTGCTTCATGAGACGGGTTACGGCGATGATGTCTTCCCTGACCCGGCCTACGCGGCACAGCTGTTCACCAAATCCGCAGATCTAGGTCATGCGGAGGCGAGCTATCGTCTGGGAGATGCTTACGAGCATGGAAAGTTGGAGTGCCCTCGGGATCCCGCGCTGAGTATACACTTTTACACCAACGCTGCACAAGGGGGACATGTCTTGGCCATGATGGCTTTGTGTGCTTGGTACCTGGTTGGTGCAGAGCCTGTTTTGGAGAAGGACGAGGGAGAGGCCTACGAATGGGCCAAGCGCGCTGCCGAACTTGGTAGATTTCCTTACAATTATCATGGATTTCTAGTGGTTTACTGACTTCGGTGCAGGTTTGGCGAAGGCGCAGTACGCAGTCGGATACTTCACCGAGATGGGGATTGGCTGCCGGCGCGACCCTCTCGAAGCCAACGTCTGGTACGTACGAGCGGCGGATCAAGGCGATGAACGAGCGAAGCATCGCATTGCCACCATTCGAGCTGCTGCGGACGGTGCAAGCTCTTCTCAGAATGGACAGAAAGAGAAGCAGAAATCTCTCGGTAAGCCATCACTTTAGCCAGGATCATAGATCAGACTGACAAGGGGCAGACGCCGGAAAAACCGGCAAGTCAAAACGATTCACCATATTTTGAACAGGCTCGTGATCGATCATTTGCGATTTGCGAGAAGACTCCAGCATTGCGTTCGATTCAGAATGTCTATACGAGCATGATATCTCGATGAGATTAATACATAATGCACCCACATACATATAATCAACTTGGCTCGCGGCCTATACCTTGCCGGTTCTATGGCTGAAGGTAATCAAGAGTATAACGATCTGGTCAAGAGACGGGCTTCTCCAGCCACGTTCTTGACTCAAGATATGTCCCCTTCCTCGTCCATTCATGCGTCATGATCCGATTTGGGATCCTCTTCAAGAACGCCAGCTAGCGTTTAGCATCCTCACTTGCAAGCATTTGAGCTCTTCCATTCTTTTCGAATTCGTTCTCATTTCTCTTCTGCCATCAGTAATCACCGTTATTGGCATTTGGTTTTCTTCGGGTCTCAGGCATTTCTGGGCGGTTCATTAGCGGGGTTGGCTGGGCGTTTGAGCCATTCCGCACTGCATGGCATTCTGTCTGTCATTTACTCATTCATTCGTTCGTTTATATAGGGTCAGGTCTATTTTTGACGTTCTGGACATATTCATAATACAGGAATCTGGGGGTTTGGGCCTCTGTCTCTTGTAGCCATTTGCGTGTAAATAGGTTGGCACTGCATGTGCTGATGGAGCATCAGCGACAGCCATTCTTTCTGTCATCAAGATTTTGTCATCATACTTGCACAAGTAATATACTCATGTGCTCCCTCGTGAGGTTGTCTCAGTCGTAATCACATTCGAAACATGACTGCATGATCGCTGGCGCGAGTCAACACTCGGTGGATGGGTGCTTGTTTCAGAATTCTGGCTGAGGCAGTTTGGCTCATGCTGAGAAGATGCCGAAGTAGAATATTTTGACAGATTCACCATTTAAGCAGACGGGTATATAGACTGATTAGGGGGGAGCAGGACATCTATGGAGTCGGTATGTCGACCTCTCCGAGACCCTTCAGTGCTCACCATGAATTGGAACAGAAATACTCCGTAAAGCGCCGAGGATGTAACTACCCATCTATCTCTCTCAATCCCAGGATCCGTTTCTCCAGGCTATACAGCATCTATTAGTATCAGTATCAGTATCCGATCCCCACCCCTTGCAGTAAGATCATGTTTGCAGTCTGCATTGCAGATATCACTTACTCACTTACTTGCTTGCTATGTACACGATACACCACATTGCAGCGCCCCAACCACACACAAAACTCAACTCCTGGTCATTCTGCTCTCTGTAAGTGCCTATGAAGTATGATTACTGACCCTTGGACTATGCAGTTCCCTCGCTGCAGATTATGGGATAGACACCCTCGCCCCAGGACCGCCCATCGCTAGCATCCAATAGACTCTTGGTGCTTGCGCGATCATCCAGGGCCCCCATGCTGATCCCGCCGATTGTTGTTTCAGGCCATCCTATGCCGAATCTAAGTATAAATATCGTCGTTGTAGAGATACTGGCAGTGGCTATCCAGCACCCACCAGATCACAAATCATTCCTAGTTGACCCCACCACGAAGAACAAAGTAGCTAGTTGCCTAGTCTAGTCAGTACTCACTACTCATAGTGATAGTCCGATAGGATCGTAAGACAGTTTGCTGTAACACACCCACACGTCCCCCCAGGGCCCCCAGCCTCCTTTTTCCTTGTATGACCGGCAGTTAGGCATATCGCGTTTTACAAGAACAAAGGGCGAACGATGATTACGTGAACAAGGACAAGCACAATGACATGTGGCGTGGAGACTTCCCCATTCAATATTAATATTCAATCCTCGAAATCAATCATGTAAAATCGTCCTCCCCCGTAGAATTCTTAAAACCACACCGATCCCTTTCCACTCCTCTCTCTCTCTCTCTCTCTCTTTTTTTTTTCCCCCTTCCCTCCCTCACGCCCCCTTGTTCCAGCCCACGTTTTTCTCTCGGATATCCTCCCACTGTCATTGGAAGACAAGGCAAGATCTCGTGCTCTCGTCTCGTTTCAACGGTACGTACGTGTCGGACTCTGAACTTCTGTGTGCTGTATGGATATGGACTATGGACTATGCTATGCATAGGGTATAGCTATACATATCGTGGATGTACGCGTCGTTCTACCTACAAAGAAAAGACAACCAACACCACTACTATCTATCAAGGGATAAAGAAGGACCAAAAAAAAAAAAAAAAAAAAAACTGACATCTCACAAACCAACCAACACAGATATCTACCAGCCCAATCCCAACACCAACCACCTCACCATCCATCTAGTAACGCAACTTACTTACCACCCCCAACCGCCCCCAAAAAAATCACCAAAATGCGCCTCCTATCACTCTCCCTTCTCGCCGCCGTCGCCGCCGCCATCCCCGCCGCCGAAAAGGCTTGCTCGGGCGTATGTTCCTCCCCTTCTCCCCTCCCCTACTGCCAAATCCAAATCCCAATCCCAAGCCGGGAATACATCTTCTAACCCGTCCAAATAAACCAGGTCGGATTCCCCTGCGGCAATGCGACCGTTACCGCGTACGACTGCTGTGTTCCTCTCGTCTGTGTGCCTGGCGTGGTAAGTGCTCTCTTTCCCCCTCTCCACTTGCAATCAACCTTTCAACCTCGCTTTCGGAAACGACTGCGGTATGTAGATTATACATAGGGGAGAGATACTAATGGGTGCCCAGAGACCGGTTTGTCAGGTTCCTCCTCGTCGGCTTCATTGAGTGGGTTGGCTGGGTGGAGTGGTTGAGTGTATGATTAGCTGGGTGGTTCGGGGCTTTGCGGTTATGGCTTGTGGGTGGAGGTGTGTGGTTCTGCTGTTAATATAATGCGACGTAGTAATTGTTGTTATTAATTATACCCTGCTTGCTTGGGTTGCTTGAGTGGTTTTGTGGTTATGGTGTTGGAGGAGAAAGTGTTCTGCTGAAACACTTGAACGTGGTGGGCATATGGAGTAGTTCGTAGTAGTTCGAGGTTCGAGATAAGCATTGGTGGCAGAGTTAAGCTCATAGTTCAGCTGGGGGCTACAAACCAGGGCATTGATACATCTAACCGAGGTCGAGCAGATGACCTCGGCTACCAGACAAGTTAAGTGATCATCAGAACCGTAGAATTGCAGCATATACAAAACTAATGACAAAGAAAACAGATCAGGCGGCTCAGTCGGTAGACACGTCAAATAAAAGGTTATATCTACTACGCGAACAGGGAAGTATACTGAGAATGGTATATGGAAGAGAGAAAAAAAAAAAAAAGGGAAAAAGGAAAAAAACTGTCGTTGTCAACAATAAGATTCCAGGCCGACAGAAAAGCGAGAAAAACTCCAATCCTCCCAAGGAAGTCTCACATGGCACGCGCCCACGGGCGCTGATTAGAAGTTCTCAATGCAACCCCAGTAGCGCTCAACACCGAAAGCTCCGGGCTGCTTCCACAAGTCATCGAAGTAGGAGAAGAAGACGGACATAGAGCCGACCTCATCAGCAATAGCCTTGATGGCGATCGCCTGCTCCTCACGGCTGGGGATGGCCTTGCCGTTGGCCTCACCACTGTGGGGCCAGCCGGTCTCCAGGTTGATAACATCCTTGCCGGGGCAGATGCCCTTGAGGGTCTTAAACTCCTGGGCAACGAACTTTCCAGCCTCGGCGGCGGAGACGTCGGCATTGAAGAAGGGGTGGATATTGGCACCGATGATATCGACAGCGCCGCAGAGGGCATCGCCGTTAGCCTGCCAGACGTTGATGGGCTCGGTGGTAGTCACCTGGCCAGAGTAGCCGGCGGCCTTGAAGCTCTGCTTGGCGGAGACAATGAAACCGGCCAGAGTGGAAGCATCGCAAAAGTGGTTCTGGATAGACTCGTTACCGACAACGATCAGGCTGACCAGATCCCACTGAGCCCACTTGGAGATGGCGGTAACCTGGTCCTGAGCACCGGCAACACCGCTTTGTTTGATGAAGACACCAATGATCATCCGCAGACCAGAGGTTCTGGCGGCCTCACCAATGAACTCCAGGCTGCCGCAGTCGGTCGAGTAGACACGCACGTGAGTGAATCCCTTCGACTTCAGGAGAGCGACCTCGGAAATAATGGAGGCCTTGTCCTTGCAACCACCCTCGTTGGTGTAGGGAGAGTAGGTCATACCCATCTGGCCGCTGACGGCACCGGAAGGAGCGGCGGGCTTGCTAGGGCTGCTCGAGGGGGCAACGGAGCTGGTGGCGGGCACAGCAGTGGTAGTGGCAGGGACAGCGGTAGTAGTGGCAGGAACAGCGGTGGTGGCGGGGGCAACGGGAGCGGTAGTAGGCAGCTGTTGGCCAGTGAAGGGGCAGACATAGATGTAGTTGTCACGGGTCACGGTGATGGTCTGCGCAGGCTGGGTGTAGGTACCAGGGGTGATGGTGGCGGGAGTGGGGTAGACAATGACGGTGCTGGTAGGGACGTAGGTGGTGGTGGGAGCAATGGTGTAGGTACCAGCACTGGGGCAGACATAGGTGGTGGTGCGGATCACGCTGGTCACGGTGCTGCCAGAGGGCTCGACGGTGGCGTAGGGGCAGACGACGGTGGTATGACGATCAACCACGGTGGTGACACCACCATAGGTGTGGGTGCCGCTGGGCAGCTCCGTGGTGGTCGCGCCACAGACGGTCGTCGAGTGGGTGACGGTCAGGGTGGTGGCCGGAATGGTGTAGGTACCAGTGGTGGAGAAGCTGGTGACACCGGGGGTAGGGAGAGTGACCGCAGGGGTAGCGGGAGCGGACTCCCTGTTAGGAGAAGCGCCGGAGGGTGTGACCACCAGAGTCACGGTGCTGTAGCTGGTCGAGTGGAGAGTGGTGACGACCTCCGAGGTGACAGTGCTGCTGGGGGAAGAAGTAGCAATGGGGATCACTGTTGCTTTGGTCAGTATGCATTGATCATTGACAATCAATCGAGCATTCTTCGACGTCCGCAACCAGCACCCATTTCACATGGTGCTATGATTTCCCGGTTCATCATCTACAAACGCTCATTGTGTGCTGCTGAGTACTTACAGGTGGGAGGACCCCAGGAGGTGACGACCTCGGTGGTGCAGCCGCAGGTGGCATCAGCCTCAGGAGCAGGCTGCTCGACAGCACGGCGCTGGTGGAACGAATCGTGGCCGTGACGACGCATGTGAGCGATATCAGCCATAGCGGTGCCGGCGATGGCAGCCGCAGTGGCCAGGAATGCACCCCTCATGGTGGATAAGAAGTTCAAGGGATTGGCTGAGAAAGCGTTTTCTGGTTTCCTGTGCGAATAAATTCAGAGAATGCCCGCTGAAAGAGTGAAGCGGTGGTCAATATATGGCAGGGAGGGGCACAAAAGGCCTCTTCTGTGGGACTTGAAGGGAAGAGACTGGAGAAAGTGCAAGATAGAAACCTGACAGGGGAAAGAGAGAGAAGAGAAGGAGAAGAGGAGGAAGAGAAGGGAAAGGGGAGAAAAAGAGCGACCAGGGGGCGATGAACTGTTAGCCTGTTTGAGACTTTGAGTGACTTAGTGTAGGCTAAGTAACTACTAGTTAGCAGGAGTATCTAATTCTAATCACTTGTTAATCATGAGCGGGAACTGGGATTCTGGGATTTTCGGGGGGGAGGCGGCACTGCTACTACTACTAGACTAGACTAGACTAGACTAGACTAGCTGGCCGAGTTGGTCTAATATAATTACCCAGCACCCAAACAGCCAAAAAGGGGGCAGTGGTCGAGCCGGCGTCGAGGGCATCTCGTCAACTCAATCACCAGCGGTGTATAAAGCTAGCCCACCATAGTCAGGCACCCGTGGACCATGATTGGCAGCCAGGCTGGGGCGTGGCAGGGATGGTGCCAGACGCAGTGGTCCAGTGGTTGTCCGCACGGCTCGGATAGGGGTGGAGTGGTGGCGAATCATAGTGGGTTGGTGGATCTGGAGAAAATTAAAGTAGATGTTGATGGAAAATGAAAAACAATCGAAATCAAGGAAATTGGCCAATGGGAGATGTTTTTTTTTTTTTGTCTTTATTCGCTGGCAGTTTTGAGATTAGCCCAGGCTGATCGTTTCATCTCCTGGCCACTCGATCCTAAGGGGGAATAGTCTCATTATTTCTGTGCATAGTACACGCTTTTAGCTGTCATACTCATACTTCAAGCCTCAGGACTCAGGAGTCTACACAGTAGGTAACTATTCTCTTTCTCCATAGCGCAGAAGATCTTGTCATCTAGAACATGTTTCTCGGGTTCGATCGTTGTCTGGATTGTAAGGTGTTGCAATGATAATATAACCGCTCCATAGGTAACCATAACCCATCAATTCGGCAGTAGACTCGGATAGATTTTTGTCAAGCAGTCTACGGAGTATCGCACTCTGTTACTCTGGTTCTTCCACACAATAATATCAATCTCGTTGCAAGAACCGTATTCGGGCCTGAGCGCCATTCTTACCCAACAACATTACAACAGCACAGTCAGATTGGGGCCTGTATCTTCGAATCCTGCCAACAAAGCACTTGTCTCAGGCTGACCAGGGCCTAGGTATGAGATGATTCATCCCCAAGTGTCTGTATCTTCGCACTTCCTAATTGATTTCTATCATCCTCCAACTCCTCTCCCATCATGAGTTATCCTGGTGCCCTCAGGCAACCTGGTTCTAACTAACTGCAAGGCTGCTCTCATCTCCGCCATCTCAGCCATGTGGGGATCTGACTCTTACCAGGGTATCACTAGATCGAAATTGGAATGGTGGGGTGGTGCTACCCCTGCATTATTCCTTTTCTATTGGGTGTAAATTTCAGCTTTAATTTCCGGCAATCCACTGTAATTTCATCTGATTTTCTATTTTTCGTGCATTTATTTTTGTTTCAACGGAGTCCTCCAGCCACTGCTTTCCACTTCATTATTATTATTTTAACCAGGGTAACATCGCTTGAACATAACAAGAATAGTAATCATGGAGAAGACGATGGGCGATGAGACCGCAAGCACCATTAATTTAGATGAAACACTACGCATCAGACATCTTATGGACTGGCTATTATTTGGGGTGGCCGTTATGCCTTGTGCAGTGCAATGTACACCCTTGCTAAAATGATTAAGTACCGATTACCAAATCAACCACCTGAAACACGATGATCGCACCAACTCGATCTTCTAGACTTCAGCCCTTTGCAGTAGCCAACAACTGAAAGTCAAGACATGTCTTCAAATATCTGATCATTCGATTTGGTCTCCAGGCATACTATATTCTCTCCTGCAACAGACAGCGGAACGATGAGCCATTTTACGTAGTACGTAGTATGGCTCCATGTGTGCCTGAATGCTCAGGGTCTTGAGGATTTTCTCTACCTTTTGCTGAACAAAACTTCCATTGATAGATACATCTTCCTAACTCGAAGTTTCATCGCACTATTGAGCTTAGACTGCTGATCGACGCCTGAGGCGGATCAACTATTGATCTTGCTTGAGATCTTTTGTTCATCATGACCGTTCCAGGAAGTCAAGACTCAAGAGTCAAGAGTCAAAATACTGAAGATCCCAACAGTTACTCTGCCAACTCGATGTCAAGAATTGAGTTCATCTCAGCTTCCACGTATCAAAGGTTTGAGCCTTGATCCAACCTAGAGACTGCTTGGCAGCACTTCAAATATTAATTTTCGCTAGTACAATCCGTGCCTAGCAAATAGTTCAGGAGGAGATTGACGGTTCATTATGCTCCGGGATGGCTTTTACCCCTCGTGCTCTCGCAGCCCCTGACTCAGCATCCCCGTTTCCCAGTCATGGGTGTTCTGGGAATTGGAACTCGTGCAGAACCCAACAACAACGACATACGGAGTAGTTTCGAAAACTGCCGGAATGTGACAGTCCCCATATTCTTCATTGGGATCTGATCTGTAGACTACGAAATGTGGGCTCCGGAGTCCGGAGAGTCCGAAGCACTGCGGGGATGTCTCCTTACAATCACGGGACTAGCCTCATCTTCTCAGTTCTCTCGTGCTGGCCGCCGTGCTACCCCTGACTCTGAGACGTGATGTTAGACTTTGGCTACTTTCATTCTTTGACTTTTCAACTTGAGCATACTTACTATTCGTTAATGGCGCTTAGCCTGGCGCGCTGTCACATTGAACAGCGATCCTCCCTCATCGAAAGCACGATGACTATTCGAGGATACTCTGATACATTCGTATAAATAGTGTCTTGTACCTTGGAGCTGTCGACTATCGTTCTCTGAAAAACACTAAAGAGTCCTAAGCGACCATGTCTAAGACATGTTTCAACAGAGCGTTCCCTGAACGACCTAGTCCGCCCAAGATTAGCAACGCTCAGGGGTTTAACTTTGGAATCGAAGGGAACATGTTCAGGAGTCAGGACTAGGGAGTTGTCCCAGAGACGCCAGTCTGTGCCGTTGGGTTCGCCAAGGATGTAACTTGTAAGAGCAGTTGCGCAAAGGCAATAACATACCCATCTAAGGTTGACTGCCTAGACTTAATATTGCAGGCTATCTGATGTTCAGTTCGAAACCAGACTTTGAAGCAGGCTTATAAGATCAAAAATGGCCTCCGTTCTTCAACAATGGCCGGTTGGTGTAGTTGGTTATCACGTATCGTTAACACCGATAAGGTCGCCGGATCGAGCCCGGCACTGGTCATTTCTTCTTTTGTTTTTTTTTATTTTTTTTTTTCTTTCCCTTTCCTTACATCTGATCCATGTTGAGCTATGTATAATATCTAAGTAGAATCTACACTGTATGATTTGATTTCCATAGCTCTGCATCTATTCCACGGAACCACTATCTTACGGCGAGCACGTGTTCGCGGGAAGTAGATTTCGTTCCTAGATATCCCGAACTACGTCAGTGCAGATAACCTCGCCCGGCACCGACTCTCGAATCTACAACCGAGCTCAAGAACTATAGGGAAAAACAAAAAAATTTTTGTCTCTGAATCAAACCATCGCGACCCAATAACCAGAATCCTGGAGCCTCGTCGAAGACCCCAACATCATCTACTCCGTATCTATCTACCTGTTGAGTGTTCAGCGTTCGCAAACCCAAGGCCCGCGGGGAGGGGGGGGGGGGGGGATCCGGGCAGATGAGATCAGATCGGATCGGATCATGCCACCCGCACCGCCGCCATAGAAACATTCCTGCCAGTTTGTACGCAGTAGATATACAGAAAAAAACCCGCAAACAATAACCACACCACCCCTCATCACCGAGCTTGTGACCACGCCATCCTATCACGCTCTCGCCATTTGCATTCGGAATGGCTCGAAGCTCGATAATCCTGGCTTCGTGGTTGGATACCCTTCTACCAACCCCTCCGTGTTCTTCCTAAATGAAAGCTGAGCGGCCTCAGAATATCTGGCGAGGTGGTGAGGTGAGGTGACTCGGATGCAACTGTACTCCGGTATGGCTTCACCATCGAGACTGATGAGATGGGCTGTGTGTGCTAGGTATAAAGGGATGGGAGATGAGCTGGGTGGTGTATCCTAGTTTCATCATCAGCATCATCATCAGCATCAGCATCAACCAACATCTTCATCAGTTCAATATTAAATAAACCACATCTTCCACCAGTCCTCAGCTCTGCCAGTCGCATACTTTGAACCCAAAAAAAAAAACAATCCTCAACCAGCAAAGCAAAAATGACCGAATCCTCCTCCTCCGCCCGTCTCCAGAACGACTACGGCGCCGACTTATGGGTTCGCTCTGGCGCTGAACGTCGCGTATGTCGTCCCCCCCCCCGTCCTGGCCCTCTACGGAGTATATCCGCATCAACACAACACAACAACAACACAGCTAACAAAGAACTCTAGCGCCCCACCGCCGGCCGCGGCCTCTTCGCCGGCCTCCAGGACGTCAAGCACTACAACGTCGACCACGGCTGGGCCAAGCGCAAGCCAGACCAGTCGCCGGGATTGTTTGGGTTGCTTCTGAGCCGGTATGTTTGGACCACTGCACCGCTGGCGTAGCCAATCTGCCTGGCTAGTGTGCCTTATCACTCTTGCCAAAACAAAAAAAAAACATAAAAAAAAACCAATACACTAACGTACAAATGCCAGATTCACTGGTGGAAGTTACCGTCCCCCATCGCCGAACTAGATCGATTTGGGATCGGGATGGAAGTTTTTATGATACCATGTTTATTATTTGTTTGTTTGTACTTTTTGTGGAGTAGATTGGCAATTAGCGGTTTCGAGCAATCATGATTATTGTTATGGCTATTATTATTATCTTTATATCCCTTCTCGCCCTTGTTGTTGTTGTTGTTGTTGGTGTGTTGCTTAGGGGTAACTGGGTTGAGGGCGTAGACTACTACATACTACGTATGTAACTTGGGCATGGGGAGTTTGGAGTAGTTTGGACTACGCGTAGGTTCAATGTTGATATCGACAAATACTGGAGGAAAGAGTTCGTGCACTCTGTTACTATACAGTACTCTATATGGACTCCAGGTATGTGCTGTGATTGGTGCACACTGCATACTTGCAAGATTCCAAGATCAATAGAGACTCGGGCGGTATGCACGATCTACCAGATCTCACTATGGATCGATATTCCAGATCTCAGCCTTATTGAGATCGTACGACATCACATACATCATGCGACACGCAAGGGTTACGCTACGAATCAAGACCTGACGTAAGATTATCCAGAATGCAATGAAATGGATGGGTACACTACAGAACACTAAAAACCGCTAGACAGAGACATGATCGAAGAAGATACAAGAAGACTCCCGAAACCCCAGAACCCAAACCCCGCTGCATGGCCGATGCCATGACCCAATTTATATCTTTATATGATTTTTCCTGTTTGCGATTCGCTGAGGCGTGCGCACCTATTCCCAGCCGGAGATCTTCATGGTTCCCTTCTCGGCCAGGTTCTGGTGCATCTTGAAGGCCTGGAAGAGCAGGTGGGGCTCGTGGCCCATGCCCTTCTTCAGGCACTCATACTCGGCCCGGTCGAGGTAGTCGGTCAGGATGGGCTGGTAGTCGGGGTGGGCGCAGTGCTTGATGATGACGCGAGCACGCTCGCGGGGAGAGAGGCCACGCACGTCAGCCAGACCCTGGGTGGTTGTTAGTTTGATGTCACGCCAATGGTTCTAATGAGCAAAACATACCTGTTCAGTCACGACCACATCGAGATCGTGCTCAGTCTGATCGATGTGGGTGCAGAATGGCACGATGCAGCTGACACCGGTGGGGTCGATCTTGCTGGGGCGGGTACTGGGGGTGTGCATGATGCTGTACTTGGAGTTGCGCAGGAAGTCGGCGGAGCCGCCCAGACCGTTGAGCATGCGCGAGCCCATGACGCAGGTGCTGTTGGCGTGAGCATAGATGTCCACCTCCACAGGGGTGTTCATGCCGATACAGCCGAGACGGCGGATGATCTCGGGCGAGTTGGACACCTGCTGCGAACGCAGCAGCAGCTTGCCGGCGTAACGCTCCCAGTTGTCATAGAAGCGCTTGAAGCCGTCGGGGGAGAAGCGGATGGACGTGGCCGTGGCGAAGTCCAGGTTGCCGCTGTCGAACAGATCCAGGAAGGAATCCTGCAGCACCTCGGTCCAGACCTTGAGGTGAGTGAAGTCGGCGCCGCCCTTGCTCAGGCCGCCAATGACGGCGTTGGCGATGTTGCCGATACCGGACTGGATGGGCAGCAGGTTGGGAGGCAGGCGGCCGTGCTTGACCTCGTGCTTCAGGAACTCAATCAGGTTGGTGGCAATGGCCTGCGAGCTCTCATCCTCAGGCGCGTTGGGCAGAGTCTGATCGGGGTAGTCCGACTCGACAATGGCCACGACCTTCTCGGGGTCGATGGGGATGTGGGGGGTTCCAATGCGGTCCTCAGGCTGCATAATGAGGTAGGGCTTGCGGTTGGGAGGAAGGTCCGACATGGTGATATCGTGCAGACCCTCGAACGAGGGACTGGCCGTGTTGACCTCAATGATGACCTTGTCGGCCATCTGGATGAGCTCGGGCGACGCGCCGACGGAAGCACCGGGAATGATGCCACCCTCTTCGGTGATGGCGGAGGCCTCAATGACGGCGATATCCAGCTTGTTGTTGGGCTTGTTCATGGTATACCAGCCCTGTATTACCTTGGCATCAGCATCCAAATTCCTTTACGCGGCCGGGCCTCCAGAAAATACTCACATAAACCAGATCCGAGGGGAACATGCTCAGATGCTTGTCGAAGAAGTTGATCTGACCGTTGTTGATCCCCTTGGCGATTTCCTTGCCGACCTGATGCGGACTCCGACGCTCAATCATGTTCAGCGCCGCCCAGCGGTTCTCAGTATCCGCGCCGGACGAGGCGCCGACGAACAGAGAGTACTTCAGCTTTCCTTGGAGGTTGTTCTTCTCGACATGGTCGGCGAGAGCAGTAGGGACTTTCCTGGCGGCGGGAAACAACGCATATTAGCACAATGGGGTTCAATTGCGCTATTCGAAAAGTACTCGGAAAGGGGGGAGGGGGAACATACTTGGGATAACCAACACCTGTGAACCCGGACCAGCCGATGTAGGTGCCGTGGGGGAAGAGGTCGATGAGGTCCTCAGCCTTGGCCAGCTTCTGGAGATAAGAAGGCCGCCGAACACGACTCTTCAGAAGAGCGGACGCAGCCATTGTGAGTGGAGATTAGAAGTAAGAGGTCGAGAGAATGGAGAGGGAGAGGATACAAAGAGAGAGAGAGAGGGAGAGGAAAGGGGGAAGAGAGAAGAAGAAGAAGAAGAAGAGGAAGAGGAGGGGGGAGGGAGAAAAAAAAAAGATAGAAATATCCGTCGAAGGTCCGCCACGGCAACAGACCAGCCAGACTAAGGACCTTCCCCCACGGGCAGGACGGTTTGCCAAAGGTGGAGAAATCCTCCCTCATTGAGCACCTTGAGTGATTAATGAGTAGTAGTAGTATTATGCTGGTTGTGGGCTGGGAAGGGGAGAGTGTGTTCATTATCTCATCGATGTGGCATTGACAGTCATACTTGTATGGATAACCAGCTAGCTACTACTACTCTGGTCTATCGATACTCCATCCTCTCTCCTCTAGCATCTTCCCCAGATTTTCCTCTCGAACTGTTTTTTTTTTTGGTCAATTCTTTTTCCATTCGCAAGTGCCACACTGCGACAGATTGACAGTAGTAGACTCTCCGGGGGGGGGGAAAAAGGGAAAGAAAAAAAAAAAAAAAAAAAACCTCCCAGTGGATGACCATCTCTCACGCTGACGTCACAACGGCCCTCTCTCGGCCGTTTCTCGATCTTTGTGCTTTTCTCACAACGACAAGAATGCCCCATGCGGAAATGGGACAATCTGCCAGAAACGTAGCCAGAAGTGCCATCTATCCTATATCCTCCTACCGTACATTCCTTGCACGACATTCCAGCAATTTTTAAAAACCTAATTGAGACCTGCATTTGCTGGCTGTCCATCGAGACTCTTAAATGCCCTCCCGAGTCCTCCGTAGTCACGAACAACCTCCACAATCCAATCTCCGAGTCTTATCCGTCGGCGGAGTCTCGGGCTGGGTCGGTTATGAGGCTTCGGCCACACGGAGGTTTGGGGTTTGGACTTTGGACCATCTGTTCCGTATGGAGTAACTAGTTAGTTCGACTTCGAGGCTTTCACTAGTCGCTTCTGCACGGGCCAGGGAAAGTGGGAAATCTCTGTCAACGGTAATTGGTACTCCATAGTCCATACTCGTAACTCGAGATTCCCATATTCCCCAGAGGCAAAGGAGGAATTAACTAGTGACACACCGAGAGCGAATCCTGGGGTTGATCCCGCATCTCTCGATCGCTACGAGGTACGAGGACTACTCTTACAAGTACTTACTGCTCGCTGCGAGAAGATGAAGACAAGACAGTAACCATCATGTGTGCACGAGAGAAAAAAAAAAATGCCATCCTAAGATACAAATACAAAATACACCTCGACCACGCTCACCATCCCATATTTCCCTCTACACCCGTCCCCATAACCCTCATAAGCAGTGGTAGTGAACCTATTTGTGCAACCAATACCATACAGATCTTGTATCGCTAACCATGCAGCTGTGAGAAAACACCGCCGCAGAGAAGGAGCAAAAAAAGCGCAATGGAAGAAAATATGTGTTTAAAAAAAAAAAAAAAAATGAGGGAAAAGAAAACCAACACCATCAAATCAACAACCCTATCCCAAAAAAAAAAAAAAGGAAAAGAAAAACAATCCATGGCTCATTGCTCCTTAGTCTCTGTCGTCGATGCGGCTGCAGTGGGTTCCGCGTCCGGCATCTCGGCATCGTCCTGTTCGGTCTTCCCAGCGCCGGCCTCTTCCGCCGAAGCAACCGTTGCTGCGGCCGGGCTTTTCTCGCCTTCACGCCCAGGGCCCTTGATCCACGACCGGTACCGCTGGTTGGACTCGTCGACTTGGTCCTTGCTCAGCCCGTGCATCCAGCTGGGGTTGTTCACAAACTTCTCCATGAACCGGTCGTGCCGACGCTCCTTGACAGCCGCTTCTTCCTCCTTGACAAGCTCCTCCGCCGACTCCTCCTCCGACGGCGCCTTGGGCCGCCACCACCAATCGCAGCTGCCGGGCTCGTACAGGATATGGTAGCTGTTGGCGCAGATGCGGATGATCAGCCCGTCCTGATGCACCAGTGGCCGGTAGTAGCGGATGTATTCCTCTTCCTGCTCAAGCTTGGGCGGCAAGTTCCGCTTCAGGAAGGGCATCCGCATCTGAGTAAAGGGGACGCCCTCGGTCGGATCCCGCATCGTGTAGGCAGAGACGTAGTACGACCAGCGCGCTTCCTGGCTCAGCTCCTCATTCTCCAGTGTCGCGTCCTCGGGTGTGAGGAGCTGCACGGTGGTCGTCTTGCCCTCGGGTTTCTGGATGAAAAGAGAGTCAGTCAGCAACGGGGTCACGATAATTCTCTACACCACCATCCACGGTCCACTCACATAGGTAATGCGATAGATATCGCCGTCCTTGACCAGCCTCTCGACCTGCTTCCGGTACTGGATCTCCTGGTTATGCGTGGTCTCTTCCCGATCCCGCTCCTTGAAGAAGAGGTTGATGATATCGGTGCTGCGATCCTTGGAGTCACCGTTGAAGATCGAGCCCGCGAACTTGGCAATCCCGGCAAACATCTTCTCCAGATTGTAGAGCTGGTAACCGGTGCGCAAGTAGTATCGGCGTAGCGTCTCCTCCAAGTGCGACGCGTCCATGTCGCCCTTGATGACCTCTTCGCACATCCGGACAATCTGTTGATATAGATTCGCCTTCGGATCACAGTCGTAGAAGAACTCGGTCGGGAGTTTGTCAATGAGACCAAGGTCTCGCGCCGGCTTGGGGATCAGCGCACGTCGCACATGCTCATGAGCATAGTTCTCATGCAGTTTGACCCGCAACAGACGCGAGTACAAGATCTCGAACGTGCGGAAGAAGCAGTAGATGTTCAAGTTCGCGTACAGATGATGGACCTTCTTGACATAGGACTCGTTGAGCGCATATTCCCGCTGGAGATTGAAGTTCCCTTGTCCGGGATGCTCCATCCACTTCAACTCCGCCACATCAAACGACTCGGCAGAGTCGGGGACGGGAGGCGACGGAACTGGGACAGCATCTGGGGTTCCATCGCGACTAGCGGGCGTACTGCGATCTTTGTCCGACCGATTGGCTCTCTCACTGCGCCGCTCGAGAACGTCGCGAAGAAGATCCACTTTCTTGCCGTTGACACCTTTCCTACTGCGCCAGTTGGAGAAGTCCTCCGCCATCATGCTCTCGTCTTCACCATCTTCGGCCGGCGGTGTTCCACTCGAGATTTCGTTCATGTAGATGTGGAACGTGTCACGGTCCATGCCAAAGAAGATCGGCACAAAGTCCTTGATGAACGCCATCACCTTGGAGGGATCGGCTCCGAATCCGGCCGAGTTTCGATCAATGAAGAGCAGCAGCAGCTGAGTGGCGTCGATAAGAACAGCCGGATCATCAAAGGTAAACTCAAACTGATATCTGGAAACGGGGAACCCGCTCTTCCGCAGTCCTCGGGCATCCTCGAATTTGCTTTGGATCTCATTCTGGATATGCTTCGCGACAAACAGTTTCTTGTCAATCGCCTTGCTGGCAATCGCTTGGTGATCCAGACTGCGCCAGTACGCCTTTTGCGTTTGCTCGCGCCAAACCTTATCCCACTCACGCTGTAATCGAACTCGTCAGTCCACAATCAAGGCGAAAAGGTATGGGTGATATCCTACCTGGCTAGCTTTCCATTCTTCACATTTCTGCTTCAAGCGGAAGAGCACGATGGGAAGAACGTGGCATGGTCTGTCGAACATCTCACGAATGATTCTGGCCCCGCGCTGTCGGTCATAAACCTTCTTGATCACCCGCTGATAGATGGCTTCACTCTGACCACCAAGTCCCGGGGGGAGCTTGAAGGCTGCCCTTTCCGCGTCGGTCATGACAAGGAATTGCTGGACGATGGGCTCAATGAGCTGGATCGTGCGAGTACAGGCCTCAATGTGGTGATCGTAGTCGTGTCGGTCCTCTTCGATACGATGCAGAGCATCTTCAAACTGGTTTTTGCGATGTGCGACAAACCCAGAGTCTTCAGACTCCCATGTGGGATGAGAAGCCCATTCATCGTTGAGAACACTGTAGCACAATTGGTCACGACCACTGCAGGGCTTCTGCCGTTCACGCTTGGGCAGAAGACGGTAGCTAGGTCCAAGGGAGCGACAGTGCGACAAGTTGACAACACCCAATTCCTGCTTCGGTTTGGTCTCGATAATTTTGTCCTCGGGCTCTTCGATGTGCATGAAGCGCTTGAACCACGCCATGAGTTCCGGATTCGAGCCAATGTACTGCGCAGCTCTCTTGACAAGGACATTCCGGTCGATGAGATCGGTCGAGTAGAGATTGCACAGCTTGAGGAACTCGTTGAACATCGACTTGTTGCCAATGTACTTCTTGACACGGTCGAAGAAAGCGACCTCCTCCTGGCTGGGTGTCATCATCTGGGTAGGCTGGATGGGCTCAGGAAGAGCAGGCACGAGAGTCGGTGAGACAGCGGGAACCTCAGCTTGATTGGGCTTCGTATGATGTACTTTGGCTCTCTGAACAAGATTTGTGAGTGATAGATTTCCAAGTTAGGAGATAAACGTAGAAAGTGTGGGAGAAGTCAAGTGATACGTGTTTAGAAATTCGAAGGGGGGTGGTAAAAGAAAGGATGGGAGGGAAAGATATCCAGCGAATGGAGTATGGATGATGGTAGGGATAAAAATGGAGCGGATTGAATTTGCTCACCTTATTAGCATTACCGGTCTGTAGGGTTGCAGGACGCTGGGCATCAGCAACTCTTGCAGCCTCAGCACCGGCGGACTGTCCAGAAATCAAAGAGCTCATAGTGGAGGGAGCACCTGGGCCGCCCCGGCGCTTCTTCCCTTCCTTTGCAGAGTCCTTGACATTAAATTGACCCAGGGGGGGCATCTTCATGTCCCGGCTAGCTGTCTGTGAAGGGACGGCACCCGTGCTAGGGTATCCACCCTCACCACGCACGTTACTGATGGGGATCGCTTCTTCCGCCTGGCGAGCGGCTGCCTGTTGCTTGGCGTGTGCTGCAGACTCGGGCAGGAATTGTTTAAAGTCTTCCAGAAGATCGGGCGCGGTGTTGAACAATTGAGTGACCTGGGCGTAAACGTCCTGGATCGGTTTCGATTCGCGCTGATAGGTCTGCAGAATCTCGAGGAATTGCTTGTAGATCTCGGGGGCACTGGCAAAGCGATTCTATCACCCGCCCAAGGATGCGGTATCAGTAAAATTGTAATTTGATACGACCGAGGAGATATGGATACCAACCTTGATCTTGTTCACGTAACTGATCGCATGGTTAAACTCAACTGGTCCACGCTTATTCAAGTCTGCCGGTGAGCCTTGCAGCATACCCGTTCCAATGCCTGCAAGGTTGTTCATAGGTTGATTCAAAGCGGCGGCTTGTCCGGAAGCAGGGGATACCTGCATCATCCCGGACCGTCCAAGCGCTGCAGTTGCCGCCGCCGCGCCCTGAAGTTGTGAAACGCCACGCTGATCCTGCTGATGGGCCATGGCAGCGGCGCCTGCTGCCGCTTGCTGTTCCTGTTGGGTGGGATAATCAAAGTGATGTTCTTGATGTTGACCCTGGGCGGCTTGTCCGAACATGCCAGGTCCCATCATGCGAGATCCGGGAGAGTACGAGCCCGGCAAGTTGCCTTGCTGTGGCTGGCCCTGAGGCGGCAGCGGCTGCTGCTGCTGCTGCTGCTGCCAGCCCGGGCGCGCCTGGTCGTAGTAGTCAGGACGGCCGTGCGCGCCCATCCCACCAGCGGGTCCCATATCGCCGCCGGAGTCCATCGACGGGCGTGGGCGGGGCATGTTAAGAGTATTCGTGCCTGAAGGAGTAGTCACTCTGATCGCATCCGGATTGTCCTCCGTACCACATTCGATGCGATAACCTGGCGGCAGAAAAGTATTGAATCCCTGGATGAGGGCAGGGTGGCCATTGAAAAGAGTGGACACGCGTTGAATTACTCCCGGTGTGTCAATCCTAGAGCGGATTAGCGAAAATCATAAAGTGTCAGAGCGAAGTACTCACGCCTGGCTCTTGAAGTCCTTCATGATGTCCAGAAAGCGATTGTATACGTCCGGCTGATCAACGAAGCGAACCTTGACCTGGTCTAGGTAGCTGAGCGCATCCTAACAAGTGCTGTCAGTAAACGGCACTTCCGATTGATGACGAAAAGAAGTCATCTCAGGGATATGCATGGGATGACCTGAGGTGCGGAAAAGGAATGCACAGAAGAACTGATCTATACTCACATTCAGAATCGGCTGCTGCCCCTGCGCAAGCGCCGCGACATTGCCAGGGATCGGAGCCCCCGAAGCATTGAACATCATGGGTTGTCCGGGAGGACCAGCAGGGTGCTGCATGTACGTCCTGGCAGTGCCTTCTCCGTGCTGCATCTGGGCACCATAGATCCCACCAGGGGCCCCAGAGGGTTGCATAGGGCCCTGCGGGCCGTTGGGAGGATTCGACCCGAGATGAGATAACAAACCATTGGGTCCGTGGATGGTATTCGGCACTTTCGACGCCACGGGCTGATGCAAGGGGATCGACCCGGTATGACTCTGCACGGGGTGATGTCCCTGTTCACGCTGGCGCTCGAGTTGCTCACGTTCTCGCTCCCGCTGTTCGCGCTCCCTGTGAACCATCTCCTCTTGCTGCCGTTGTCTTTCGATCAACTCGCGTTCCCTAGAATCCCGCTCGCGGTCTCGATTGAGCGACTGCGGCGACGGATGTTGCATTGACTGGCCGATACCCGGCAACGAATGCCCTGCAGGATGCGAGGGGGCCGAAGGGTGCTGGGCGTACGCAGGAGGTTGATGTGGACCACCGTGTGTCTGGCTCAATTCCGCTAGCCCGGGGAGGGAGTGGCCGGGGTTCTGACCAGCAGGGTGATAAGGACCTGAAGCAGTAACGGGTCAGCCAACACTCCAGGCTCTTTCCTCTGTGCCAACGTATAGCATGTAAGGTGTGCTCTAACCAGCTGGGGGTGGAAGGACGGGTCCGGTGGACTGCGAGGACGGGCCCTGTTGAGGCGGCGGGTTCTGACTGTAGATTCAAGAGAGAGTCAGCGACGAGCAGTTCCAATAAGGGAACTATGACATATCCTCATCGAAGAAGACATACCTGAACGACCCTAACGGCCGAGGTTGTTGGTTCATCTGATCCATCCCCGGGTGCGGAGGGCCACCAGCAGGGTGCCAGCTATCGTTGCCAGAGGAATTCATGATCACTGCATGTATGTAGAGTCCTGCTCCCAAGGATCAGAGAAATATGAAGTCAAGACAAAAATAAAAGAAAAAGAAAAAGAAGTAGCAGAGTGAAAGGCTGAGGTAATGCGGCCAATGCTCTCGATTAGTTCAGTGGTCTTGCCTTCTGGTTCATTTCACAGAGCCATCACTGTGCTGTAGATGCTCGAAATAAGTGTAGAACAAGGACAACAGAGGACAGGAGGGGGAAAAACCAGAAAGACTGGCAGAACAGACTGGCAATACAGGAGAAGCCAGGAAAGCTACTGACAAAACAGCGTCAGCCAAACTCCAGCAGTAGCGTAGCAGTTCGTCTGATAGATAGATAGTTGATCAGGGAGGATGGTTTGCGCGCGACGGGCTTCATGGCTGGTCTCCAACAGCACAAGGCGGAGGCTTTCACGCCGCTAAGCCCCTTTTGGTTCATAGAGTCCCTGTCCCGGAATGAAGCTTTTCCGAGCTGTGCACTCACCGCCTATCGGGCTGATTGGGTGAGCGTTCATCACTTCATGGGAGTTTTCCTGCCTGAGGCCAGTGAGGCTATTTCTGCCGGTCTTTTTCACAGTTTGTCACTGTTTGTTCTCGCTCTGGCCGCTCTGTGGGTTTTTTTTTCACTGTCTTGGTTGGCGCTAACGGGAAAAAAAGTGTCACTGTCTCATGGCTTCCGACGTCATTGACATCCCAAGGGCTCATGCACTGGTATTCCACCCGACCATCGAAGCTTGGACATTGACATGATATTCTGGTATTCGATTTTTGGTTACATTAACTGGTGGTAATCTCTTGTCATTCATTGTATCTCTGGTCTATCAAGATGAGTCCCCTGTGGCGTATGGAGCATCATGTCCCTTACGCTGTAACATCGGAAACAATATATTTTCCAAGGCTAAAGGCACGCCAACGTCACCCCCATCTCCCTCCCAGCTTGAACCACAACATTAAGCGAGTTCAGGTGCTATCTCGAGAATGTAGTACTATTAGACCTCTATAGAAATTTCCCAATAGAGACATATAGCTAGCGGACACCGCGACATGAGCAATATAGAGTGCAGATACAGAAGGATGAGAAATCGTAAGCGGCGGCGTGCAAGCAAAAAGAGAGACTCAAAACAAAAACATCATCTGGTAGCCGCGCGTCTTCTCCCTCTATCGGACTTCGCACCTGGAACGCCTCACATAGCATATCAGAAAAGATCTCCGCAGAAGCCGCACCGAAGGAAAGGCGAGGGCTTCGTATATCATCATCAGAGAAGGAAATAGAAAGAAGCTGGGGGACGCAGACACAAAACCCCTGGGCGACCAAACTCCAACAGAAAGCTAGGAAATAGAACTCTGGTATTGAAATTGGCAACTTGGATTGTGGGACTGTGGAAGCTGCTAGGAACCTTTATTTTTTCTTTCTTTCTTTCTTTCTTTCTTTCTTTCTTGCTTCTGCGCTATAAACTGGTTCAGATGTGTATTGTATGCCCTCAAAAGTCTCTCACGCCGACACGTTTGTCCAACCTGACATGGAACCGATCTGGTTTGACCCCTTCTCATAGGGCGGAGAAGACGAACAGCTGGGGGATGAAATCAGTATCAATCGAAACATAATACCAAGGGCAAGAGATAACACTGACGTTGTTGGTAGCGGCAATGGCAATACTGTCCTCGTATGGATGCCAGCTCATGTGCAGGATCTTCTTGTTGAAATCAATCTGGTCCGCGTCGGTCTCCTTCTTCATCCGACTGCCAGGACCAGCAGGGCTGCCCGCTCGGGACCCGTTCTTCTTGCCAGGGCCCTTGTTCATGGGAGTCGGCACGCCGACCTTCTTAGCCTTGAAAGCAGACTTGTCGGCCTGCAACACAATCTCCGTCTCCTTGGCCGGATCGGTGGGGTAGATCATGAAGTTGTTGTTGTAGCTTCCAGTCATCACATTTTCTGCGTCACCTGAGAAAACTACCTCGAACTTATCGAAAATGCTGTCGTTCTCGTATGTGTCGCACAAGCGCGGTCGCAGATGTTCATGGATTGGGATCGTCTTCACCGGCTGCCTCTCCATGTTGACGTCCCAGATCTTCACCGTGAGGTAGTCTCTTGACACAATATACCGGCCATCGTGCGAAAAGCGGACGTCGGAGATGGAGGAGATGATTTCGGAGAAAAAGGAGCGAGAGGAGGCGTCTTCCTCCTGTTCAAAGACTGTATCGCAGTGAAGTTAGTTTTATCAAGCTCTTGAGAAGGTGAAACGTTGTGAGAATATCCAAGGTCACATACGCTTTTGGTGCTCATCGCACAGCGCCCGCTGGCGCATGTCCGCAAGCTTGATTGTGCCCTTCGAGCTCGCGTACATGAACCAGTTGCAGCTGGTGGGATGGAATTCCGCGGCCGTGATGACTTCCGTCAGTTCTTCCATATTTGCGGGTTTAATATCGACAATGTTGAAGCTCTGGTCCTGAATATTGAGATTCCACAGGTTGATACGGAGATCGTCGCTGCTGATAAAAGTCTCGCCATCGCTGTTCACAGAGATGCTGTTGATGTGATACGCATGGGCGTTGGCGTATGTTCTCCGCGGCACGGCGGCAACGACTGTATCGTGATGTGTCATCCTGGGAAGCTTCAAGGCCGATGCATCCTTGAAGGCCGCCCGGGGCGCACGCGGCGCCCCTCCACCACCCACCGCACCCGCCGGTGTCAGCTCGCTCGATAAGTTGTTCTCCGCAACCACCTTCAGCGACTTGTCAAACACCTTCCATAGCTTTATGGTCTTGTCATTTGTCGAAAGGAGGAAATGCGATGCGTTCTGTCGTCTACACCATTTTATCTTGTTGATCTTCTCTTCGATCTCTAGAGATTTTAAGTAATCGAATTCCGGCTCGTGCGACTGAAACTCAGTGTGGAACTTATACTCGCAGGTTTTTTTCTGACCAATTCATTAGAACCTTCAATCGAGATGAGGGTCAGTGCAGGGGGCATCGCTACCGTCTCATTCCGCTCAAACAGCACTACTCTACCGCCCTTGTCTCCTGTTGCTAGGTAGTTACCCGTGTGATCGAACTCGACCGTAGAGATGATATCCGCTATAGTTGGTTGATCGGATGGTTAGTCGGTTTGCCTTTGAGAATATCATGACAACCATTGTTGTGCGTGACCGTTCACACAATCCATGCATTTGCAATAGGTGCTCCACATACCTTCTGTGATATCTTCCACATCGCCCTTGTCACCGAAGCATCTATTGTCAGAACATCAGCGGGGTGTTTCGTAAAATGAACTCGTGTTGACTAAAGGGTGGTAATCCATCAACTCTCCGGGACGGCTGCCCATTGTCCCACGGGAATCCCAGATCGAACCAGACCAGACATCACGGCATCACAAGTCTTGACGGCCTCTTCCAAGGATAGTCATCAATGAGATAAGGGACCTCGGCGCTTGACTCACTGTGTGAACTTCCAGGTAGGTGTAGCTGGCTCCCGGTCTACCATTTTCCTTCGAATACCACCCTTGACTGGGTAGCTGAGCGTTGATCAGAGAGATGAAAAACAAAAAGCAAGACCCTCGGATCCGAGATCTTGATATCGATTGATGACGAAACGGGAAGCGGGATAGGACTCGATATTGGGGGGTGGGGGGTGGGATCGGGAGCGAGAAGGTTGATATTTTCGATATATTTTCGCCGTGTTGTTTTGGCGAGGAACGATAGCAAGCAGGAATGACGAGAAGCGAGCCTCGAGTGGGGAAATCAATGAGGAGTGGGTTGAACCTGATGGGACTGAAGGTATACAGTAGTAGTGTGGTCTAGGAAGCTATCGAAGAACGAGAGGAGAGGGGGGGAGAAAAGTGAAGTGCGGAAGGATCGCGACGTCAGACAAGAATCGGTAAGGCAGAGAGACCGTCTTTCCGTGTGAACTGTAGGAATAACTCGTCGATGGGGGGTTTTTTGCAGGTTGGAATTGACGACAAGAGATGAATAAAGATTGACAGCCTGGGGCTGGATTGGGATTTAGAGGAGGGGTGAGAGTGGAGAAAAATCCTGGTACATTAAGTGCTTTCTGCCGTTAACCCTCTTCTGTGTAATTTTTGATGCCTCTTCTCCTTTGTCTTTTATTTTTGGTGGTGAAAAGGGATGAAGAGGGGAGGGTAAAGAAACAACAGACGATGGCGGTCTGCAGGAGAAGCTTAAAGGAAGAGAGCACAAGCCAAGAGGAAGCAGTAGTAGATAGATAGTAGTGGGAGGAGGGGGGGGGGGAAAGGGAAGGGAAGCCTGAGAGAAGCATAATAATAGAGAGGTTGAGGTGAGGCGGCGGTGGAGACTGACTGGCTCTCCAAGCACGAACAACGCAAAAGCGCCCAACAACTACTACTACTACTACTGACATCAACCATTTTACTGGCGCTGTAACTCTACAAGTCTCTGCTACTATGAAGGGTATCTTGTTATTGTTCACAAGGTGTGGTTGAGCTCATGATTGTCAAGGTCAAGAATGATATCGATCAGTCTGGTGTCATTCCTGATCTCATTTTCCAGGAACGGCGTGCATTCCTGACATTCCCATGAGCTTGTTCGTGCTGCTGCTTCTTATCATCGTGGACCCTTTGATCCAGCCAGCCCACATGGGGACGACCTAATGCATACTTATGCCACCACATAATCATGTTGTTGAATGATCTTGGTCGTTGAATTACACGAAGGAACCCATTAGAAACTCACGTCCAAGAATTGTTGTCTGCAAACTATGGGATTTATCTACTGGCTGCCCTCCCTCACCCTCAGTTGTTGTTGGCCTGAGGCTCTTCACATGCCTTCCTGTCCATTCCGACGCCATTGAGCCGACGGCCCAGACGATGGCCTTCTCAAGTGTCACAATCGACTTCTACTTCATGAATTCCTATCAGGATTCTCTTCCGATTGACTTACCCCAAGACCAGGATTTAATTTCCGCCGTGCGTCAAAAAGCAACCACTTGATGTGCATTGTGCAATAAACGTCACACAGCTAACCCCCCCGCCATCGACATGTCCGACAGCAGCGAGAAGCGGGGCACGGGCGAGAAACCCCCCAGCAACCCCAGCAAACAGGCCAATTCGCGCAAAGATACCACTGAAAACCAGAGCTCCCCGTCGCTCGCCAGTCGGATCCAAAGCTCGGCCTCGGGGCTGGCAAGAAGTGCCTTCTCCGCGACCGGGCCCTCGGCGAATGCAGCTCAAGTCCTCGGCGGCGGCAGCAAAGCTGGCCCGTCGTCGCCAGCGACCGCAGCCCTCGCAGCGGTAGACCAACACAGGGATACTACTGCGCCGGCCTCGTCGACGAGGGGGCAATCCGCACATCTCCCGGCAGACTCGTTTCGATCGGCATCAACGGGTCAGCACGGTGCCTTCGAGCTGCCCCCACTCACCGAGGACGAGTTCCAGCGCACATACGACGAACCGCATTTACGCAGCGACATCGACTTCTCCGCGTCCGCGATAGGCATCGACAGCCAGGAAGTAAAAGGAAAAGGAAAAGGAAAAGCTAGCGACTCTACATCAACCTCAACAAACGAGCCCTCATCTACCAGTGCCCACGCAGACAGCGAACACCACACCCACACATGGCAATCATCCCTCCCAACGACCGCAACGACCCTACCCACCGACGGCGCCGCCGTCATCTCCCTCCTCTCCTCCCCATCCTTCAACCCAGACTTCCCCCAAACAGCCGACGAACCCTTCGAGCCCGTCGAAACCGACCCCCTCCCCCCGCAACTAACTTCCTCCGAGATCGAGATGCTCGACTCCTTCCGCCGCTCCGCCACAGTCGATCCCTCCACCCCCGCGCACCAACCGCACAGACTCACCTCGCTCAGCCTCGTCCCGGACATCGATTCCATCCTCGACAGCGTGCCCGCCAGCATAGCCACAGACGTGACCGCGCTGCGGGACGCCGTCCTGACGAATCTACCGGGTGCCGCCGACTGGATTGCCGTGGAGGAGAGGTACCACGATGAAGTGTGGGGGTATCTGCGGCCGACGCTGGAGGCGGCGGCGGAGGAGATCGAGGTGGCGAAGGAGCAGGGGCGGGATGCGCTGGTGGAGGATGGGCCGGCGGTTCGGCGGTTGAAGATGATTTTGGGGCATATGCAAAGATAAACTGGTGGTAGGACTTATATATATATATTATATATATACATATTTGGTTAGTTGGGAAGTAGTTGTGTTTGCAATAGAATGCAGGTTGAATAGGATAGAACGAGCTGCATAGTATTACGGGTCATCAGCCAATCTTACAAGACACGAATTAAACTACGAGCAGATGAGAATCTCAAGATATCCATATTTATATCATACAGACCAAGACTAAATCACATAAAAGCAAGCGGGCATTCCACCCCGGCATGTCATGACATAAACGGCGGGCACAAAATAGACAGGGCTTCAAGCAGGGGTATGTATCAAATCAGCGGTATCATTGGAGGGGGAAGGGGGATGGTAAGGGAGTTTTGTCCCCCCCCCCGGATATAACAAAAGGATCAAATTTCGTTTCCACATCTATATTCGCAGGGGCTTAGAACTCCAGGCTAGGGGTCTGGCCCTTGACGCGGCCGATGACGGTCTGGCTGGCGTACTTGGGGATGACCTCGTCGTCGTGAAGCATGGCGAATTCTGTGACATTGTTAGAGGCTGGAATGGGTGAGGAAAGAATGAGGGCATGCACATACCTTCTGTGGCGTCACGGCCCATGAAGTTGAAGAGAGCGTTAGCACCGCCGGGGTGCTCGTCGAGCCAGTTGGTCACGTCCAGGACGACGCCCTTGACGACGATCCAGAGATCGTCCTTCTTGTTGTGCTTGGCGATCTCCTCCATCGAGTACTCCTTCTCGGGAATCTTGAAGTTGGAGATGTCGTTGGGCTTCGAAGCCTCGGCAGCAGGGGCGGGAGCGCCAGAGCCGCCAGTCTGTATGGCCTCAGCAGAGGCAGCGGGGAGCTGGGCGCCACCGGCACCGCCAGGAGCACCGGTCCATTCAACGGAGATCTTGCCCGGAGTGGAAGGATCGATGTGCAGAGAGATCTGGCCCAGACGCTGCTGGGCAGTGGAGCCGGACGTCAGCTTCTTGAACAGGTACTCACTAGCACTGTCACCGGCAACACGACCGTAGACGACGCAGCCCAGCAGGGAAGAGCCGCCGAGACGGTTGGCACCATGAACACCACCTGCAAGCTCACCGCAGGCATAGAGGCCGTCGAAGGGAGCCTTCTCCGAGTTCAAGACCTCGGCGTGCTCGTTAATCTCGATACCTCCCATGGTGAAGTGCAGCACGGGCTCCATGAGAGCAACGTGGAAATCATCGTTGATCTCAAAAGGCAGGTTATGGAAGAAGCGCTTGCCCCAGGGATCCTTCTGCTTGCCATCGGCAATGGCGTTGTATTCATCGAAAGTCTTCTTCAAAGCAGCCTCACCACAGCCGATCTCCTTGGCCAGCTCTTTACCAGTCATCTTTCTCATCAGACCGCGGCCGGAGTAATGACGGGTGTGGAAGTCCAGAACATTGGAGGCCTTGCTGTTGAGGACCAGGCGGATGGGCCACTTGCCCTTCTCCTTCTCCTTCCACATCTGGCCCGAGACGTAGTCACGGTGGCCCAGCTCGTCAGAGAATCGCTGTCCATCGGAGTTGAGAAGCAGACCACCCTCGCCACGGAGGGCCTCAGCGGCAAGGAACTTGAACTTGGCGTTGGGGTCCTTGGGGTCAACCAGACCCGTGGGGTGAACCTGGACCTTGTCCATGTCGATACCGTTGGCACCAATGGCCATCAGCATCTTCTGGCCATCACCGGTGGCGTGGGTACCGTTGGTGCTGGACAGGCCAAAAGTATCGGGACGGTGCTGCTTCAGCAGAGAGCCATCGCCAAAGTCGGCAGCATAACCACCAGTAGCCAAGACAACCACACCGTCAGCGGTTTGGGTCTCGCCGTTCAACTCATAAGTGACACCAGTCACTGTGTTTCCAGACTTGTTGATGGAGGTGACACGGGCCTTCTTGACGATCTGTACACGCTCGGGCTCCTTCTCGCTGAGCTCCTCTAACCGCTGCATGAGAGCATATGTGATGGCCATACCGGGGAACTTGGCATCGTGACCACGGTGTGTGCGGGGTTGGGAGTGACCACTTTGAATACATTAGCACGATGGAAAAATTCCAGAAAAAAAGCGCCAGAGAAGTAGAGACCACTCACCCAAGACGAGAAACGAGAGTGAGATCAAGGTTGAAAACATCCTGCAGCCACTCAACCGCAGCAGCGGACTTGTATGTGAGGACCTTGATCAGCTCCGGACGAGCCTTGTCTCTGGCGGATTTAAGGGTATCTTCGTAGAAAATCTTCACGCTGTCCTGGATTCCGAGGTCGACCTGGGTGCGGGTGAGGGCACCGTTGATACCGGAGGTAGCCTTGGTGGAGTTACCACCGAAAAAGGCTGATCCAATTAGTCTGGATGGTTCGTCATTCTCAAAAGAGACCGACACGTACCCTGCTTATCAAGAACAAGCACGTTGCCTCCGTTGAGGTAGACGGTGTGGGCGGCACTGAGGCCGGACACTGAGAGACGAGGTAATGGTCAGCAAGAGGAGCGCGGACCACAGCCGATACGATATGCGGGGAAAGCTGTCACTTACATCCACCACCGACCACGATGACTCTGGGGGAAGTGGCCATCTTGATGTGTATATGGGAAAGATGAAACTAAACAACAACGGAAAGAAGAGAATGAGGGATAGAGTTTCAAAAGAGGGAGAGGAAGGTGAATCCAGGAGGGAAGATGGGCGAGATCTTCTTAAAGTATGAGAGAAGCAGAGAGAGAGAGAGAGAGAGAGAGAGAGAGAGAGAGAGAGAGATCCGGGGGAGAAGTTCAGAAGCCGACAGGACAGACAGAGCATTGGCTTGTCGCTTTATTCGGCCGAGGCACAGACAGTATGTATCGTATTGCGGATACCTTACAGACCCATCTACCTACCTTAGTCTTGAGTCTTGACATCCATCCATTGATATCCGACCGACGAAAGACTCCATTTCTGGTGCTAACCTATGGGGGTGGGCTGATGATGGATGATGGATGAGATGGGTCTAGAAGGAGTAATGCTGAATTAGAGTCCTTCTGGTTTGTTCATGCTCATTATTGACTGTGGATAATGAGGTTCAGTTGTCCTTTTGACATCTCCATCATCTACATATCTTACAGTAAAAATGGAAGTCCAAACAGAGTGAATACACACACGTGTATCTCATCATCATCATAACTATCCCTGCAGTTAACTGTCTATCACATGCTGAAGTTACAGACTCAGGAGCGAACAAGAATTCAGGCCATGTAATCATCATCTGGAGTCACCAGATAGATACTAGCTACCTTGGTACTTACGGAGTATTTGACCTACTCCGTACCTTAGGTACTCCATACTCTGTACTCTGTACTCTATAGGCTTGATCCTGCTCCCCCACATCTTCCTCCTCATACCCCAGTTTCAAGGAACTCTCACATGCTCTGTATGGGCAAAGTCAGCTGTCAACTAGTACGACTATTTCTAACCTCTTTTTGTGCTACTCTTGATGGAGAATGTGTTTAGAGTAGTTCGCTAAGAGTTTTGGGCCGTTGACTGCTTGCTAATAATAATGACACTTGCTTGAATTGTTGGGTGCAACAGTTCGATAAAATGTGGACTGTCCCCATAACTGGTGGCCGGTGGCCGTGGGTAATAGAAAGCGCAACGTGAATTCCACTATTCCATACCTAGGTATCTAGTCGTAATTTGTACGTCTACAGAGGAAGCTATAGATCTCTATCATGTCCGATTGTCTGCCAAGTCCTGCCTTGTACCAAGCTAGTAGACCATTGTTATGCCAGTTAACTAGTACTCCATCTAATAATTATGCAATGCAACCTTGCAGCCAAGCGGCAGATAGCAAAAAATGCATTCGTCATGTACCTCGGACCGAGCATCGACGGTTCTCCAATATGGTATGATCTCCTCAGTCCGTCCTCACCACTATGGAGAACACGGGATACCAAGCAATGCCTAGATCAACCATTTAACCGCCCTATGTCCCCAGACAAACGTCTTTCGAGACGGCATCTACGACCTGACCCTAAGAATTCTACAGAGTAAGCTCAACATTCCACGCTGTACATAATAATGGCAAAGATCATACGGCGCACTTACAATACAGAGAGAACTTTGGATCATGGCAATTGATCACGTGGACACATCTCGGCAACTTGATTTGTCCCTTTTTGATCTGCCAGGAAATGACCTCATAGACTGGATCTGCCACCAATCAAATGCGGGGTTTCAAAATCCGAACCAAGTACCTGACATAATCAGGCCGCTCATTGAAGTTTCCATTTTGGGTACTCAACAGCCGATCTTCGTGGAAGATGTTCAGTAACAAGAACCTGGACTTAATGTTTATGATTTCAGGTCTGATTGTATAGCTTTTGGATAATTATAGCAATATAGAAACATCGCAGATAGAAACGCTTCGCGTCTGACTCGGTATGATATCTCCCAAGCCAGATTTCGAGGTTGAGACTTGAGAGTACTCAGGAAACTAGACCAAACGCTTTTCTCGGGCTGGTGTGAATGAGTCGGCCGATAGATCTTGACGGATATTGTCGGCACTCGGCAGGATTCCCCAGTTGTTGTGCGCTGGGGTTTCTTCCGCAATCCTGCTACTGGTAGAGAGCTACGGTGGACTCGGAAAGGTTCACTCGGAAGTCGGAATGTATCTAGTGAGACTGAGAGACTGAGAGTACATGAATATGCCTCTGGTTTCAGAACCATCGGAGTACTTTGGTCCCTTGTACATTGGACGGATGGGCTACTCGAGGCCTCGAGGGCCTACAACAAAAAGAAAAGTCAAATGGTATCAATACATAACGCTGCTATTCACGCGATTTTCCTTCAATCAATCCATCCATGTCACGCTCTTGGTAACGAGGAATTCCTCAAGTCCCTGAGCAGCATTGAATCGGCCCCATCCACTGTTCCTAACTCCACCATGTGGGAGAACGGGCTCGTCATGGACCGTCATACTGTTTATATGTACTGCGCTGCGACCGATTAGCCAGACAACTAGCGGCATATGGAATGAGAAATAACTTACCCTGATTGAATCTTCTTGGCGATCGCAAGTCCCCTTCTCAGGTTCTCAGTGAACACCGCCGCGGACAGTCCATATCCACTGCCATTGGCGATCCGAATAGCTTCCTCGTCGCTGTTGACGACCATACATGATGCGACAGAGGCGAACGCCTCCTCCTGCCATATCTCCATGTCTTCCTTCACCCCGCCCAGAAGTACTGGTGCCATGCGCACTCCTGATACCCCGACTGTCTTCTCAACCGAACCGTGAATCATGTGAGCGCCGGACGCGAGGGCTTTATCAATCAGATTTCCCACGCGCGCTTTTGAGGCAACGTTCACCAAGGTGGGGGGAGGAGCTGAAGGATCGAGGTTCGAGTCAAGAGCTTTTTTCAACGCATCCATGAAGGTCGGCGCAATGGACGAGTGGACCAGAATTCTGTCTGTGGACATGCAAATTTGGCCAGACTAAGTAATGGAAGATGTCAGTTGATCGAAGCAGAAAAAGCCCCAGGTGGAGACGAAGTCCTCACATTCAAGAAGGCGCCGGCCAGCACCGCCTTGACCGCGGTCTCGATATTCGCATCCTCACAGACAATGGCGCTGTTCTTTCCTCCCAACTCCATCAAACAAGGCTTCAGATTTTGACCACAGGCTCGGGCAATCTTCCTTCCCACCGCCGTACTGCCGGTGAAGTTGATTTTGCGCACAGCCGGATGCTCAATCATCGCGTTGACAACTTCAGCGGCATCTTGAGGACGGCACGAGATGAGGTTGAAGCAGCCTGCGGGCAACCCAGCATCAACGAAGGCGCGAGCAATCGCCCAGTATGAACAAGGGGAGAGTTCGGAAGATTTCAAGACAGTAGTGTTGCCAGCAGCGAGTGCGCACGCCGCAGATCGAATCCCAAAGACATACGGCGCATTCCTATAATACCACATTCCCTATAGTGAGTAGGAGTCAAGAAAGCAAGAAATGCTCTTCCCTGAGAACAAGCATACCATGGTACAATTCCGAGAATCACGCCCATAGGCTCCTTGTAGACAATCGCACTCTGGCCCTCCTCTTCAACAACAGGAACACTTCCGCAAATCGAAGTGATGCGTCCCGCAACTTCCCTTAGCATACGAATACCCAGCGGAGCGATAAAGAATTGCGATGCGCCGACATCCGCGCCCATCTCGGTGCGCATGTACTCCGCATTCTGGACTAAGCGAGTCTCTAAAATATCCGCTGCCTTGAGCAGAATATCCCTGCGAACAGTGGGCTTTGTCTGCGACCATGCGGGGAACGCTGCTTCGGCGGCCTCAACGGCGCGGATGGCGTCCTGGGGAGTGGCACTGGATGTTACCCAGCAGGGCTCATTGGTATAAGGACTGATCACATCAAAAGTAGAAGGGGTGAATTCCTCTTTGCCGTCGATAATCAGGGGGATCACTGATGGAGGGGTGGGTGCGTTGTCCGCATCGTTTGGTGAGGCCATTCTGTAGAACGGCTGGAGATTGGTGTGCTATAGAAGGAAAAAGGTAGCAAAAAACTTCAATCAAAACAAAATGTCGTATAAATCTAAGTATGTGTAATAAAGGATGACATGGATTTCCTGAATCAGAGATCGACCGATGGATAATAAATAAGTGCTGGACAATGGAGTGGTCGAGGGGCAGATGGGCCGAGTATGAGAAACATACCATGTATATGGAGTACTCCATAGGAATAATCCAATCCCTGATTTGAGGGTCAAAACATGGGAGTCACTCCAAAACCAGCCATTCATGGCTTTCCAACCTCGCTGCTGGATAGTAGTTTACAAACGAGGACACGAGTTGCTACTCCCATCTTGGCTGTGAGTTCTGTACTCCAGGGTGCTGCAAGGCACCGTGGCATGTGGGCTCTTGCTGGCGCTGCAGCACTGCTCTCCAAGTTCCCTGTGCGATATGCATGTCATCTTTCCATTCTCCAACAACATCGCTAACATGGAGTCTACGGATTGCATTCCACAGCAGCGAGTTGTCAAGCGCCGTCCATAGAACGCATGATTCCTTGTCAAAGCCAATGATCCTACAAGACTATTGATTTGTGAGTTCTTGACTCTTGAGTCTTGAGAGAATTTCCATTCCGCAGTGGTCGTGTTTTCCTAGCCCAAACTCCTCCTCCTAGTCCCTCTTTCACTGAGGTTAGCTGAGAATTACCCTTTTTAGTATCGTTGGACGTCGATCATGCCGGGCAAGCCATCCTTATCCACGGTTCCCGGCAAGTTATTGATTGCCGAAGCTGGATGATTTTGACCCCAATCCCCACTCTAGATGGAGACATGGCGTAAGTCGCCGTCGTGACTCGTGAGCAATGGCTATTGAGGCTTTCAACCCTTCAAAAAAGCAGCACGAAATCCCGAGACAATTGGGAATAACGACGAGTGACAAAGTTCGATAGAGACCCGCTTAGTGGAGTCGAAGAACTTGAGGCACTTGAGGGCAAACAGTGCGATTTGGAACCGGGAAGACAGTCTTTCTCCAAGATTTTCTTTGAATCGACTCTCCAATGATTAATGCCATATCGATCTGTGACGGCGGATGAACGTGGACAGGGCAACCGCTGCCTCTTGACTCGTGCTGTGGGCCTGTGGCACTGGAGAGTGCTTTACCCAGAAGGAGATAAGATTGACTTCACTCTCAGGCCACATGGGAAAGGATGGAAGTGACTATGGGCCCTGCTAAGTGCCGAATGGGTCAATCACTCAGAGGCTATTGATTCTTCTGTCTCTATGCAGATTGTTGATCATCGGCCTCATAGTTTGATGATTTTGATCCCATTGTCATCACGGCGGAGCCTCCTTATCAAAGATACATTGACATTGACACCCAAGTTCCCAACATGGAGAATGAAATGCTGTTTTGGAAGGCTGCTAGTACTGTAGGTCTCTAGCTCTTTTGTCTCGCCACAGCAGGACCGTCATCCAGCGCTGGAGAAGAGACAACCGCGGTACTCTTCGCATCTATGAAGTTGGTGATTATCCAATCCAATCAGAGGAAGAAGACCTCATGGAGGAACGTTGCTGGTAAAGCAACCTGAATTCCGCCTGAGCTTCCCACCAATGGCGAATCCACGGAATAGCGGGAATTGAACGACGACGTCTGATATTGATGCAGGTTCCATGGATCGTAAGGACATTTCGGCTTTTCCAGAAAGCTCCCTCTTATGAGCAAATAACGCAAGTTATCAATTGTTCGGAATCCGAACCAATACAGATCTGCAAAGTCATATTCAATCTGATTGTCTGAACCATGAAGAATTTGGACCCCCAGCAGACTTTCAACTTGCGTGACGATCCTCGCTCCAATGCAGCCATGGAGCATCTCCTCATTCTCAAATAAGTCCAAAAAACACGCTTCAGTCCATCCACTGCCACGAGGATACTGGGTTATTAGTCTCAATGGAGGGGCGGTTTGAGTGATCATCTCAAATCAGATCAGCAATTCCTGTCTTTGATTCCTCCAGGAATGTTATCATGTCACAAATCAGATCGTGCTGGGCTCCACTGCCAGATACTCAATCGGTCCAGTCGCAACTCGCAAGTCACAACTGTTCTAAGAGCAGGGAGGTCAAACTCTTTTTCAGTCTACTGATTTTACCACCTTAGAATGATGCATTATTTGAATCCGCTACATAATCAAACCTATTAGGTGCGTGCGTGCTTCTCGTCAGTTTGTGGATCGCCGGTGCAAGTCATCTAAATCATGCCCACCCGGATCAGGAAGGAGAATGATACCCCAATGCCACTATATCGTTGGTTCTTGGGGATCCGTTTGTGAACCCCTTGGCTCCATCTGGTCATCTTGCGACGGTTCTGCAGTCTGCACCCTGTGCAATCGGTGACTATGAGATAGACTACATAAAACAATACACTTTGCCTCATTCGGTGGGCTGATCTTCTCTCTCTCTCTCTCGCAAGATCTTTATCTTCCTCCAGCCTGAGTACAGTGGAGATATTGGCTGCTGGTTTTCCTGGGGCTATACCCGGTCTCATTCTAATTGCTGCTCCTGCCATTCTTTTGATGAGGCGTACTAGATCTATTTGCATATTTAGACCTTACCATACGCACATCGAAGCACCAGTGTCCAATCCGACAACAGTTCACTTTTTCCATCGTTCTACCAACATTTGTCTTGATTTGTCTTTATTCGTCGCTCCTTACTTCACAACCCACTCATAATGGCTCTCACTTCTCGAGGAAAGAGCATGATAGCCATTGTGTCGACGCTGGTTGGACTGTCGGTAATCAGCGTCATACTACGTGTCGTTGCTCGAAAAAAAAGAAGAGTCAAGCTTGGCGCCGATGACTATCTTTGCTTCCTATCCATTGTTATGTTGATTGCCATGGAAATCGAATTGATCCTTTGTAAGTCCCCTTTCCTCCATGGATCCTGCATAATGCTGACCGTGCCACAGGGGTTGCTATCGGAGGAAACGGCCAGCATCAAGCGGACTTGGATATGCAAACCATGATGAACTTTAGCAAGGTATGTCGCACTTGCCCTGCTTTCTTGCCCTAACCCTTTTGCTCACTTGTCTATTGTAGATTTTCCTGGCCAACCAGTTCACATACTTCGTCCTATGTCCCGCCATCAAGATATCCATCATCTGCTTCTACCGTCGGCTGTTCAACACAAGGAGATTCCACCTCGTGACCCTTGCTCTCAGTTATCTGATTGCTGCCTGGGGAGCAGCCATCTTCCTTGCATGTGCTCTGCAGTGCCGTCCTCTCAGAGCCTACTGGGATCGAAGAATTGATGGCCATTGCTTCGATGGAAACGAGTTTTTCATTGTTAACCAGGCCTTTAACGTCGTCATGGACTTCGTCATCCTAGCCCTACCTGTCCCCATGATCTGGGGCCTGCAGAGAGCCTGGCAGGACAAACTCGCCTTGAACGGCGTTTTCGCTCTTGGTACGTTCGTCTGCTTCGCCAGTATCTACCGCATCGTCGTACTCTTCTGGATCAAGCCCTACGATACCACCTACACCGTCTACCAAGCCACTCTCTGGACGCACGTCGAGCCCTCCATTGGTCTGATCTGTTCTTGTCTACCCATCATCCGTGGCCTCTTCCCGAAGCTGAAATTGGCCGGTAGCCGCAAGACCACCATTCCTTACTACATCAACACTGATATCAGTGGCTCGCATTTTGCCAAGTCGAGCCCCAAGTCCCCTGCTTCTGCCTACTTCAAGATGGAGGAGGGTCATATCTCCCGCGCAACCACTGACACTGAGGTCCCGCCGGAGAATTACCTCAACCCCCACGAAATCACTGTTCGTACCGATATCAAGATCAGCCAGGACGCCGCGTCGCTCAAGTCTGCGACTTGAGGCTGTCTGCAATAGATTCACACAAACTCTACTCATCCGGAGAACCCCCCCACTTTCTTCAGCATCGACTGACAGACTGATCTTTCTGCCCAGTTGAGCGCCTGGCTGTTGAAAATCCCTCGCTAGCGGTTCAAACGACCGGGATCAACCCCCCCGAAAAAATGCGCTCCCGAGCGGCGAGGAGCCAAGGGAGAAGGTCTTAGCAAAGAATCAGCCCTGCACTGCGAACTGAGAACGATATAGTATCGACTCCTGTCGTTTCTGCACATCTGCTTTAGATTGGAGTGCTAAGCACTATCAGTCTCTTCCCTGCGCCAGCCATACACCGATGGTTGGGCGTTACAGATGATCAACTTAACATACATATGGACAAGTTTATCTCCTCATTCACTCACTTTTAACCATCCCACTGTCATTCGATAATACCGAGTCATTCTCTCCTGTTCCTTCCTTCATGTGACCAACACGCAATATGATATCAGCCATCGCCTACGTTCCTTTCACCCAGCCGTATAATATACCGAGGGACTAATACTCAGAATTCAAAATGTACTTTTATCCCTCAAGGGCGTTCATTGTCATCATACATCCGTAGAATTGTAGATAACATTCACTCGTTCATTCTTCATTAAATAGCGGCTCCTGCATCTCTCATCATCGCACCATCTGTCCGACTGCAAATTCCTATAGTCACAAGAGAAAGTTAGCCCAATCCCATCTACAGGAAAGAAGCGCACGTACCGGAAATGCGTCCGTGATACTCGCCGCCACCCGTTCCACATCCTCCGCGAGCCCCTGCACCCCCGCATCCCATTGCCTGATATGTCGTCCCGGGGCAGTCGCCGACCCCACCACACTCGAGTCAAAGTAGATCACGCCCGCGATCTGGTCAATGCTTCCATTCAACCGGCCCTGCTCGACCATGCGTGCCGCGTAAGCCTCCGCCTTCTCGCCCGCCGTCAGGTCCCCGCTCTCCGTAAGCCCCAGAATAGCGCCCAGTGCGTCAGTCGTGATGTTCTCGTACAGTTTACTGGCGGCGACAAGGTTGTGTTCGACCACAGCCTTGTCGAGCACCGTGGTGCCGTCCGCCGTTTGAGCGAGCTGGTGTGGAGCCAGCCGTTCAGAGAAGGCGGCGATCTCCGCGGGGTTCAGCAACCTGTCCAGGAACATCTTCTCAAGGATTCCGAATTCATCGACGGAGGTCGCACGGTCGTCCTTGTAAAGCGTAGCCAGGATCCGGGAGCGTTGCGGTCCTGCGGGGGCGAGGACGGCGCATCGAATTGCCGCAGCAAGCGCCTGTAGCCGATCGCTCTCATCAACTCCTGCGGCCAGACTGACGTTGAAGTATTCCTGGCTCGCGTCCAGGAACCGTCGTCGGGCATCGAGGATCCGCGCCTGAGACAACTTGAAGTGGAGCTTCAGCTCCTGGTCTTCGATCTTGCTGGGTAGGTTTTTGATCCTGTTCAGGAAGGCCTCCGCGCTGGTGGTATCGTCCTCTTCTAGGTATAATCGTACAATCCGAATCCATAACCGCACCTTGGCTGCGTCCGAGACAAGGCGCTGGGAACTGTCAATGTGGATACCCTGGAGCGCCCGCGCGGCGGCCGTGTAGTCCTCCTCTGACTCGTACGCATCGGCGAGGATTTCCCTGATCTGTGAGTCTTGCTCCTCGACGGAGGAAGAGCGCGATTGAAGAAGCGTCACTGCATGCTGGCCTACTTTGATCTGGGTTTCTGGTGAGAGTTTCTGGAGGACACCGATGAAGGAGTCGAGGAGCGGCCGCGCAGCTACAATGCTGATTTCTTCGCTGAGTACCGAGTCAATATAGTAAATCAGGTCCTGACCGAGCTCGTGTTCGGAGGATGTGGATACGATTTCGGAGAGGAGGTTGTTGTACTGCGGGAGCTTGTTCTGGGGATTGCTGGATGCCTCGATCTCCGCGAGAGCGGAGGTGATTCTCTGCGACGCCATGAGCCGGGTTCTCACTCGCGGGAGGTTGTAAATTCAATAAGATGGATATAAGAGATTTATGCTAAGCAATGGAGTATTGTTAAATGCAGCAGATGGCAAGAGCAGAATCGATGATCAGGTTGAAAGTGATGCTCGGCTGAACAAAGTGGAGGTGGAGGAAGCTCCGCTTATCGATAACGCCCTCTTGGCCATATGATCAACGATGATGCTTGGGACCCCAGCGCAATGGCGAGGATGGACACCAAGAAATGATCGACTGGGTACCTCTACTGGAAGATTTGACGTCCTAGAATAACGAGATCGATTACTTCAACAGTGTACTCCTCATACGTAGGGACTCAGATTTTCTGGGTGCAGTAGTCGACAGTAGATTTGCTCCCGTCATACGTCCTCTTGATACGAGGGTAGCCATATCCTGTATCTAGCATTGACAAGTCCCGTTGCATTTCCCTAAGCCCAAAAGCCACATTATAAGGGTGATAAGGATCAATAAAAGCTCAAGTCATGATTCGGCACGCATCACGCATGAGTATGAATATATGCCCCGCTTGTAGGTAGACACGCTCCGGGTTTCTAATATCCTTTAATGCAGTCTGTAGCACTAGGGAAAAACAGGCAGCAAATAGATAAGAAAGCCACTGGAGCGCACTGTCTCATTGATACTGAGATGTCGAAAGTGAAACATTCTAGAATCATCCGGTGCATTGCCATCGTTTCAGTGGCTATCTCAACTTGGACGAGAAGACATAATATCTTTCTCTACTGAGATACTTCATATTCTGAAGCCTTGACTAGCCTGGTCCCGCCTGAAGCTCCGAGCAGGAAGATATGCCCGATCCATCCGTGGCTTTGAGGAGTGAACAGCCCTGACGCAAGGAAACTGAAGACACCTAATTCCCGAGGGAAAAGAGAGCAGCAGGACCAGAGCAGCGGAAGTTCTGTCCCTTGGAGATCATGCAAAGCCCAACATCATTGCTGGAATGCCACAGTGCTGGTGTGGTGTTCAACATGGCGTCTTCATGCCTATCCTACCAACCATGACTGATCATTATTCTTCCAAATTTCAGATTTTCTGGAGAATTGAGACACCTTGGTGCAAAGCTATCCATATGGCGATGCCAAATATTCTGCAGTGTAGATATGCTGAAATGCTGATTGAGGTGTTTGTTTCTTTTAACACATCGACTGATTGTGGTTGAATGAAGTAACGCCACCGCCTTCGCGGACCCGCTCCTCGGTAGCTTTCTTACTCTCAGCGGCTGCATGGCAGAGAAGCTACAACATCACGTCACTTGAGACACCAATACCCCATCGAACCTTCAATAAGTTACACATTCAGCTCATCGTACACGGTCGCATGATTTTTTACTGCTAGGTCGAGGACTTTGAGAGACCTTCGTGCTTATTTGGGGAGGATTCCGCATCATGTTCGCTCAAGTCAAGCAGGAGCCAGACGCCCCGACGCCTTACATCAAACCGGACCCTGACAACAAAGACGCGGTTCTCGAGGATATCGACGAAGACATTTTTGACGATGATGGGGATTTGGACTTTACGAACGCCGCACAGAACGTGTGGCTGTCACGTATTCCCCGCACACTCTGGGAACATTGGGCGAGCCTCGACGACGATGAAGAGATTCAGATTGGAACAATGAGAATAGAGGGGAAACCGAACGATATCAAACGGGTAAGATTGAATAGATTCGGCACACCTGTCCGTATTGGCGCGATCCGGGTTCACTGATTCTATGCGCTCCTCAGGTCAGCTTGCGTATCAACGAACGAGAAGATAACCACGATATTCCTAAGGACTACATTCTGCAGCGCCAGACCATCGATACTGGAACTATAACATCACATGCAACACAAAACACATATTTATTCACAGAGAAGGATCTGCCCGGTCATGAGAACCGCATGGTGGTTTTTGGCGAAGCCCGGTCAGCGCTGTACGAAGCTATGAAGCGCGATGCGAGGAAAAAAGAGCGCAAGAAGAAATGGGAGCCCTACGTTAGAAAGACAATACCGAGTACGTACCCCCGATTCGGGTCACACCATAGGATCCAGCTGACTTTGGACAGAACAAACCGCTCTCGTGGGCGGTGTCAATGAGGAGTTCAACTGCCTTCCAGTCGAAAACGAGGAATTCCGACTGCTATCGGAAAAGAAGGCCCTCGAGGCTCTCAAACCGAAACGCGAGACTGTCTTCATTGACAAGGTGCCAGGCAAGCTTCTCCGTGCGAGAAATGCGCTGCCGGGAGACAAGGGTGCCTTCGTGGTAAGTCGACGATGCCTCCTTGGTTATTCATTTCTTCTTCGCCTTGTACTGATTCAAAATACAGCAAGCTGCGAAAACAGCCAAGGCGAAAACGCAAGAAAACAAGACCACCCGTATGCCCCAGAACGAGCTTTTGGATCTTATCTACCAGTGCTTCCGCGAATACAAGTATTGGCCATTTAAGACCCTCAAGGCGCGACTTCAACAGCCAGAGGCGTATCTCAAGCAGACTCTGGAGATGGTTGCGCACCTGGTCAAGTCCGGCGATTTTGCCATGACCTGGGAACTGAAACCCGAGGCGGTGGAAAGCACCTACGCGAATGCGATGTCCTACGGCAATGCGAAAGAGGAGCTTCCTCCCGGGACTGATTACAACTTTGACGAGGGCTCCGAAGAAGATGCCAATGCTTCCGGCATGGTTACAGATAACGATGAGATGCAATTTGAAACTGTTGTCTAGAAGGTGAATATCAATGTAGCATAAAGCAGGGTTCTGGCGTTGTTGGGTTTCTGGGTGACATGTAAAGGATGTTTGGAGTTATCTACCCAGGTTTCATATATCACTATTCAGAGATGTGAATAAACCAGATTGAGTTTACAGTATTTTACAAAATTAAAGGAATGCCTTCCACTCAATAACTATTCCATATTCTAAGGCTGCACTTTGAGTGAAGAAAGTGAAGCTTCGCATTTGACATAGTAGCTACTACTCACGTGACAAGATTACCGCCACAGATTGACCAGCTTCGGTCCTTCCATACTGAGAACAACAACACAGCTTCCTGCATCTATTTGTCTCATCTGCATAGTAGAGACACCAGTCTTCATTGAATGCGGACGACTAACTACGTTCACCCCTGATACAGCTAGGCCAACATGACAGAAGACCAGGAGTTGATGGCGAAGATCAGCCAGCTTGCTGGTGAGTTCTTCTCTTGCCATATAAATACCGCTCACAGAAGCACTTGTAGCTAATCCAAACCAGGCCAGATCAACAGACACAAGAACCAAACGCCTCAAGTCCAGGCAAATTCAAATAGCGAGCTTCACGCTGCTCCGTACGTATCGCGACACACACGGGCGCGTGCGGGGTGGGCGCCGTATCGCGGCCGACCTTATGGACGAGGACGTCCCGCAGCTCCCCATCGCCACCGTACCCTCGTCCTTAATAACGCGACGCCTAGCAACTCCGCCAGTCCAACACCAGGTCCGGCACACGAGAATGACACCAAGACTGACTCGCGATCGGCGACGCCGAACGGGTGGGTTGCGAAACGCGACCGCCACATGCAGCTGATCAACTCGGCCATATACGACAAGGAGGCGCAGGCAAGAGCAAAGGCTATGGAAGAGACTCGCAAGGCTAAGACCGCGAAAAAGACACGGGTTGAGCAGGCGAAAGTTCTTCGTTACGCACAGGGTTTCGGCAGACCATATGATGGCGGTTCTATCGCTCCTCAGGTCCCCGCCACTGCTCAACCGCAGGGCGGATATCTGGTCTATCTGAACGATATTCCTTTCCGAATCAGCAAAGGCGGCAGCAAGCTGGTTCGAGTATCTGGTGCGAACACTCTTGGACATAGCACGGTTGAAAGAATCGGCTTACAGTTTGTAGATGATCCGAATACTGCCAATATTACGCCAAAGAAAGTCACAGTTGCCGGCGTGGTTTTTGTCCGAAGCAAGAACGGCAATCTTCATCGTCTTGGGGCGGTTACTTCGAAAAGGTGCTGTTCTACGATGTCACTCTATATGAAGGATTGGAGACTCACAGTAATCACAGAAAGCCAGCAGCAGTCAGGAAGAAGAACGAGCTTTGCAAAAGATTTACCTCGACGGGTACCATAACTTCCCTCAAACCAGGCTTCGGCCTATGCCTATTCTTCCCTTACACATTTCTGCCCGCTATATCCTAGTCTTTGTCTTTCGCCTCCCTCGAGTGTTTGGTCAGAACTAACCTGCTCTTTCGATACTAGGTACCTGTGTCAAAGGCCCCTATTGTCCCTATATCCACGACCCAAACAAGGTTGCCATATGCAAAGATTTCCTACAGACTGGTACATGCAGCGCAGGTTTGGATTGCGACCTCTCCCATGAATCATCTCCCCACAGGTCCCCTGCCTGCGTGCATTTCCTCAGAAATCGTTGTTCGAATCCAGACTGCCGGTATTCCCATGTTCGGGTGACACCTGGCGCACCAGTCTGCAGAGCCTTTGCAACCTTAGGGTATTGTGAGAAGGGCGCTGAATGCGAGGAACGACATGTTCATGAATGCCCAGACTATGCCAACAGTGGCGTTTGCCACAAAAAGCGCTGTCGTCTGCCTCATGTTGACCGGGCTGGACAGATCCGGAAGAACACGTCCATCAAGTCAGAAGCTGCGGACGACGAAGAGTCTGATGAATCAAGCGAGGGAGAAGAGTATGACGCCATTGATTCTGATGATGTCGACTCGGACGCGCTTGAGGATGAACCGGAATTTGTTGAAGGAGCTGACAGCGGCGATCCGACGCTCTTCCAGCAGGAGGACTTCATCCGCGTCTAGACTGTATATGCTAACACTCACTTGCACATACGCGCAAGCCACTTCGTAAATGGAGACTCGGTGATTCTCACTGAGGGTGTCACGGACGACGTGACCGACATCATCACCTTGACCAACGTAATAGTTGTTCGACCATGTCTTTCATCTTATGCGTTACGCAGCGTCTTGTTTAGCGGGGGAGGAGGAAGGATGATACCCATAGTGTGCTGGATGGAATTTTTCATGCTTCAGAATTGGGTTGGTTTGGCTGCATTTGCTTTTTGAAATTGCTTTCCGAGTCTGCGTCGGTAGGGTTATTCGATATTCTTATGAGTAGATAGCAACAATGAACTGCATTGTTATTGTTTAATGACTTGTCGCGGTTCTCTACTTTCCCTCCTTGTCATGATAATATTCGGAATCCGCTCATGGTAGACTCGCTTATTGCTATCTCCACGCTCTTCCCTAATCCTGGGGAACTGGCTACTACCCATCCGACTGGAATACCATGCAAAGAAATGAGTCACAGCAGCAGCAGGAGCAGCAACAAAGACCGTAGTCACCGTACTATCTACTACTACTACTACTACTACTACTAAGGTCTCCCTAATCCTCACTAGTCTAGGCAGTACGTCAGGTACCCAAGTGTGGACTCTGGAAGAAACGACAGACATCCGATGGAAATCATGGAAGTAAATCCGACTGCCCCACTCATGCGGATCCCCCCCCTCCTCCTCCTCCTCCCTCCTCTAACTATGCAATCCGCAACAATAATGCAGGGCGCTGACAGCATCACCGTTGGCAGTTGGCACTTCCCCGTGGAAGCGCACTGGCCAAAACAAGTCCAGTACCTTATCGCCCCTGAAACAGACACACTTCAAACGTTCTTGGCCTATTTGGGGAGTTGAGATGTGATGTGAGGCGAGGGACTTGCGTCACAGCATCCAGCAAAAAGTCGGTATCTTTGCTCTCTTCGGTCTGTATGGCATGCGGACCGGACCGGGGTACTGGAGGTGGATTATCCTGTACGGGGGGGGAGGTTTATGCTACGGTGAAGACGAGAATCGGAGGTGCTGTGCCTGATGATCCCATGGCCCATAGTCGTAGTCTGTTGAGCACCCGCCTAGTTGAGTGCCTTGCGTTGTGATGCTGGGGGGGGCATCTGGTCTGGGAGCGTTTTCATCCCCACACCGATGTTTTTATTCTTCCTGTGAAGGTGTATGTCTGCGTTTTGTGTTTGCGTCTGCGTCTGCGTCTGGGAGTATGGCAGGTGTCGGTTTGAGGTCTTGGTGGTCCTACTAACATCGGGGGTCTGATGGGTTGCTTCTATGCTGGCTCTTGGGGGATGGAGGGATGGTAGCTTACCGCTGAGGATATTGATGCTGTTCTAAAGTGGTGGAGGGAAACTTCTGTCATGCCTCTAGACGTAGAGCAGGGTGACAATCGGCATCCTTTCGGTAGATGATGCTGTAGAAGCTGGTTGTAGATGTCTATGCTAGACGTGAGGTCGGATGGCTCAAGTCTGCCAAACGGTGTCGTTGAAGCCTTCTGGCTAGACTTTTCTTTGATCTCATAGAGAATTAATGCTTAGAGACGTCTAAGCTCCTCAGCATCCCTGTCTGCTTTTTCCCTCGGTAATATGCTTAATCGCTGCTCTGTAACTGTCAAACTGATCTGCTCTAGGTTGGCCGTTTGACGGGGGGGATCTGGGTGAACCTCGAAATCGGAATCTCGTAGTAACCACCCATAGCCATGAGTCATATCTCCTGAAAATAGCAGATACTGCACAGTCGGTACTTTTACAAAAAGAAATCCAATAGGTGAATAACCACGTAGCCTGAGTTGCGTGCATCCGATTAGTCCAACATCCCACTCCTTCCTGTACCTAAGTAGCATTGCAAGCAAGACAACTAACACTGGACATCAGATCATTCCGAGGTATTGTCATAACAAGACTCCATCACGACAGAATACTACCTGGTCTAGAGGAAATGACAATTTTCGTCAAAAGATATCAAATACAAAGAAAAAAAAAAACTCCATCGCAATTTCAGGCTCTCCACTGCGTCTCCTTCTCGCTTTACAATTGGGTCAAGCGCGCTTGTACACCGCCAGAAAGGCAAATCTCCGCCAGCGTCATCAACCGGCTCCCAAGAAAGGAAAATCGCCATGCTCTCCGGACAGGCCTATGCTTGTGATAGATGCGAGAAGAGATGGAGACCCGATGGGCTCTGGGAATGCTGAATTGCACGTGTGTTTCAGGGGCTGGTATGAAACTCACCTGGTTCTCGGCGAATGGCTGGATTAATCGAGTGGATATATGCTTCGATTTGCATGTCAAGGAGGCGATGGTGAGATGTCTAGCTCAATCAGGAATGAATCTCATATTCTCCATTTGGAACTGGAACCTGATTGCTGAGTGTCTGAAGCGAGTGGGCCTCAATGGCGGTATTCTGAGGGTGTGCTATTGCTGACAGCATGCCAGGAAGTCCTCGGCGATGATTGAAGGGTATCTTTAGCTCTTCGCCTCTTGCAATTTAAAGATAGAGTCATGAGGTGTTGCATCACGGCTCCAAGTCCTATTTCATCGGAATTGTTGTTGCGATTGCTCGCACGAAGATTGGAGAAGCGTGGCACAATCATAGAGAATGATGGTGGTGGCCGGCGGTAGCGATCTAATGGAGTAGCAAGCGAACCATCGCGTCACTTGATCGCAAGTAGAGTGTATATCAGTGCCGGGCCAAACTGCTAGTATCATGTCTGCTTCCTGAAGCAGCAACCGACGTCGCCGTGCTTCCTCATTCGGAAACCAAATCGACGACAATTCTTCGAGAAGAGTGAGTCATACTTGCTGTATTGGGGGCTGTGGGGTCTCTCTCTTTGTTTCATCTTTTGGCTCTGGGAATAGAGACGTGCCATGTTGCCATGCTGGATGCCAATAGGCCGGCAGCCAGGTTGATGGAATAGGGTTGCTGGCAGAAAGTGGGCCTCAACACCGCTACCCGTGCACGTTTCCTGGATGTCAGTGCTAGGTGGATGTAGATCGGCCCAGTTCGTGGCGCTGGGAGAATATCTGGTGAGGCGAGCATTCAGGACACGATGCTGTTGTCCCTTTTGTTCTCTTTTTCTTTCGGCCGATGCCAGTGTTGGATCACCATTCGGAAACCAACAAGTCAGCCAGGGGGGGGGGGGGTTATGGGGTGCATGTACGGGATTTGTTGCTCCATCAAGAATACCGAACTGTCGATAGAGACGGTTAATGGTAGATACGATTAGGTGGTAACACGAGCCTATGCCAGCGACGAAGGTACAGTAGTGCAATCCCCTGATACCGATCCTCAGGTGCAGCGGGATCTGCAGGACATACAGATGGGTATACTTGCAACTCCGTAGCGGGTAAAAGGTGGTCACCCTGCTTTGCAGGAAGGTAGATACGGCGCAATTATTAGGATTGACATGAGAAAGCATGGTAATTGGTATTCGCCTACGACCGAGGTCAGCCAAGTGGTCCAGGAAACGAGGGGAAGATAACACTTCGACCCAAGCTCGCCTTGTCTCTCTGCATGAGAACCAGATTGACGGAAGCCGACTCGATACCTTTGGCTGCTCCAAGAAGGTCCTCCCTACCTAGGAGACTGGCAATATGAATCTTCCGAGCTCCGCGCAGCAAGGCAGTGATGCCTTATTCGAGTTTAGAGCTCAAAACCGGATAAAAGTATATTACTCTCCAGTCGCAATAATTCTGGGCTAGTGTTCCAATATGCTAATGGGGTTTAGAGCGGGTTGGTTGAAGAGTCACCTGCTCACGATGGTCAGACAGTAAGGGAGCTCCAGGGGAGTGTCCCGGCGGCCAGGCAAACTAATAAGGGGAGAGATGGAAAGCAGGCAAAAAAAAGAAAATAAACGCCATCACACATTGCCAAGTTGATTATGCAGCATGCACAAAAGCAATGCGATTGATCATGATTGTAATGTCTGTGCTGCCTGCTGCCAGTAGCAGATCGAATCCGATCTTGTCTGTGCTCTTCTCGTGCATCCGTGCTGCTTCCGCAGCAGTATGGACATCCTAACAGTCCTCCACTTGAGTCTATGTACTGCACCCACTAGATACTACTGTGGTTAGTAAGTAGTAAATAAAGACTTACAGAGAGAAGAGGGGATCTATCATCCACTGCTAACCACAAATGAGCAACAGGACTCACAGGAGGCCTTTGCTGGTGGATCTTCCCCGCGGGCCGGCCCTACTGTTCCAGAACTGGGAAGGTCAGTTACGCGGTCACTCTGTTCTGTGTACAGAATAGAATAGTGAAGTTGCCAGTAACATCTGTATCGCAGTTTTTGAGAGACAAAGACAGTTGACTGGAGGTGGATGGAAGTTGATCCTGAGGCCGGTGCTTCTGATCGAGAATTGAGGGTCTACCCAAAGCCTTGATGAGGAAGTTCCCAGGATGGTTCAGTATACACTGTAGGTTTATTCCGCCAAGTCCGTGAGGATGTCACACTACTTGATGAACAAATGATTGGCCCTGACGCTCTGAAATGGTTGAAGCATGATATCTTAGGTAGACTCTGTTTTGTATGACAATCTGACCATCTGATCACAGGTCAGTGATCACTGATCGGTGCCTCTTTTCCAGGATCAGTCCCACGTCCGCCGTGGTAAGAGAAGGTAATCGTAATGTAAAATAGAAGGGAGTCCTCCATTCACAATCGACTCTAACTTGATTATGGGAGTGGTGGGCCGTGAAATACAAATACAGGGAACGCACAGACAGTCCACTACCTTTACTCTTTGGGCATCATTAGGGACCTCAGGGCCGAGAACCCTAAGGTGGAAGCGTTTCCTAGAATACTGGCTGATGGTCTAAAGTCCTGCAAGTGCTAGAGGGGGGATTCTTCACAAAGGCTGTAACAGGGTGCAATGATATTGTACCTACCTTGATGAGCTGGTGGGATCTGGTTGAGCAGTTGGTTCCTACCACACGGTATGATGGTTCCATGGTCCCTACCTAGGTACTGGGCAGGGGGGGTTGAGGCGAGACGAGTCTTCCATGACTCTTGAGGGGAAACCCGGCGGTTTTTCTCTATGTACTTTGTATCGGGTACTGTAATCCGTACAGCTGATATTCCCGTACCCAAGGTATCATGGAAGTACCTATCTACCTATCGATAAACAAAGATGGGGCCATCTATCCGCAGTCCAGTACCATGGTGCAATGGATGTCATGAAGTTTCAGAATTCAGTGCTGTTCTCTCGATGATGAAATCGGTATGTCAATGAACATCGCATATGGTCTCGGTAAGAGAGTATGTGAGCTGTATGTACAAGCATAGGCAGGTAGAGGTACATCAGTCATTATTATTAGATACGTACCTACAGAGGAAATATAGATGTATTGGATGTACTGCTCGGTTATGGTGGGGCGATTGATCCGTATTGATACCTTACCATGTTTTTCTTTTCTCTCAAACATGGTACGACCATTGAAACCATCGATAGGATATCACTATGTAGGTAGATAGAATGTACTACAGGTCTGGAATCTGGATGTCTTCAGCTATTCCCTTTTTTTTTATCATAATTATCTTGGTTCATAAAAAAAATAAATAAATATAAAAAAAAATAAAAATAAAAATAAAGACAAAAGCACGTTCAGCAAAACAGTCATGATGGAACGCTCAATCTCGAGTAGGAATAGCCCCCCAAGACCTGATTATTCATCCCATCGCACTGAGGATTTCCTCTCTGCCATCTGCACGTCTGCCCAAAATGCGCACGAAGCATCCAATGACCGCATCTCGTTAAACTCGGGAACGGCCAGAAATCGATCTCCCTTGTCTTAGACTTTTTCCCGTTGACCGCCGGATTTTCTTGGAGGTGATTTCTCTATGGGCGAGACGATTGTATGAGACCAGAGGAAAGGCTCCATAGTCCATACCCATAGTCCATAGCCCATAGCCCATACTCCATACTCCATAGTCCCGGAGTCCTCTCTGTAGTATCTAGTGCTAGTAGTAGTAGTAAGGCAGAAGTGAGTGGGATTGTTTAGTGGGCATTCCATTTGGGATTTGGGATTTTCTGGAATTATTTTGCATGCCCTATTCCTGTGATTAAATTTCTTGAAACTACCACTAGATGATACTGCTGCTGCTGCTGCTGCTACTGCTGCTACTACTACGACTAGTCTTGCTTTGGGTAGAATCTGATATTGTTGATTTTGATCCTATTAAAGTCTCATTCAAAAAGTGTATCATGGTCGACATCGTCAGGTTACTCATCATCAGGAAGATATCTATATGACTTCCCCCTCCCTCATCGCTTGTCCTTGTCTCTCATCAACAACAACATCATCATCAACAAACTAGCTTCAACGTCTCAGGTTGTCCAAGAGCTTCTTCCTCTTCTTCTTTTATCATCTATCTATATCATTATCCTCCCATCCCATCCCATCCCATCCACTATCCTCCTTACTATACGTCCTCTCTCTCTCTCTCTCCCCACCTACTTACGGCTACCTACTACTACATATACGCTTGCTTCACCTGTTCATCCTCTTCGATTATCCTCTCTATCTACTTCTCTTCTGGTACCCTCTGGTTACACTTGATCCTCTTACTTCAACATACCATCTCTTGTCTCATCTTCTTGTCCTCTTATTATCATCCAACGCCCCGCTTGACCTGTTTTATTTTACACACCGCCTCTTGATTGCTCTCGATCTTCACATCTACTCCATCCTCAAACTTTGCTATACGCACAGATTTCGCAGTCATGGCGAGATATTCTCAACCTTCTTTTGATTTTTACCAACAACCCACATCCACTCTCGAGACAAAATCCTCATATCCGGAAGAAGACGAGATGAGTGTATTAGATGACAAGATCCTGGACTCAACCTCTCCCGAGCTGTCTTCCATTCCCGATCACCGCCGTACTTCATATGATCATGCGCCAGAGGCTTTTTCGCATCGGGATTCCGTCTGGTCTGAGTTCTCGCACCCTGTCTCCAGCAACCAGTCCCGTCACAACTCCCAAGTTGGCCATGGCCTCTATGATTCCAATCCCACTTTCATGCCAGTGGATGGCGTCCATCCTGCTTCAGCTTACGGTCATCATGCGCCCTGGTCCCTGTCGAGAGACTCTGGCTCATGTACCCCGACTGCCATGTACGAGCAATTTCACCCGGACCTGGAGCACAGCTCATCTGCACCCTTCTCCGGCGGGGCCGTGGGTCCAGTAAGCGCCATCAACATTGCGTCCATGTCCTACCGGCCTGGCATGACCTTTGCGCCCCCGGGTGCAATTGCAATGTCTCCGCAGTCCAGTCAGGGCTGGATGCCGGCGTCTACGGACATGCCTGACGCCATGTCGCGTCCCACCAAGAGCCCGACCTACCGCAATAGCTCGCCTCTGAGTATCCGACGGGATGGGATCCGGAAGAAGAACGCTCGCTTCGAAATTCCTGCTGAGCGGACATTGAGCAACATTGATCACCTCATCAGTCAATCCACGAACGAGGAGGAGATCAAGGAATTAAAGCAACAGAAACGCCTGCTGAGAAACCGTCAAGCTGCGTAAGTAGTCGCCTAGGGAATCTTCTCATCCTGCTCCTCTTCTCCTCTCAGCTGGCTAACATCATAATGTCATTTTTAGTTTGGACTCGCGTCAACGGAAGAAGCTGCACACCGAGAAGCTCGAGGAGGAAAAGAAACATTTCACCCAAATGATCAACGATCTCGAGGAAGCGCTGCAGAACATGAAGCTGCGCGAGTCTGAGCTCCTTCGTGAGAAGAGCGAGTGGATAGCTGCTCAACAGCAGATCAACCAGTACATCGAGGGCCTACACATGGATAAGGACGAGGTGATCCGGGTGCACACCTTGGAAACGGCTGAACTCCGGAAGAAGAACAACATCCTCAAGGAGACCGTGGAGAAACTGGAGAGGCAGGTGAAATCGTCCGCCGCCTCCAATCTCAGCACAGACTTCTCCGACTTTGAGAGCCTGACCATGGACAACTCCTGGGAAGACTTTACTATGACGAACGGCCTGCCCCTCGATCCCGAGTCTGCTCCTGCCAGCTCGATGCAGTCATCCGCTATGGTGTTGCCCACAAATGACCGGGCTGCCGAAAAGAACGCTGCCACCGCCGACTATCCTTTCAGCTGGAATGCTTTCTACATGTGTCTGCTCGTTGGTGCCTTCATTGCGTCCAACAACTCAGCGCTCTCTGCTCGTGCTATCCCCCAGCTGTCAGAGGACTATCGTAATGAATCTGCCAATGTCCTCAAGGCTGTTCTGGCTGCCTCGCCACCAGAGCTTGCGCAGATGACGAACCAACCCGTGGTGGCCTCCGCATCGGCTGGCCCTATGCCAACGACCATCACAGGGTCGGAGATGGCCCAAATGACCTCCGGCGCTGCTCATCCGTCCAACCTTGACGAACTCCACAACACCCTCGCGATGCCGACCAAAGAGCAAGAACAGGAGCAAGTCTTTTCGCTGAACGCTGAACAGTACAATGCCTTGACGACGTTCGACGAGACCAATGTCGACTACAAGTCTCAGCCTTCGAATTTGCAGCAGGCCTTGGCTGCCATGCGGAACAATGCCGCTCAGAACAAGCTTCCCAACAAGGCCTCATCTGATGTCTATACCAGATCGCTGATGTGGGATCGAGTTCCTGAGAAGGTGATCCGGGATTTCCAGCGCATGGTCCAGGAGTACGGCGCTTCTCCCGTCAAGGAAGAGCAATCCGGCTTTGCTCAGTCCTGAGTAGCACATCTGATAGCTCGCTCCTCACCGCATTCTCTAGACACTACGTGTCCATTTTCGTCTTCTCACCAAACTTGAACCGCAAGGTCATTTCATCCAGCTTGCTTGACTTTTCACCAAAGCAGATTGATCAGCTGTTTGTTTCTGCCACTTCACTTCTCGCCTCTCTCGGCATTTTCTTTTTTCTGCTTCTTCCAGAACTTTCAAACCAGTACGAGACACGACTTTCAACCAGCTTAAGCCAGACTTTAGCCGTATACATGCATAGACAACCTATCAACTCTTCTTCGACTGGATATATTCTACAAAACTAGCTCTCATTTGACGTGATCTGACGAAATTAGCGATTCTTGTGATTTGCGCGGTCTTCGGGTTTCATCGGCGTACTTGCGATTCATCTTCGTCATGCATTGGGCTTGGGAACGATTCTCACGAACGATCAAGACACTGCATCTGTGTATTCTTTTTCTCTTTTTCTCTTTTATCTCTGTTATTTTTCTCCTCATCTGTCTCTCAGCAGGGTTGACACAGTTGACTTAAGCGGGTTTTACCAATTCTCAAACGAACATACGGCACAACAGGACAGAGAGAACCTTTGTCGAGCAATCGACAGAAACTGCAATTCTACGTTTGTATTCGGGCTTATTTTTGTTTTCTATCTCGTTTGGTTCTTGGATCTTTCCATTGCATAGGTGTGGACATGATTGAGCGAAGGGCGGTCATTCTGTTTACGACTGTTATGATATGATGTATATGACTGAAGCGTGTTTTACTTTATCTCCTCGATGTTTTCTTCCACGTCTGCTTTTTTGAACAGTCTGGCTGCAATTACGATGTGGCCGTTTGAGCGGTTTTTCTTGTTTCTCTCCTTCTTCTGCTTTGGTTGCCAGCTGTCTTCTCGACAAGGCTGGATTTTCTACGATCCTTCTTGCTCAAGACCAGGGTCATCTCACCTGGTCTTGACCTTCTTACCTTCTTTTGTCTGACAGGGTCGCATAAGGATTACTTATGGACCCGGCATTTGGGCCCTGGCTCGGACCCGTCCACTCTTTATGACGAATTTACTTTGTTGAACGTGATGTGGAATGTGATATGTGTGGATTGGATGTCTATGATAATGTATATAATGATGCTGGACAGTGGTGGCCATGAAACACTGTCCACTATCTCCATGAAAACGACACGAACCGAACTGGGTTACGATGGCATTTGCCCTTCATCTCCTCTTCATAAGCAGTAATCATTCATAAGTCGACACACCTGGAGTATAGATATCCGTCCCTCATCTAACAAAGAAATCACCCATGTCCTTATGCGTATAGTTAGCCCCGAAGAAACCTCAGGCAGCCACAGAAATAAACACACGAATCCCCCTCGCTCTCCCCGAACAAATAGAACCACCCAAGTGACAGCACCACCCCACCAACCCACACAAGCCACTCAGAAAAAAAAAATAATAATCATAATCAAAAGAACCAAAAGCCACACAGCTGAACCCAACGGCAAAGGCAACGGCAACAGGTACATGCATACACAGATAGTGAGCAGCCAGAGATTGGGTTGCAGTACAAAAGATGAGGCTGCATTGGGTCTTCACGCCCGTTTCCCGGTTCCACCCACTCAGATGGCGTCAACGGATAAGGTGAGTGAGAGGGTGCAGGTAGGATAGGTAGGTAGGTAGATTGTAGGTAGACTAGCAGTTCGAGAGTACCCGTAGTCCTGTAGGCTGTAGCCATACCCGTGCCCGTGCCCGTGCTCGTGCTCGTGCACCCCCATGGCGCTATGCATGATGCAGGGTGGGTATATGCGTCGGTTAGGCAGCCCTATAACATACCTCCTGTGGTCTGTGGTCTGTACAAGCAGGCGGGGGGGGGGGGCTGGATGGAACTACGGATGATGAGATGTTGATCCAGGCCTTTGGCTTTGACAGAAAGGGCGGGCTGTGTTGATTCTTCGTCAGAATTAGAGGAGGGTTTCTTCCTTTTGTTTTTGATTTTTTATTCTATTTCGAGTTGTATTTTTCTTTCCAGATCCTGTGGTCCTGGATGTCAGCCTGATCTGATGGGTTCCTGTGTCTGGGAGGGTGTGGGCGTCAATGTGGTTGGCTGCGGCTGGACGGCGGCTCGCATGGCGCAGTTTGCTAGAGAGGCCGTGAGGGCCTATCGCTTCAACCGCGGCTGACTGATGTGGAACAAAGCAGTAGTACTCCGTTGCATGGTTTGTAAGGAGATAACAGATTTCATCATGCCTTGAGAAGCGATGGTTGGAGGGGAAATGGGGGTTTGAGGGTGGTATATAGGTGGAGGGAAAAGAGCCAGGAAGGAAGCAATTTCCAAACATACCATGAGTTTCCCACTAATTTGTTTCCTTTATCTTCAGCCAAGCGGTAGTATTTGGCCGCTTTGAACTAGATATCGAAAGAGCTGGGGTCAATAACGTCCTTCAAAGAGCGTTCAAAAGTACAATAGGCCGTACGGCAATCATGGCAAGCATGGATGCCCGAAAGATGAATGACTCGAGTTGTAGATGAGGATGAATATGGAAGCACAAGGCTGTTCTGTAGCAAGGCAGAACTGGACAGTGACGTACCTTGTCCTTTTTACCTCCAAAGCCCTCTAGATAGCACCATGCGGCCTCGTTCATCGCATCCGTGTCGCCTAGATTCGCCGCCGTCTCGAAGTACTGTCGGGCCGCTACCGGGTCTTTTTTGACACCCCAGCCATTACGATAGCAGTTTCCCAGTTCGAAGATGGCTAGTACTAGCTCTCCTTTCGCAGCACCACCTTTCTTCATCCCGGCCTGTAGAGCTTCTGACTCTATTGAAGCAGAGTTTGCGGCGGCAGCAGAGAGGTATGTCACGGCCTGGTTCGGGTTTGGCGGGCATCCCCATCCATGTCTGTGAAGTAGTCAGAATCAAACAACTCTCAACAACAAGTAGTTCCATCAAGTTGGTTAAGGGGTTTGTGGAAGACAGTATCATACCTCAGCGCGAGTCCGTATAGCACTTGACTCAGCGCATTGTTCGCACCATTTGGATCCGCCAGCTGGCGGAACATGTCTGTCGATTTCTCCAGCTCTAGAGCAGGACAAGAAGAGTAAGTAAGTTATCGAAGAACTTGTCAAAAGTGAAGTTCCTACCACCAGCTTCATGAAGACGGATTGCTTCTTGTATATTGACCTAAGACCAGCATTAGACACTGATAGCCCGACCACCAACAGCTTCAGCAGGTCATGAAACTCACATCGCCTTGCGGATCATTGATCCGACTATGACTTGAGCTTCTTGACCGTCCTTCTTCGACGCTTCTTGTACCAAGCGCACCAGGCGAAGCATGGGCCGAGTGTGCAGAAGATCCAGACAACGGGCTCTGCTGCGCCAGAATTGTCGCTCTCTTCTCCCACTGCGCCTCACGCTCCTGCTCGTCGCCTTTGTCATCGCTGATCTGCGGAAGGTCCGCGGGGATAATGGTTGAGTTCGCGCTGGTACTCCGCGACCCGCGATCGCGGCCTAGTAGATGCGACAGCCGTCGCTCTCCGTGCGGTCGAGTCGGCGAGGCCGGCTCCGAGGCATCGGACGGCGACCATGAGCGACTGAATATGTTCAGAGATCTCCTGTGCGTAGAGGAAGACGGCCGCGCGGGGTCTAGAAATTCCGCTTGGTTCTGTGCGCGATGGGCGATATTCTCATCGCCTTCATAGCTTGGTGGGGTGATGAGCTGGTGGGACAGCGTATCGGATCGGATGAATTTGATTTCGGGGACAGGGCTTGAGGATGCATTTGGCGCATACTGGCTTTCTGCCTCGTTGATCCTGTCCTTCTTGTGAAGGATGTCGCGCAGAGGCATCTTGATGCTTCCGGTGGCTTATCGCAGAGAGGGTCTTTGCGGGGTGGATATTCGGCACTCCTTACCGAGGTGTTATTTGTGTGCTTTTCGACAGAGATCCAGAAACTGGTAGTCCGACGACTAGGATGAAGTTCGCGCGATATAACTCTCTGCGTTATTTTCGTATAGATACTCGCCGTCATCCAGATCTCAGCCTTGTCATGGGAGGTGATACGAGGCTGGGGAAGGAGAGTGGCTGTGTTGCCGTTATCCTTTGGTTTGACCCAGCATCATCGCATCCTATGGTATAATAATAATACTCCCTGTTATTGTTGTGCCTGATTTTGTTACCCTGGTTGGTGTCTTGGCCCTTGGCCACTTTTGAATATTCGATATTATGTTCGAAAAGGACCGGTTAATTACTCTTGATCGGCGGGGTTGCCTTTGTTGCGCTGTATCTAGTCATATGCCCTTGGTGATCCTCGTTGAGTTTTGAAGAGTTTACAATACATGATCACAGTCTGGATTTACGTGGAGTTGTAGGAGATAATAGGCCCATACCAGACTACTGGATTGACACTGGGGGCTCTTGATATTCATGGAGCGCAGGTGGTATGTCTGCTCGAGAAAGCATCTGCCGTGCTTTAGAGGAGACTTATTGATTTGCAACTGGGCAGGGGAACATTGACCATGTGAAGGTGAAAGGCGTGAATGATCGCGAACAAGCAGACGGCTCGAGTGTATGGATTTGCAAAATCGAGCTCACTGTTGCATGGGGGGTATGATGAAGGTGACTGGAAGCATCTTGTCATGACCTATGTAGGGCTGCGAATTTCAAAGAAAATGGTATTGATATGTCTAGTCAAGCACAAAAGTAAAAAGGCCAATGATTTTATACATGATGCTAGTGGCGAGGCTATTCATGTAAAAGTCCATTTACTGGGCCTTGGCAGACATGATGCCTGAGAATATAAGGTAAGTTTGTGGCTGCATAAGAGATTGGAGGAACAAGACTTACGCTCGACATCAGCAACGCTCTGCTGAAGGATCTGCTGGAGAACCTTGGGGTTCTCAAGATCCTTCTGGATCTTGCTAATGACAGAGTCGGCAAGCTCACGCTGCTGGCGCTGCTTAACCTGGGACTCATAGCGGACCCACGAGTCAAGGACGGACTTGGCCTCAGCAGCCAGAGCGGTGCGCTGCTCAAGTTCATAGGCCTTAGCCTCAAGCTGGGCGGTTTCCTTCATAGGAATATTAGCACAGATTGTCGTCTCTGGAGTTGGATCGAAGAGCAAAAATTACCCGAGAAACAGCGAAAAGCTGCTTGGTGATATCAACAACACCGGACAGCTCCTTGACGTTGTCCATGCGAGCCTTGACAGCGTTGGTGTGGTCGGCACGGGCAGCGTTCAAGATATCCTTGTGCTTCTGGACCTGACCCTGAGCCCACTCGCTGTAGACGGGACCACCATACTTGGCAACGGCAGTGAAGACGCTGAGAAGACAGAAGGCGGCAACGGTTTCCTCGTTCATAACATAGAGTTCGTTGCTGATGGCGGCGACAGAAAGACCGGCGGCAGCGGAGAGGATGGCAGTCTTGGAGACCAGAGAGCTGCCGGGAAGGGCGTCGAGGATGGACTGAGCCTTCTTCTTGGGGTCCTCGACGGGAACGTTGGAGGCCGAACGAGACGAAGTCAGGTTGGGAGTGACAGCAGCGACATTGCGCACGGGAAGAGTCGGCCGGAGCCGGGTAGCACCTAGCTGGGGTTAGCAACTATAATAAGGCGGTTCACAACCTTTTGAAGTATCGAGTGCGGCATACCAATGGCGCTCTTAGCCAGACGCGAAGCCATTGTGTCGATGAGAAGTCCTTGACAGATGTGATGGGTGAACGGAACGGAGGAGAATGAGGTCGGAATGGCGCTTTGGGCGGTGCGGAAGACGCTAGCTACATTGGGCTTGGTGCGGCTAACGGAAAAACGTTAGCCGAGGAATTTCCAAAAAATTAATGGCAAGAGGACGAAGAGGCATGATTGCAGAGCACCATTGATCGCGAATTTCAAGAGAAAGACATTTTCAAACAAAATGCCGGTCGCTATGAACGGAGCCACGGGCTCTAAGAAGAGAAAGAGCGCCAAAGAAAGCGCAATCCCTTCCTCCAAGCGCCGTGCCGTTGCAGAGACGCAGAGCGAGGACGAGATGGCCAGGATCCAAGAGCTGGAGGATCAGATCTCGGAGTCGCGAAAATATTACAACAATATCGCAACGCTGATATCGATGCTTAATGCGGATGGCAAGCCAAACCTTGCTGTCGCGGTGTCTCTCTGCCGCGTCTTCAGCAGATTGATTGCCGTTGGAAACCTGACCGAAACCAGTCGCGCTGCAGAGAATGAGAAAATCATTGTGGCTTGGTTGAAGGAACGCTGTCGAGAGTATCAGAAGGCGCTGGTCTCGATTCTTCGTGAAGGAGATCCTTCCTCGCAGGTTTTTTTGCCCAGCAAGATATTGTGCCGCTATCCTAGTTTCTAATACGATGTTAGATCACTGCCTTGACCTTGTGTATGCGCATCGTCAACGAACGTGCTACACACCTCCCGGGCGACGATACCCAGGTCTGGCTGTCTGGTTTATTCAAGAGTGTCTTTGAGGCAGTCATCGAGGCCAAAAATGGGCAGACTTTACGGGCAGAGTTCCTCGAGAAGTTCGCCAAGGTATACGAGGACGTGAGATACTATACATTTGTGCAAATACCGTGCGTTTCCTATGGCACTTCATGAGCAGACACCAATGATCATTTGCTAACATTCTGAATCAGTGACTATGCAGCCACGGAAAGAACCCCCGAGATCCTTGATACCCTGATTTCGATGCTCTCAGAATGCGATACCGTTCCGGGGCCCGAACACAAGTTTGAGAATTTTTATTCGAAGTCAAGCAGGCAGAACAAGAAGCTTCTCTCCGTAACCGCCCACAAGAAGCGAGCACAAGATGCCTGGCTGGCTATTTTACGAAGCGATCTGTCCCATCCGCAACGCAAAGTCTTATTGCGCAACATGGTCCACAACATCGAGCCGTGGTTCAACCGCCCCGAGCTGCTCATGGACTTTTTGACAGACTCGTACAACGTCGGCGGCGCGACCTCCTTACTCGCCCTTTCTGGTCTCTTCTACCTGATTGAGGAAAAGAACCTCGATTATCCCCAGTTCTACCACAAACTGTACTCCCTCCTCGACGCCGACCTCTTGCACTCCAAACATCGCTCCCGCTTCTTCCGCCTGATGAATACCTTTCTCTCCTCTACCCATCTTCCAGCCGCGTTGATCGCCAGCTTCATCAAGCGTCTCTCCCGGCTCGCCCTGAACGCACCACCTACTGCCATCGTGGTCATCGTCCCCTTCATCTACAACCTGTTGAAAAACCACCCAACATGCACCTACATGCTGCACCGCACCGTCCGCGGGGATGACGCCACGGCCAAGCTCGAAGCAGAGGGCATGGACGACCCATTCAACATGAACGAGCCAGACCCAACGCGCACAAAAGCCATCGAGAGCAGTCTGTGGGAACTCGAGACCCTGCAATCCCACTACCACCCCAACGTCGCGGCGATCGCCCGCATCATCTCCGAACAATTCACAAAACAGGCGTACAGTCTGGAAGATTTCCTGGACTATACCTACCAGGGCATGCTGCAGGCGGAGCTGGGTACAGAAAACAAGCCCTTCAAGAGGATTCCCGTCGTCGAGTATCATATCCCCAAGCGAATATTCACAGACAGAATGCTGAAGGAGGATGGGGGCCAGGATACAGCACCTGGCAACTTTATGAGAGGATTGTGGAGCTTCGAATGATGGGTTTGGACAAAAAATTCTGCTTGGCGGTTCAGGTATCTTGCTTTGTTTTAGCGTTTGTAATTTGACCCCATTAATCCATTCAATGTCTATAGACCTCTATGCCAAACTGCTCGGTCATGGCAAAAGCAAAATTCGCAATCTATACTATCTAAGGACTGTGACACTCCATGTTCCGAATTGGCAGAAAGCCACGCAAGAATCCAAATCCATACACATACCCAAGCGCCCAAAAATATCAGCATAAACTGCCAGAATTAACGCCTTTTGAATCTCACCAATCGAAGGTCGAGCGACTTTCGACTGCTCTCCAAACCGGATGATCACCGTCCTCGTACATCAGATCTTCAGCATAGTTAAAATAGGTGTTACTGGGATAATACCCCGGATCCATATATGCCCCAGACGCAAGAGACTCTTGCAATCGACGGTAGTTGTACGGAGAAATCGGTGTTGATGACATAAAGCGCTGGTTAATGTCCGGGCATCTCATCTCGATTGCTTCCGCCTCGGGATCCCCCGGGTGGTAGTCACAAAATACATCCAGAGCGAACACGCCACGCTTCAAATCGTCGAAAAGCTCGTCACTGACCCTAACGGGTATGGCCTCTATGTTGGCACGCATCTTCTCCATGATACTTTGAGCCTTTTTGCGCCTACGTCTTCGGCGTGCACTGACTTCCTCTTCCATGCGTTCAAGCAGGTGCAGAATCTCCTTCTCCGAGGACGCAACAGAAACAGCATGCTCCATTCGCGATGTCAGTTGTTGAAGCTCATGAGAGACAGCCCGGAACAGCGCATCAATCTTAGTCAATGCCGTGGCCACTCGAGAGCAGAGAGTGCGAGCGAGTGTTCTCTCGTATATTCGGCCCCAGAAGGTCAGCCAGTAGGAGTATCCGGTCCGTGACTTGCGCAGGCGTGTCAGTTCAAGAGTAATTATGACATTGCGACACAGCGCGAGCGTATGCAGTGCGCCCTCCTTCGTTTCCTCCAAAGTCACCAGATGCTGCGAGAGTTGTGGAGGGACCCTGTCAGGACTTGACTCCTGCCGTGCATTCGCTTTGCCTTTGGCACGGTAGAATCGTTCTGGCGGTGGTGCGCCAACATCTGACGATGTTGTGCCAGCTGATGGGGGGTGGCGTTCCTGACTGCCTTGCGAAGCCTGATCACTGTGTTTGGGGATAAAGGGGAGACTCTGTTGCGACATTCCTCAGTGAGGAACTGTGTAACAGGCGAAAAATCAAAAGGCTACAGGGGAGCCGAGACTGTTCGAATTCTGAACGATGATGCAAAATGAGAGCGAAGAAGGTGATTTCATTCAACAAATCTGATTGTTCAACGAATGACTTTGACAGAGTATGTCAGGAATAAAATAGAAGCGAGCGATATTGAAGAACATGAATGAATGAGCGCATGTGGAATAGCGAGCGTAGAGACTTGGAAGAAGCCAAGTTCCATCACTACCAGCGCTCAGGGTTGATGACATCCTGATCTCCTACCTGGTGTGGAGTGTACAATACAGCTCGAGCGTGGAAGGAGCATGGAAGGAGCATGGAAGAGCTTTGATTGTGGCAGATGAAGTTCCAGAAAAGCGCAGCTGCGTTGGATGGTAGATGCATTCGGATGTGAATCCGTCAATCACCAACAAGAGATAAAGCGAGTCCTATTCAGACAGATCCATAAGACTGTGATGACTGCTCGGACGCTCTCTGGTTGTCTTTCAAGCGAATTGATATCATTTCCGCTTTCGGTAATCATCCAGCAACAAGCACTGGACCCTCGAGTGTCACCGTTGCTATCACGGCCATCCCCACAAGAGATCTTGAAGGTGATTTATATTTTTAGAAGTTCCAGGCGAGTCTTGGATAGCGTTGATGGAGACATTCGAGAAGAGAGCATTGTCGGGAGTCTGGTGTGCTGCTGTACCGTATCGAGGGTTAGATACGTAGTGATAAGCGAAGGACACCACTATGGCTGCCAATGAATATGTACTAGACGACTATCCCAGGGCCTGGTCTTCCGTATCCCAATGAGATCAAGAGTTCCCTATAAGTGATCGGCATTGACTACTACGTCTGAGTTCTTTTGAACTCCCGATGTCTGCTTGACCGCCCCTTGCAGGTAAACAAACCTGACTCGCAGTCACCAGTGTCGAGAATGCCACACCCAGTTCTTCAGAGCGACTGGAGGCAATCGAGTAAACGGCATAAACGATGCAGATTCCGACAAAGTGCTGCACTGCCACTTCCATGGACAGGGCACTATCCTGTTTACCGTCATAAATCCAGAATCTGGTTGAAGACCTACAGCCATCTCTACTCAAAGACACACATGATAGCCTTGTGCTTTCCTACGACCGCGAGGCAATCAATACAACGAACACTTTGAACTTGCCATACAATTCGCTTTTTCTCTCCTGTAGACACAATGCACGAAAATCGCTGTGACAGTCGAAAGAGAGTGAGTCTCCCCATGGAGATGGGCTTAGGAATGTCTGGGTAAATAACCACCCCCCCAAGCGAAGCAAATCAGGCATCCGACAAGTCAGAACTCAGAAGTTGTGTACATTCCTGATCATCACATAAAGGAAACACCGATGTCATAAAGCATCCTCCGTTGACCGGAATGCTTTCCAACTGCGCGACGCGTCCTCTGCCCTCTGAATGCGAACCAATTCTTCATAAACCGAGCGATTCGGCAGTCTGGAGCAAAGAGTGCCCATACCTCGTCAATTAACTCTGGCTGCCCTCTCCCCAGATCTCAAATACGCTTTTCCTGGTTCAACCTCCAGATTTCGCCAGTTTGTATCAGGAAGGGGCCATCCAGGTGATCAGGGTATTAGAATCCTTGAGAGAAAGACTCAGTCGACCGTGCCTTCCGTTGGTTTTGGGTGTACCGCCATATAAGCCCAGCCAGTCTTCGAGACCCATCCAAAGTTCTGCATTATCTCGTGGGGCTCAAAGATATAGTTATCTGTGCATCACTATTATCGCCAACACCAGAACGACTACTTAGCCGTTGATCTGCTCTGATGTGAGTCACCGTCTTGCCTATGGACAAAGTCCCACTCTCATGCTGATGTCAAGCAGAGCCGCAGCATATCATAATGTACTGGTTCAACCCTCTTCTGGCAGCAGGGGTCTGCCTGGCTGAACTAAGCGCTGCACAAATGGTGGCCTTCACAGAATGGCCAGCCCACCTTACCCATGGTGAATCTGCCACAGTAAAATGGCAGGGAGTACCTGATGTTGTATGTAGAAAAGCCAATGTCTCCACTTTGTCATGAAGGCCCTTAGCTCACGCCAGGTGTGTTTAGCCCGTCACGATTTACCTGCGGAAAGGGGATGCCAACAATCTTGACCACGTCCAAGTCCTGACGACAAACGGTCGAGGAGGATCCTTCACCTTCGTCCCTGATGATTCCTTGCCTGACGGCTCAGACTATGCCTTGCAAATCCAGCAGAATGGACAGGAGAACTATTCCGGCTTGTTGACACTTGGAAATCCCGATGGAAAGAAGCCAGGTCCTCCGTCGCCCACGACTCAAAACGCAAAGCCACAGACTCCCGCCAACCTGCCACCTCATGAAGATGTCTGGCCCACCGAAGTGGCAAAAGGGAACAATGCCCAGTTCGCTAGTGTGGATGACATGTCCAAAGGATCGACGGATTTCACTTACGGGACTGCGATGGCAGCCAAGTTGGAAACCAACGATGCTCCTGTCGGAAGAATTCGCCTTGGCTGGGCTCTCGCCTCGGTAGGAGCGTTGTTTTATCTCGCTCAATGAAACAGGGCTGTGCGGACTGCGAGCGAACCATCCTCGACCATTTATTCTGTTACGATCGAATGAGTGAGCGGAATGGACACTGTGCCTCAAGGAAAATGGCTATTCTTTGGCTCGCTGTATATAATGCCCTCTGTATTCATAAGTCTTTTCCGGTTCGCAATGATCCCAACACTATTCCATCATCGTCAGCACCATTGGTCTGTGACCTTGATGTTTTCCAAGTCTCTCTGATGATGGGAGAAAAGTTGGCAGCTCATCGAACGGGTTTCTTTGATTGCGGTTTAAATATAGATGGGGCCAGAGTTCCATTCAGAAATCGAGTCTCATTATTATGCATTAGTACTCTGATAACCTGATCGTGTTTCAGCTTTAAGAGATCTTTGAACCTGTGCGGTCATGTATAGTACCACCTTCGGCAAGACTATTCTTGGACGGAGTCTCCTGTTAGTGTCCGCTGTTAGCGGCCGGGTTCTCCTCCATACAGATCACAAGTTTTGCTTCTTCTGGGCATCTTGATTGCTTAATTCTACCTGACCACTTCATAATCTCATCATTTTTCCCCATCTTCAAAGATATTTCCTTCCTTTGTTTTCTCAGCACATTATCTCCTCAGTCACAGCTGTTATTTTTATCTCTCTTTGAAGTCTTCGCTTATATATACCTAATATACACCCATCAAGTTATACTCCATCCATCTCACGCTCTTCAGCCTCAAATACTGTGCGTTGTTAGTGCCAATATCCAGAGTAAGTAGTATTTATCTCCTCGCAGTGGATTTTTTTCCCTCACCTCCATGTTTTCCATCAATCACCAGTCTTCTTCTTCTTCTTCTTCTTCTTCTTCTTCCTCTTCTTCTTGCTTTTGTTGTTGTTGTGAATCTCGGCGATGACAAAGCATACATAGAGTTAACGTAGTCATTTCTGCTGCAGCCCACCCACTTCGCATTCCGTTTCGAGCCTTGATCTCCACCAGGGTACGTCTTTCTCCTTTTCTTCGGCCTGAATATGGTTCAATCCATTTGTCTCTACAATTCCCACAATCCCATGCCTTCCGATTTATTGGCTCCGCCCATCTGCACCTCGCTTTTGACGCACCTTCTCCGGGGATCAGGGATAGCCTCGGTGAGCAATTGCTTGCATTGGGCCACCGTGCAGGCAATCGCCGTTGTCGGGCTTGCTTACTTGTTCCCCTGGCATGGTCGCTGAAGCTCCGATGTCTGCTGCTTCAAGCTTGCCATTTCTGGATCACATTCACAGGCTCCCCCGCATTCCACTCCCCACTCTTCCGGCCATGGCCCGATTTGGCCGGACGAAGAAGAAAGCTGCAAGGACGGAGCATAATGACAGTGCTAACTCGGATGCATTTATGTCGTCGAATCCAGACCATCCAAGAACCCCCTGTGTCATACTTCCCCATGTGGAAACGCATTTGAACATGCATCAACATAATGGTTTGTTTGAGATCAATTCGTCCGAGAAGCAAAAGTCGCCTACGAGCATAGAATATATCTCAGGTTGGTTGTTGCGTCTTACCCCACTACGACGATAGCTTCTGCCCGCGTTGATGGCGACTTGAGTTTCTGAGTATGCTAATTGGATCCTGCCTATATTTACACAGAGTCCACATCCCCGATCTCCTCCAATCCTACAAACGGTGATGCGTCAACTACGGAATGGTCATCAGCCGTGGGACACGCCGCTACGGGCAAATCCGGTCGTGTTATCCATAATCTCCAAGAAGAAATCGCGCGTTTAACCCGGGAGTGCAGTGTGTATCGGTCCCGGGCGGAGGAGACACAACGAATGAACGACGCGTTCAAAACACAGGTCCAGAACATGACCGAGCGTCTCCGGAATCTTGAGCAGGCCAATGAAACGAATCTCCAATCAATCTCGCGCAAAGATAAGAAAATCGAGGAATTGCGGGCAGAAATCCAGAGTGAGAAGGATCGGCGACTGCGAGCGGAGGGGGAAACCGACAAATTCCAACAATTGATGAACGAGAACCGAGATGGTTTCAATCGAAAGTGTGCAGAGCTGCAAGAAATTGCGAACCATGCTCGGACTCAGTACGATGTGCTCGCCAAATCAGGGCAGCGTGAACGCGCAGACCAGCAGAAGAAATTCAAGACAATCAGGGACGATTTTCTGGCGCTGAAGGCAGAGCACGAGAAGAAAAACGTGCACCTAGAACGTCTAGACGCAGTCATGGCGCAGAAAAATCGTGAGATTGAGATTGGTCGGGAAAGATTTGATCAATTATTCGAGGACTACGAAGCATACAAGAAGGCTCACGATGAGGAGGTGAGAGCCCTGCTTGAAAGAAGCTACCAGGGTGAGGCGAATCTTGACGCTGCTCTTGCGACCTTGAAAGAGACCGAAGAGAAAATGAAGTGGGCCATTCAGGTCAAAAAAGAAGTCGAAGATGCCCAATGAGGAGTAACACCCTTATAATACCTGTGCATTTGACACCACAACCAGCCAGCAGATGCAGCACTCGAGGATACATTTCACCAAACCGTGTCTCGCTGGAAGTCATGCGAATTGGATCAATCCCCCTCGCTCTCTGCAGCGTCATCCTATTCATCCCCGACTCTTGGATGGATTGACCGTTCTAAGCTCGACCTTATGCCACAATTATATGCAGCAAACGTAAGTCGCTGGAGGCTCTGTCATTCTGTAAATTTCCATGCTCACCCCTGTTTTTTTTCCCTTCTAGTGTTCCTGGGTTCCTTGATACTGTCAGGAGTTCCGGAGTGCTTGATACCCTTACATACATTGTTTATTTACTGCTTAGCGGAAGTTTATGATATCCACAAATATTAGACCATGAAAGAGAGAGCCATCCTGAACACATAGATTACTGTTGGCCAGTGAGCCTTCAAGAATTGAACGCGAAAAACGCATTACGGTCTCATTTTTGAAGCACAAAGGAGGTTATTCATTCACTGATTCTACTGCGTCATACCATTCTCTTTCACCATCCATATTATTGACCATAGTAGCAAGAAAAAGACGGAGTGAAGCTAAGGAAAACAGGTGTATTCACTTATCTTTCATCTGCATCTATCCGCTCTTCGTTTGATTGAAACATTCCCATTTTAGCTGCCAACATCCTTTGAGCTGGCTAAAATCCTCTATTCATCTCAACAGACTACAATGTGACCATTCACTGTCTCCTGTTTCCAATCTGGATTATACAGTGGATGTAGTGGAAGTATCCCAAGTTTCTTTTGTGGTGGTGCTTCCTTTTCTTCCCCCCTTTCCTCTTTCTTATTTAAGACATTCGTGAATCTGGGAACCATCACCAACTCGACCATCTTGACCTCTATCATACCCCTTGATCCTCAGTCTTCATCCTCTGTCGAGGGAACACTTGAGCTTACAACTAGCAAATCATTTGCATCGTGTTATTGGCTTCCGCTAGACCACAACCAGCCCTTAGCCTGTGCAGGCACAGCTACTGGTTCTACGACAAAATCGCCATGGCTACTAAGCAACGACTGACTTTAGCCTCTATGTGGGCATTTGAGGACATCGGAGTGAGTATATCTTAGGAGCTGATGCTGAGAACATCGTTAATTGAGGACTGAGTAGATTCAAGACATCGAGAAGGAATTCAGGTGCGTATGTCCACAACGCGGTTCCGTCATCATACTAACACAAACGCATCAAGGGAGTCAATCACACAATTTGATTCGATCGAGTATCTCAAAGCCGATGATGTTGGTCTTTCCTTTCTATTCATCTGATGTGTCTGACTAAGATTGGACCAGGCTCTTGTTGTCAGGGGGGTTGCGGAAAGCCTCGCCTCGAAAATTGCGTCGATTTATTCAAATTTCATCGAAGAACAAAAGATTAAGGATCTCTTGGATGTGAGACTTCCTCCTCCTCTACTGTGCTATTCACAGCAATAGAATGTTCTTGTGATGTATGCTTACTGTTATTGGCCTTGTAGATGCCGCGGATTTGTCAACTGGAAGTCCCTGCCGTGCAGGACGAGGGAACCGTCCCTTTGGATGTCACGCCTGAGAAAAGCCAGGGAGCAAGCCTTCTAGCATTGGATGATGAGTCGGATGAGGAGCTCATTCCGATCTCTAGAGATCGCATTACCAAGTCCTGGCTTTCGTCTAATGGTGGTCTGGGCTGCTTCTCGAACGACTTCCAAGACGTCCTGCTTGATGTCTCGACTGCCACAGGAACAGAAATTGCAATCTCCGGCGAGTTTCAGGGGATTCAGGTGTACGGAACAAGTAGTGATGTCGACGATGCGTTAGCTAAGCTCTCCAATGTCGAAAAGTCTTTGGTCAGTAAACTTGATACTCACTCCTCAATTGCTCGTTATGATGAATCACTTACAAACAGTGATTAGTCGTTGCTTTTAACTCCTTCGATCACTAATATCTTGGTTGTCCACTACAAAGACGAAGATCGCTTTCGTATTCAAAGCTACTGCAGTTTGAATCCTAATGCCCCTTGCCGTGTGCTTGCTGATCCAAACATGAATGCTACTACTGATTTTGGTGAAATGTCTGTCACCGTGCTTTTGTCTTTCGACGATGAGTCCCAAACGCTTGTTGTCCCCAGCAACTTTCTCAATCCTCCACATGGCAATGCGGAAACGGGACAATCTCGCATCTGGAGTGACTTCACTTTTCAGGAAATTGGGAAAGGGGACGAATTCTTCGATATCGATTCTATCTTTGAGAACACTCCGGCGGATCCTCATTCTATCATCTCCGGAATTGCACCTCCGCATCCATTCTTGACTGCTGAAAAGGCCAAGCAAGTCAACCAGTGGGTTGTGGAGGGAGCTGCAATTGAATCAGACGAGCCTGAGCTGGAGCCAGTATCTGCCGAGTATGAGAACGAGATTGAGCCCCAATGTGAACGCAAGGCCGGGCTTCCCATTCTCTCCCAGTCCATCACTCCACATACACCAGAAACTGTGCCCGTGAACAAAAGACCTCCTGGTATCAAAACACGAAGAGCTGCAATGGTGGCAAGTAATGCATCACCACCATTGGAGCCACCTCCGAAAAATGACACGAAGCCGACTGGCGACAAGTTCAATGAGGTCGACGCGACTCCGCGTAAACGCTGGAAAATGAAATATACTCCTGACGTGGATCAGGTCGCCCCGAAGGATAACAAGGAGCTCACTAGAGGCCCGAACTTTGAGGACATGCTGGAGCTCTCCAGCGACTCTTGGTGGCCAACGACAGCCCATACTCCAAAGAAGGAAGTAAGACTTCCAGTGAATTTTGATGCGGGCAAGTATGGACTCAACAGATCACAACGGCAAACGATCGGTGATACGAAAAACAGCCCAAGTCTCCGAAGAATACTGCCTAGCACGCTCAAAAAGAGATCCAGCAACCTCAATCCTCTTGTCGACGTCTTTCTACCGGCGAGCCATAGTGTTACTAGCACACTCCCCCCGTTCTCGTTCAGTCAGCCCGCTTTGATCCCTCAGGATTCTGTTCCCACAACCATGTCTAATCAGATTGATATATGCCTAGAACATAAATTTGACCTGAATACCAGCACAAGCAGCATGCGCAGTCTCGCTATCACAGATCTCAGGAGCCATGTCTCTCCGACTGAAGCCACCAGCAATGATTCCGCCTCTGATCCAACATCGAACAATACTAACAGATTCCATGACCAAAAGAATAGATTAGCTTCTCTAAAGCAATCGCTGAATGAGAGAAGGGAACAGACTCCCATTCCTACTGGCAGCAATCGACCTCATATCTCTCAACGTGACATTCACCGGCTATTAGTAAATGAGAAAGTGGCTGAGCTGGAGGGTGCTCAGAAACATCACGAACGACAGGCATCTGATGAAATTAACTCCAGAGAGTTCTTCTACACAATGGGCCATAAGACAGAAAAGCGAAGGAACAAGGGGAAGAACAAAGCCGAGATCAAGGCAAAGAGGCAGGCTACATTAGAAGATGCTTGGGGAATGATGAAAAGGCCATCGAAAAAACTGTTGACAGAGGCCCCGCAAACTCCAGCATCCCTTGAGGAGACCACACAAGGAAGCACAACGAGCACTGTCAAAGTAGCAGACGGGGACAATGGGCACTCCCAGAAGACGGCAGATACCAGCATAAGTCAGGACATCATGAGGCTTTACCTTGCATTGAAGCCAACATTAGAAGTTGCTGAGTATTTCCCAGGGACTCTGAGCCTGGAGGTTCAGATTGGGCTCATATTGATACCGCTACTACCTAAAACCTGCAGCGAAGGCTCGATGATCTCTTTCAAGGAATGGACAAAAATCTTCCAGCCACGAAGCGGCATCCCTGCTCCGACGACCAAGTTCATCAGTCGAGTCACGACGTCCGGCCATGACATTGACCATATAGTTGACCTGAAGACACCTGCATCTGAAGGAAAGCATCGCATCTTTGAACAGGAGTATAGCGAGTACAGCGTGTTCTACGAGTTTTATTGTCGTACCAAAGCTGCTCAACTTCTTATTGTCACAGTTGATGAACATGGGAAGTTCACCATCAAAAAGCCAACTTCAACACTAGGGGCAGTCAATTTACACTTTCCACGACAAATATGGGATGCAAGGGTGATTCTCAACGGTGTTACTACGGGCAATGCAATTGTGGGCCCTGAATTTGAGGAAGCAGTGCGATATCTTGTCAACCACCTCTGGGTTCAGCCAAATAGATCCCTCCCTTGGATTTTTACCCGACTTCCTCCAGGGAACGATATTGTCGTGGAGAAAGTGTTGATGAAGCGATGGACTCGCCATCGTTTCATGCGTCCCTCGACAGGCCCAACTCACAGTGACCAAGACCTATTCTTACAGGTCATGGAGATCCAAGACTTGTCCATCGGATCGAGCCAGTCGGACGACCATGTGGTAACCGCTCATTGTGCATCGCTGTCTGAGATGGCTGAGGCAGGTCGTCAATGGTACGAAATTTCCTTGATTAGCCCTGCAGTCGAGGCCATCCTGCGGGCAAACGTGGATAATGAAGTTGGAGAACGAACAGACGAATGGCGAAGTCCTGACCTGCTTGGTAGAGATGCCACTCTCCTCGATAAGCTTACAGATGATCCTTCCACAATGACCACGACACTAAGCCCTGTTGCCAAAGCCATTGGCGCCGCTGGTCTTGGGGATCTCCTCCGGTTGGCCAAAACCGTCGTCGAGAAGATTGACGCTATCGGTTATTGGAACTATGGCCCAAGCGCCGATGCTTTGCGCATGGCAGCAGTCAACGGCTCTCTTGCCGCGATGAAAACTCTTCGTGGTACTGCCATTGTATCGTCGGGGACACTTCAGAACGAGCGGAAGAGCCTAGACTTTGCTGATTTAGAGAGCATCAAAGAAGTAGGAAGCGTCATGACGAGTGCAATGGTGAAGAAGTCCTCTGCCGAGTCTTCCGCGAAAGAAAAAGAACAGCTTGAGATTGATTATTGGTAACCATTGGCGCTGATGCTCTGCTTGTCTACGATTTTTCTCGGTACTATCTTACGTAGGTAGGCAGCCTTCTAGATTTAGTTACAGAATGCAATGAAATGACCTGACTCCATGACTACGAATATGTTCTCCTGTTGGAATAGTTCTTTTCTATCGACTGACTTCTACGAGGGTTCGTAGCTAAACTTCTCGAACGCCCAACAATCTATATGTTTTCAAGATAAAGCTATCGCGCAATATCATGTATACCCAAGAAAAGATATAGTGCGCCATTGCTCTGGCAACAGTGACAAAGCCTAAACATCAAATCCCGGGATCATTTAGTCCTCCTCATCCAGTGCATCGTCGACGTTACGCAGCCAGGCCCCCCGGGCATCAACTGCAGCCTTCCGCACGTCTCGCTTCGGATCATCCAAGACAAAGCCCAGAGAGCGCACAACTTGGTTCTTGACTGGGAGGAGAGGCGATAGCTTGCCGGCTCTGGCAACAGCAGGCGCGTCAGAGCTCGGCGTCTGAGCCAGCAGATACAGGCACTTAAGTGTCTCGGCGCGCAGGCGCGGCCCGTTCACGGGGCCTGCTTGATCAGGAGCCGCAGGGCTGTATACGGCCGTCTTCAAGAGACGGGTAACCAGGCTCTGGACGTGGCCGCATTCCTCGATGACGCCGACGCCGTTCTCGCGGATGATCACGGCGAGGGTCTCGAGCGTGGCGGCCCTCACGGCCTGTGAGTCTGCGGTTTGCAGGTCCAGGCTCTGCAGGAGGAGCGGGAGGAGGGTCGGGAGCTCGGGCATCACGAGCGACGGCGAGATGGTGGAGAGGATGCCTGACAGGGCGGTGAGATGCGCTGGTTTGATGTGTGCGGGGGTGGAGGAGGCGTCGCTGGCGACATTGACTTCGCGGATGCGGGCGGAGATCAGCGGGGTCAGCGTGGTGAAGACGCGCTGCTTTGCGAGGAGTCTGATGTTGGCGCCGTTGGCGAGGGAGAGGACGTCGTCGTCTTTGAGGAGGATGGCGAAGCCGCGGGCGGCGGTGGTGCTGGTCGCTTCATCGGGGGACGAGAGAAGCGATAGGAGAGAGGTCAGGATTTGTGAGGTTGTTGGTGCAAGACGCAGGATCATGGCTTTGGAGAGCCAGAATATCGTCTTGATCGTGCCGGTAGTAAGGCTTTTCTCTTCAGCCCCGGTGGATAGAAGCTTTTCTAGTGCTGCAGTGGCAATGCTCAGTTCTGATTTCGGGAGGAATTTATTCACAAGCAAAGCCGAGTGACGAAGGAGGGCAAGTTGAGTTGCGGGTTCGCTTTCTGTCACTGAGCGATTCACAATGTCGGAAAGAAGAGACGACATATCGGGTTTGGTGTACGGGATATCTGAGCAATCCTTCGAGAGCCCTGCAAGTAGATATGTGGAGATAATCATCGTACGGAGCTGGTCTGCACTTGGAGACTGTGAGAACGGTACCGGAGCGAAGTCATTTGAGGCAGCGAACAAGGTATAGACGTTCTTTGCAACTTCTTCCTGCTTTTCTTTTGGAAGACACCTGACGATCAGATTACAGAGTCTTCCAAGAGTCTCGATGACGGTCGCGTCGTTAAGAGTTCTGTTCTTAGATCCGCCTGTTGCAGCATCGGCAACACCACGGCAAAGACCTACAACGATCTTGTCATAATAAAGGTCCAGGTTTGGATCATTTTCCATGTCCCTCTGTTGCATCACGTAAAGTATGGTGATGAGGATTGCACGCGGGTATGCTGCTGATCCAGGTTGCTCTCTATGAAGCAATATGGTCAGCTTGCTGAGCAAGCGTCGCACCAGAGTCTCAAAGATATCTTTTTCGACGCTAATTTGCGCCAGGTTCTCAAGCGTCGTCAGGTATTCGGCATTTGATCCGTCTTCAGAATCCGGGAGGGTTGCCACAAAGGCAGGGAAAGTTATATCCATGATCAGTCGGGGTTTGTGCTTCGAAATTTCGGCCAAAGCCTTAATGGCCTCTGCTTTCAGTTCACCTCTGCCCACGGACTCCTCTTTAAGCAAAATCTCGTCCAAGTATTGAACGAAGAGACCGATCTCATTGTCTTGGAAGTAACTGCGCAAGACTGAAAGACGCAGGAATCCTTTCAGAGCGGTTACACGGAACGAGACTTCTTCATGCGCTGCTCCCATCAATGCTTGACCAAATATGTCCGAGAATTGGTCCTTGAATTCGGATAAAGCGTTATCAGCACCGGGTTCGGGGCCTTTCGATGTCCACTCCCCGAATACTTTGATGGCTGAATCAAAAAGTACACCTAATGTTTCCAGAAGAGCTCTCTGTTTGGCGATACCATCGGCCTCCTGATAGATTGTCAATAAAGGAGCCACAACCGTCTGTACAACCACTGTAAATGAGGCTATAGAAGCAGCCGATGTTGAGCGTAGTATCTGTTGAGCAGGCTTCGCCTGCTTCTGCTGGGGTTCCCGTAGCTGATCGTTGCACTCTTTGGTAATGGGCCGCAAGAATTGTGCAAGAGGTGACTGTTCGGAGACTGCTATGACGCCTTCAGACAACCTCTTAGCAATGCCACTGAGAGCTTGAAGAGAGAGTTCTGAAAGGAATTCCTCTTGTGCGTTGAGAATCTCAAACTTAAGAACATCCCATATTGTGATTGAATGTTTGGAGACGGTGTTCGGGTCGTAAGATTGGATACACGCGATCAAGGCGTTGAGAGCATCTTTCTAAAGGATTATTAGATTTTGGTTGCGAAATTTAGATAGCTTCTAAGTCTTGGAGGGGCCATACCTTGACATTTTGTGAAGTAGAATCGAGTTTGTCCAGCAGAGCAGGAATAGCATAGGGTGCAAAAAGACTGGTAGCGGATATACAATCTTGTAGACGATCCTTCAGATCTTGCGCGGTAATGCCATAGGGATCGTTGGGTGGAGGTCTGAATGTGATCGGGAAGTAATTGTATACTGATTCGAAAAGAAGCTTTGGAAAATCAGTATAGCTTTCTTCAATAACGCGAGAGAATGATCATACCTCGGCATGGTTTGAGATATCCCACTCGACCATGACCACCTTCAGAATTGAGAAGACAAGCATCAGATTGCGAGGGTCTTTCTCTCCAGTCATGAGATCGACAATCCCAACAAGAGAAACATCTCCCATCTCATGAAGAGCTAGGTTGTGTCAACACAGGAGTGTCGTTTGACTAAACGTTGGACGACCTACCAGCTCGATGACTCGACATCAACTCGTTTAGAAGCTGATATACTTGGAATCTCTGTGACTGTGACCGAGATTGTAGGTCCTGGAAGCGGCCAAAAATACTGTTAAGAGTGTTAGCTAGTTCGAGCGCTCCAAATTATTCCCCGTTTTGTTCAATTGAGAATAAAAGATGGCATAGCCGTGAATAGAATTCCAGGACAAAGGTGGACTTACGCCTGTGCTACCTCCTCAGCCAACTGGCTGTTGAACCGATCCAACCTTTGTAAGGTATCCAGCCCAGCAACAGCACCTCCATCTTCAATCCGGTCACAGAAGAAGGTCGTAAGGACTTGGATTTGTTGCCGTGATAGGTATTTCGGCGGAAGAGCTTTGATCACGGCAGTGAGGTAGGAAACTGCCTTTCCTCGCAGAATCAAATCTTCATCGTTTATATACTCGCTAAGCGACTGCACAACTTCGATGAGCTTTGTTTTCCTGTTCTCGACATCTGGCACCAACAATCAGTATCCAGATATCTTAGTAACAAGCCTCGGAAAAAGGATACCTTGAGCAACCCTCTCAGCGATCTGTTTGGCCTCCTCTTTATTGTGGTCCACAGCCAGCATAAATGTCTGCAAAGCCGACATTGTAGCAATCGTTTAACAGCCGAGAATTGAATGAGGGGCAGGCGAGATAGTCCCCTCCTCCGCAATCGGGACATGACGCTTTTTGTGGTCGCTGCGATTGCCCTTATCGATAGAGATCACGTGTTACAATATCTCCACATCACGTGGGGGGCTGCAGTTATCTCGCCAGTTGCGTCATGGGTCGTTGCTCAACATGCGATGCCGTTGTCGATAATGGTATTTAATGTCTCTCGGCGACAATACTTATCAAAATGCAACGCTTGTTCCTTACATTATATCTCGTCATTCTTCTAATAGCCCTAGTACAAGCAAATCTGGATCTGCCCCCAAGCTTCAGTCTTCGCAAGCGCCTTCCACGTGCACTGGTTGATGTCCCTCACTTACGGAATCAGCAACGTCTAGGGCACAATACTAAAGTCAAAGAGTGGCTTTCGCACCAACAGCCAGTTACGGGAATGTTCTCGGCTAAATCTAACCCCAGTGATAACGACGGCGATAAGCCGGTCGTCTCTGATGTGCTTCCCAAAAATCGGGCCATCAATATATTTGCGTCTCTCACTCGACAGTTCGAGCCCGTTGAATCTCGTCTGAACGATTCTTCCAACAACATCACTGTTCTTGCTCCTCGGAACAACGCCATCCAGAACTTGCCGCGCAAGCCATGGGAGAATCCAGAGGATTATGAGAAGTTTGGGGAAGTGAGCGCATATGAAGGCCAGGAAGGGGAAGACAGAGCAAAGCGGAACTTGCGGCGCTTCGTGGAAGCTCACATTGTCCCTGTGAGCCCATGGAGGGAAGGTGAAGAAGTGGAAACACTTGGGGGAGACAAGGTGAAGTGGACAAAGGAAGGTGATAAAATATATGTATGTTGATATTCTTCTTTACCAGGTTCGTCCTTGTATATTTGCTGACATGTGCTAGATCCAACCAGGGAACATTGAAGTTGACAATGTTGCTGAGAGTGTGTCTAACGGTGAGCTGTGGATTTTGAACGGAATCATCAACTACCATTAAAGCTACTCTATCAACATGTGACTGCAACCTCTCAAGGTCCAAGATCCGAAGGGATTGATATATAGTTTGATGGATAAATGAATTATGCGCCATATGACAGTTAGTGTATCTTGATTGTTTCTCTCCGAGTCCCTTTTATCTTCCTGGAGAACCTGTAAGTATTGTTAGAGCTTAGATGTGTCATCTACGACTTTCCTTCATAGCTTGTCCCAGTTGCGCTGAGAACGCCCATGATAGCAATAATGTTCGGATGTCATTTCCAAGAACGTCAGACGCTCTCAGTCCGTATTTCTTCTATGTTTTCACAGAACAGAAACAACCAGAACTATAGTAGGCAAACGTAGAACACCCCTAGCGAACCTCCTTAAAGGCATAGTTATGGAGGACTCTCTCCTCAATACCATCCAGAATGCTGAAAAATTCAGTGACTTCCAGGTTCTCTGCCTCACTTTGGTATAGCTTGTCTGGATCCTGGCCAGGTTGGAAGGGATTGACTGCTGCGCCAGGGCCCATGCTTGCCATTTGTTGCGCCATGTGGCTGGCAGCTGCACAGTAGAAGTAGTCAGCAATATATTCACCATAGCGAAAACAAAGGCCTTAAGACTTAAGAACGGCATGGAGTAAGGGCAAAAGGTGTGGCTAACCGTTATCGCTACCGAGAATGAAACCGAACACAGATTGAAGACCAAACAGGTTCAGAAAGTACCAGGAAAGACTGGATACCCATCTCACGTCCAAATCGCGGGTCATAACGCCGGACTGAAGCATTGATTTGAATCGAATTGTAAGCGGGAAAGGCAGTTTAACTGTCCGACCATGTTAGCATCTGAACGAGATTGGTCAACTGAAGCGACATACGAATAACGAATCCCGAAAAGAACGCATTGATCCAGCTCATAATCAGAGTTTGGGGAATCATCATCATCATGTTTCCTTTCATCATTCCCATCATAGCCTCCATGCCCGCGGGATCGGTCATTGGATTAGCAGGTGGCTGGCCGCGATTGGCAGGGTCTTTAAGGAACGTTCCCTCCTTATAAGCAGAAATCAAATAATTCTTCCGCACCTCGAATCCCTCTCGCGTAAGCACCGCAGAAGCATTGTTGCGCAGATTAACACCGCGTAGCAGAGAAAGCCGTTCGCGTGATTCGGCGAGAGTCGCAGGAGGTTTCGGGGGGTTGTTCATCAGAACTGTTGCGTAATGGCGGAGAATACCTGTCAGGATCTGTACGAAGCTTTAGTATCGCCATTTAAACCAGCATCATAAGGTCCTATCAAACTTACCATGACAATTGTGATGGGGATCAAGATCCAATAGCTTTTGACAATATACGTCAGTTTCATATCATGGTCGAGGTATACTTGAGAACACTTACAACAGAGCCGGATCCCGAGGGATGGTCTGCTCAATGCCTTGTAGAGCCATTGCGGGCTAGAAATTCTGTCAATCGAGCGCTGGCCGCTGGGTTCGACTGGTGTTGAGATAGAGAGCAGGTTACCAGGAGTTATCTATGGAGAAGCATGCGGCGATCCCCGCGAGGTCAGACTGGGCGGGTTTGCTAGCGTTGGATTGACACGCCGCTTTAGCTAAGCTCTCCCGCGAAAGGGCCAGCTCGCCGCAACTCCTCGTTGCCAAATGAACAAAGCATCGCTTATTTGACAACTTCTCACGCCTGGAATTCAGATTTTCTTGTTGCGCCGGAGTATTTTAGCTGTTTCCATTTTCTGAGAGTTAAATTTCCACAGTTCTCCAGCTCACAATGGCATCCTCTTCGGCACCAAAGGTGCCTGTTTACTCAGTTAATGGTTAGTCTTCCATACCTCTCCAGGGTAACTATGCTCCAGCTTTATTCCCATATTTTCCATACGATATTGGATAATCTATGTTCGCTCTCTTCTACCCTACTAACACGCACAATAGATTTGAAATCAACTACTGATGACGCCCTCGTTCCATACTTGTGCAACCTTCCTCAACCATATACCTTCACTCAAGATCACTCAAAATCCAATGTCCGGTTCATCCTGGGCTACAGTGCTGTCGCGATTGCAGCGTTCACATTCTATGCCGATCGCAAACTGGGCTGGGAAGCAACAACCTCGCCATGGATCATAGCAGCAGTGTTCTCATACTTCGTCCTGAACTCGGTTCTCACGTACTGGGTCTGGGCCGTGGAGGCGGGCGAGGTGTTCCGAGGGAAGCGGAAGTCAGGTGAAACGGTACAGTCGATGAATACCACCCCAAGCTAGTCAGCACACGGAGGCTCACTATTGCCATATGATTAGATCTCGATTCAATCCTTTGCCAAGAAGCACTCTCCCCTGTACAAGCTCCGAATCGTGTACACCTCTCCTTCCAACAAAGTCCTTCAGGAGAAAGAGATCGAGACTCCGTTCACGAAGTGGTTCTCGGCGGAGGGATTCTTTCATCCTGAACCTCTGCGAAGCTGGCTGGCGACGGAAGTTGAGGTCCTGCGGCTTGCAGCTAAGGAGACCGAGAGAAAGACTGGTGGGGTTGGGAGCGTTGTAGGAGTCCAAGATTCCAAAAACAGGAAGTAAAGGCTGGGTCTTGTTCAGGCATTAGCACAGGATTGAGAAATGAGAAAGAGCTGTTGCTGCCAGGTTCCGACGAACGCCTACCCTATGGGTCAAGTTTGTCTATCAGCTCAATTGATTAGATATTGACAGTCAAAAGAAATCATGACCGAGATTCAAATGACCAATATACAAGCTTGCAGAGCTAATCGTTTCATGCACGTGTCTGTTCTTCTCAAGAACTCATGCTGTTTGATAACCCAGGATATATATTTGACTGATTTAAGGATGTTTGGTGACAGGCTCAATCGCATGGCATATACAAAGAAACAAAAGAGTATATGGTCTCAACCATAGAAGAGACATTTGTTGAAGAAAAAGAATAAGCAAGAAAATCTATCATTGTCATGTGGCTTTTTCTGGAAATCATCTCCCATGGTGGTTTATATCATTGAACATGATCACGAAGAAGCTTCTAGCGTTCCAGGGCGCTCCGTGGCTGCAGCGGGCTTCACATCGTCCAATCTCCGGTTTTGGATCAGCCTCTGTCATGGGGTTATTAGCCTGAATTGTTTCCGAGATGGTCACCTTGAAGAAGCCACTTACCAGAAGATTTCTGAGCAGGACAACGATGGTCACCTTGCCGATCGAAGGAACGAAGATGGAGGCCTTTTCTTTGACTTCCGGTCCAAAGTTCTGATACAATATTGTTAGATATCTTGACTTTCGATGTTGCGAGTCTGTACAGAGATGAGGAACTTACCTTCTCGCTGGAGAAGTTGACACAGACAGCACCTTCTCTCAGAAGGCTGGTGTCAAACTTGTACGAGTTTCCGGGAACACCAGTTATGACAACATCACAGAGCGGTGCTACATCCTTGATGGTCTTTCCTTCCAAATCCACAACCTCGTGTCTGCCCTTCTTTAGACCCTCCCGAGTGAACTTCTGGACACCGGTAACATCCACACTGTAGACACAAGCTCCGTCGTTCGCCAACAGGGCCGCAAGAGGGCGACCAACAACCTCCGAGCGATTCACCACGCAGATAGTGTGTCCGAAGAGGCGGTTTCCGTAGGGGAGGATGGTGTTATAGATGTTGAGGTATTCAAGGATCTTAATGGTGGCGAGGGGAGTGCAAGGAAGGATGGACTTCTGGCGCTTGGTCTCAGGGTCGAGGAAACGGATGTTCTGGTACATGTTGAAGATATAGCGATGGCTAAGACCTTCTACATCCTTGGTTACGTCGACGATCTGCTGCAAATACTGGTCTTGACGGTTGTTGAAGATGGGGTAGTATACGATGATACCGTCAACCTCTGGGTCGGCATTGGCAGCGAGGATAGCCTCCTCAATGTCATCGCGAGAGACTTCGCGGAGGGAGTAACGGAAACCACTGTATAGAGCGAAGTTCTACGTTAGCTACGGACAGGTGACTCATGAACGATGCCTGTGCTTCGCTCCGAGATCGCAGTAGGCAGCGGAGAGAAAGGAAGGAGCGCAACAAAGCAATTGGCGCATCAAGGTGTGAAATAGAGATGAATGCTCACTTTTCTTGACAAGTCTTCTCAGTCCACTGGGCGTACATCAGAGCCGCAGGATCATTGTTGGCCAGGAATCCGACAAGGTGAGGAGGCTTCTCAAGAGTCTTGACTCCTTCCTGGACCTCCGCGACCAGGCCATTCGCGACATTCTTGGACAGCACAACCTTGCAAGAGGCTGGCATCGAATCCGTAGTAGAGGCCATTGTCGCGATTACAATGAAATCAAATAGATAGAAGGAGACCTGGTCGTTATCGTGTGGAGATCAAACTATGGAGGGGCATGGAGAAAAATCTGGGACGGAAAAGATTGCTCGCTTATCGATAAAAACAGATGCCGGATTCGGCCCACTGCCTTGATGGCGGGGAATAAGCATGAAGAACCAGCAAAGAGCTTCACTAGTAAGAGACATATGGGAAAGACTCCTATCCTGATATTTCTGGCAGATGAAGATGGGTGGAATTTAGTTGGTCAGTCATGTTATGTGCCACGTATCTCACATGGAAGGCCTCGTAGGTACTAGGAAGATGAACCTGCACCCTGCCTCCAACCCGAAACTGGGGTAGATATATCAAGTAGGTTATCAACACAACGACCTACTCAGGTACCGACTACCGAGCACTAACTAGAGAACGGTAAGTCGGCAACTACTGACTAGTAAGCACTAGGCCTGGCGTTCTATGGGACTATCGAGAAGAGAATCATACTCGAGGAATGGTCCCAGATCTACATAGTACTAGACCGATGGAGGTGCCAGAGCCGTGAATAGAAGATTGCGCAAGAGAGCTAGGTAGTGAAACAAAGGAAATCATATTTCTGGCTGCGTACATGGTAACAGAGAAGCTGCGCTTATAGAAAGATTAACTGGACGGCACCTTCTCTTTTAAAGGAACGCGCCGGCACATCCAATAATTCCCTCCAGTCCCGCTCCCTTGTTTTGCGAAAAGATCTAAACGTACAGGATATTAATCGTGTCTTTTGATTTCTTCCACCATCCACTTTTACCCTGATTCGTCAAATTTACGGAAAGATGCGGCTGCGAACCAGTCGTAGGTGTCCTTGCTCTAGAGGCATCCATTCCAACCCTTTGAGAACGAGAAAAAAGAACAGTGGAATCAAATTGTACAAGCTATCTTGTCTATACACATAGCGTCAGGAAAAAAACAGTACACGGCGGATCAATCACCCAATTGCCTTTTGCTCACCTATGCGTTGAAAGAAGCGTTGAAGGCCTCGATGGTCTCACGGATCTTGGTCTCGAGCTCCTTGCTGATCTGACCCTCCTTGTCGATGGTCTGAAGGATCTCGGGCTGGTTGGTCTTCAGGCTGGCAAGGAAGTCAGACTCCCACTGGAGAATCTTGTTGACGGGGATGCCATCGAGGTAACCGTTGACACCAGCGAAGATGAGGGGAACCATGTCGGAGACGGCCATGGGAGAGTACTGCTTCTGCTTGAGGAGCTCGGTCAGACGCTCACCACGGGCGAGAGTCTGCTTGGTGGAGGCATCAAGATCGGAACCGAACTGAGCGAAAGCGGCGACCTCACGGTACTGAGCCAAGAACAGCTTCAGGGAACCGGCAACCTGCTTCATGGCCTTGACCTGGGCAGCGGAACCGACACGGGAGACGGAAAGACCGACGTTAATGGCGGGACGGATACCCTTGTAGAAGAGTTCGGCTTCCAAGAAGATCTGACCATCGGTAATGGAAATGACGTTGGTGGGAATATAAGCGGAAACGTCACCACCCTGGGTCTCAATGACGGGCAGAGCAGTGAGGGAACCACCACCGTGCTTGTCGTTCATCTTGGCAGCACGCTCCAGAAGACGGGAGTGGAGGTAGAAAACGTCACCGGGGTAGGCCTCACGACCGGGGGGACGACGGAGAAGCAGAGACATCTGACGGTAAGCGACGGCCTGCTTGGAAAGATCATCGTAGGTGATGACAGCGTGGCGGCCGTTGTCACGGAACCACTCACCCATGGCGCAACCGGTGAAAGGAGCGAGGTACTGCAGAGGGGCGGCCTCGGAAGCAGTGGCAGCAACGACGATGGAGTACTTCATGGCATCGTTCTCCTCGAGGGTCTGGACGAGCTGGGCAACAGTGGAACGCTTCTGGCCGACGGCAACGTAGATACAGTACAGCTTCTTGCTCTCATCAACGGCGGAGTCGTTCCATCTCTTCTGGTTCAGCATGGTGTCGAGAGCGACAGCGGTCTTACCAGTCTGACGATCACCAATGATCAACTCACGCTGACCACGACCAATGGGCACCATGGCATCGACACACTTCAGACCAGTCTGGACGGGCTGGTTGACGGAGCGACGGGGCAGGATACCAGGGGCCTTGAGCTGAGCACGGCTCTTGGCCTTGGTGTTGATGGGGCCCTTGCCGTCGATGGGGTTACCAAGAGCATCAACGACACGGCCGAGAAGCTCGGGACCGACAGGAACGTCGACCTACACGCGTCGTGAGCAAGACTGCTGGTTAAAAGGTATCAAAATCAGGAAATATCACGTACAATCTCTCCAGTACGCTTGACAGTCTCACCCTCCTTGACGAGACGATCAGAACCGAAGAGCACAACACCGACCTGGCCGGCTTCCAGGTTCATGCACATGCCCTTGACACCAGAGGCGAACCTGAGAAGTTCGTTAGTGGGCAAAGATATATAGGAAAAAGCCAATTCAGTCAGATACTTACTCGACCAGCTCCTCAGCCTGGACATTGGTCATGCCATGGACACGGGCGATACCGTCACTGTCGGGGAAAGCATATTAGTGATAAGTCCTAACAGGTACGGTTTCGATTACTCGGGTTTTTTCGACTATTTTGATGTTGTTGTCGCAGGATCCGAATTTTTTCGGCCAGGAAAAAAAGCTAGCACGTACCCGACGGAAAGGACACGTCCGGTCTCAGCAAGACCAGCCTCTTCGTGAACACCACGGATTCTCTGCTCAAGAATGGAAGAAACCTCTGTGGGCGAAGCCTTGGCCTCAGCAGCGTAGGAACGGATCTGCTTGGAGGCACCAGCGAGGGGGCCGGGAACAGCCGCGCGAACCTATCGAGACGCAAAATTTGTCAACGTCAGAACAACCCAACCACAACGCGTGAAAGCCTTTCAAAAAAGTATGTCGAGACATGATGAAGCGATTCGAGTATCGATTGAGATAGTTTCTCGAGATGAAATCGACCGCATTGAGGCGATGAGGTCGACCTGAGTAGGGATGAGACTCACCGAGGCGATTCTGCCAGTGGCAGTGGCAGCCGCAACGGTGCGGCTAGACTGCCGCAAAGCGTTTCTGAACATTGTGAATGGGGTTCAGAGGTATGGGAGAGTGGTTTCTCTGAAAGAGAGATGTAATTGGGGAGGAGGTGGCAGAGGAGAAAGGATTGTGGATGGATGGAAGGAGAGCTTTGTCGTCCGGGTTGGGAGGATTCTCAGGACTGCCACTAAGCCTAGTTTGCCGAGCCTCAGCAACCTCCGAAGCCGCCCTAGTGCGTTCACGGGACGCCAACCCGCCCCAGAACAAATACAAGGTCAGTAATTGTGGTTTCCCACAGCACGATTTACCCCATGGATTCTTCTACCCTTGGGTTCTACTAATTCTCCAGCGTCTACATTATATTCTTGAAAAAAAGCCTACTTCATCAAGCTCAATATTGTTGAGGATGTTGGTATTACTCTGGCCTTGGTCGTCCGGGACACCTGGCGGTTTCCGTTTTTCGTCTTTCTCGGATCTGCGGATATTAGTCGCTTAGTCATAGGCATTTTCGTCACAGCAACAACATCCATGCAGGATCCTGCCAACGCAACATCGTTACCGACCAAGTCAAAGCGTATCAACATTCAACAACGTACAGAATGTGCTCCCTGACGCTCCTTTCATAACAGTGAACACACGGGTATCTTGCTAATTCCAACCGCACCTCAGATCTAACTTTCGCTGCCATCATTGAGCCATTGAGACTCTTAAAATATCGCAGTAATAGTTTTCAAACTAAACCTTCAGTCGCGAAACTCTCACAAATCTTAAACGATTCCATCAAAGTCCCTTAGTTAGCACCTCCATGACCATGGGCCATTTACCAATAATATCATGCCAATGAATCAGGCAAACTTGTCTCGTCCATGAAGAAGCTACGCCAGCAATTTACTTCGCGGCGCCGTTCTTCTTGTTCTTGAAGGCAGTGATCTCTTTCTTCACGCTCGCCTCGTATCTAGCCCTCAATTCCGGGCGATATCCAAGGAAGAAGAGGATCTCCATCCAGACAAAGAGAGGGGCGAGAAGCAAGGCCTGGACGAGGTTGTCTAGCAACGCCGGTGCTCTGCCTTCGAAGATACCATGACCGATGAACTGCGCGAGCCACGAGACAACGTGGATACCGCCAGCCCAGTAGTTGACAGTCGTTCCGTAGGTGCTCAGGAGATAGTTTGCGTACGCTGCGCCGGCGATCAAGAGTGGTGCAACAAGTCCTCCGGCCACGGGCTCGAGAAGGACGTAGAAGGTGGCATAAAAAAAGGCGCCAATTGTGCCGAGATTGGCTGGAAGGTATTCGAAACTCAGGACATCAGGAAGACTGAACAGGGGCGGCGAATTTGAAGCCTAGCAACACCAGCTTGTCAGTATTGTTGAAGCCACCGATCGGGCACCACTCAACCTACCAAGGCTATACCAGTAAACAAGAGTATCGGCACGCAAGTGATGTGGATGGCGACGTTCACCTGGAATGAGATAATTAATCATCATGATTGATTATAAAATAGAGACTGCTGCCGGCCTACCGGGTTGTTGTGATAAGCACCATACTGCATAGGTAAGCTTACAGTTCACGAATATAGTTGGGAGTACAGAAATAGACTCACGAAGAGGAGTTGCTTCTCAAGGTTCAGAGCCATTTGGAGTCGTATAGTGGAACGACGATATTGATTCCTATGCAAGATCGAAATATGCTGTGATCAGGCCAGTTACGATGTGGAGATGTAAGACATTTCAGATCCTAATAATGCTCTGAGTATGGCGTCTCAATGCTATGGACGTCATGTGTTGAGGAGGGGAGAGCCGAGGATATGCCGATGTTGTAATTCACGGTACCTGTTCCATAATTATGCAATCTTAGTGTCGGTAACATCAGTATGGTATTGTCATTGTATACTGCCAAAGCTACAGGCAGTATCCCGGTCACGTGTCTTTATCCAGGTCTTCATGTTGATCGGGTGAATGTTCGGGACGGTAGCCTGACTGACTGTTCGAGCAGCTTCAGCTTCAGTATCTGTCTTGACGGGAGGCAGGTTGACGATCACGACTACTACGCTGTTTTTGATCTCTTGTTTCTTTTATGCTACGGTATTAGCGCTCTTGTCGGTCCATCTTTCCTTTCTGCTGAAGTGTTCGCATACCACTATCCTAGACCATGAGCAACTGATTTCACCATCGTTCAACCTCAGTCCCTCAAGGATTCCCTTCCTCTTACTTTCAATCGCCTCGAACTCTTGAAGGCTCACCTCCGATATTCGACTTCGTCACAAACTCGCGCAGACTCGCGTTCTCGGGTCCGAAAAGCGGGGACGATTGAATATATCGCAGAAACCTTCGAGGAGATAGTTCTGCAATCAATCGGAGCGAGTGAAGCCTTACTTTCGGTCATTCCCGATTCGCGCATTTCATAACCAGCCTGCGTCATGTTTTTCCTCAAGGAAGAGACAAAAGTTATATCGCTGCACCCATCATACTTCGGGCCTAATGTGCGGGAGTACCTCATCAATAGACTCAACGAGGAGGAGGAGGGTCGGTGTACGGGTGATCACTTTGTCATTTGCGTAATGGACATGGTAGACATTGGAGAAGGGCGAGTGCTTCCCGGCAGCGGGTCAGCCGAGTACACGATCAAATACCGTGCGATTATCTGGAAGCCGTTCAGAGGCGAGACTGTATGTTTGGATGAACATGGTTACCCGTCGCGTCTTGTCTCTGACTCTACTTCTCGCAGGTCGATGCTATTGTCACATCCGTCAAGCCTACGGGGATATTCACACTGGCAGGGCCGCTGTCCGTTTTCATTGCGCGGAAAGTACGTCGCTTCAAATTTCGTAGCTTGATGGGCATTCTGAGCTAATGATGGGGGGGTGGAAAGAATATTCCTTCTGATATCAAGTGGGAGCCGAACACGGTCCCGCCCCAGTATACGGATCATGCGGATCAAGTCATCGAAAAGGGAACCAGCTTGCGACTCAAGATCCTTGGTGTGAAGCCTGATGTGGCTGCTATCAACGCCATCGGGACAATCAAGGAAGATTACTTAGGGTGAGTGACTCTTTCCGAGTGCGAGGTCTCAGATGCATTTTGACTAATATCTGTGTGATCTTTCACTAGACCTTTATAATGAGATCTCACATCATCGCGACCGATTACCTCTTACCATATCAGAGCGACATACTCACGGTCATGGCTTCTCTTTCTGATACAACACCGATTGGAATACAAAGGACCAATCTCTCCCAGGGGATGAGCTTGCGGAGGAGGCATTTGGGCACCTCGAACTTCCGGCTTGAGTATGTCTCTTCTCTCTTGAATCCAAAGCTGTCAGGCCCAGCTTTCAGTATGTGAAGACTCTGCTTGCGGAGTTGCAGGCCAGTGTGACTGGTGTAGGTAGCCACATCGCATCTACCTGGTCTGCATTGTCGAGCCTGCGCGGGTAGCCTACAATCAGGATGTGGAAGCTCTGAACTAAGTACTACAAATCAGGGGGTCTCTGTACAATGAGCAATCTGGAACTAAACATCAGGAAATGTACTTGAGTATGGGATTGATGCTTCATCGCGTCTGGTGTTCATCCATCCTGGAATATAAAATGTTAGACACTCATTATCTATCTACTATTCATAGCAATACTACCCCAACCTGTGCTGACTGCTTAGTCCAACTGTTCCTCAGTTCCTTCGTAAATAATCTTAGTCAGTAGTGTCAGTTGCCTGAGAGACAATCCTACTACTAACGACATACAGCATACTCCATTGATAGTGAACTACTAAGATTAATGCTCTACTGCGTAGATTGTGGCTCTGCAACCGAACTCGTGAAACACTGGTGTGGTCCTTCTTGAAAGATGGAGCCGTGCGCAAGACTGTTCTAATATTCCCTCCGCTTGGCCCAACAAACGGAGCAGACTAACAGCGTTTGATTATCATGATGTTGCTATCTGTACAGAGTACTCGCTAATAATGGGTTCTCAGACCTGGCCAGGGTCGGTATATCGCTGGAGAAGACGGAGATATGTCCAGGCTGGAACTAACTATGGAGTCCTGGCTAAAGAGACAGAGACAGAACCGGTGCTTAGGAGTGGCTTACTCTGGACGCGTTGCATTTTTTCTCTCTTTCTCTCTCTCTTATATATATATATATATCTATCTATCTATCTAACAGTTAGGTATTATTATTATTATTATTATTATTATTATCACTTCTTTTTCCACTGCAATTGTTATCCTTGTGAAGTTGCGACTCCTGGAAAAAAGACACGGACATTTGATTGACACTCTCTGTCCGCTGGTGTTTGCTTCTCTCTGGTCGCTCTCTCTTCCCACATTCCTCAAATACAACAACCCATTCCCTTCCTCCAATTTTGCCAGAGTGACTCGTCTCCCTGGTATCTAGACTGTTCCAGTGTTGTTTGAATGCGCAAGTGAATCATCGGTTGATATCCCTCCAAGTGCCAACTGTGGTTCGTGTCCGCTCCCGTCCATTGTTGTTTTCCCATCAACAATTCCACGCTTTCCAACGATCTCTTTCTGTCTCCTGCCATCCAAACACTGCGAGAGCACTTCTTGATCATCTCATCACCCTCGTTTTATTTCTCTACACTCGTTTACGCCTGAACCGAATCATCCGTCACGAATCATGTCGCTCAAGAGCGTGTACCAGAAATTCCTCGCGAATTCCAGGTCCGCTTCGTTGGCCGCCGATGCCTCGCTGATCTATATCACCACAACTACTCAATTCGACGGCGCCGACGCAGTGGTTAGCCATCTCACCAAACAGGAATCCATCGTGAAGAGAAAATCGGCTGAGATTATCGGCGCGATTGAGAGCTCCGATTCTCTGTGCTTGGATGTTGAAACAACACTGGAGTTTGTGTCTGGAGGCGGGGCCTATCTTCCCTCACTGGATGATAATTTCCTGGCCGACCGGGTCGCAACTTTCCCCACGGTAAATATACCTAGTCTTGTGTCGCTGGATGTGCTTTGCGATCAAATAAACTGACGGATGCTCTTCTTCTTCGATAGGTCCATGTTGTGCGATTCAATTCCGAGAAGCAAATCCAGAATGTCAGAATCTACTGGGACCAGGCTTCGCTACTGAAACAAGTCGAAGTCATCGGCTCCCGTGGGCGCGGTTGGCCCATCCGCGACGCGAAAGACCAGACGCGCCTCATTAAAGCTGCCGTCAGCTCCGCCCCTGCGAACAGTGGAGATGCGCCCTCACTACCGTCCAGCAAGGAAACCCGTGAAGACCCCGCTCCTAAAGTTGTCTCCCCAGGAAAGAGACGGATCAAGGATCCGTACGCGGCGGACTCTCTTGACGAACTTCTCTCGCCTGGCAAGGATCGGACCGCGCCTGTGCGTGCTCCCCGTACTCCTGTGTCCGCGAAGCCCCCGCCTCGCGAATACAGTGAGCTTTTCCTCGCACATGAGGATGACGAGCCGGAGACTACGCCATCCAAATCTCGGCCCATTGCTCCCAAGGCAGGCTCCGACAAGACATTCCTTGAGTCCCGCATCTTCGCCGGCGACGAGGATGATCCTGCCGACGCGAAGCAGCAGATCGCCTACAAGGCCAACCCCAAACGGTTTGACCACTTTCAGCTCGGCGCCGATAATAGCGAACGGGAAGTGCAGGACAAACCCGGCCGCCCCATGTCGCGCCCTGTCGCTCACTGGGACTTTGAAGATTTCGCGACTCCGGAGAAGCCAAAGCGCGCACCCCGTGGTCAGGAGGTACGTCATTTCGGATGGAACGACGATGAACCCGAGCTCCAGAATACTCCTCCTGTGAGGCCTCATGTGCCCCAGCCCAGACGCGACGCGGAAACGCATTTCCAATTGATGGATAAAGACGAAGAGAACCACAAGAGCCGCATCATCAGCTCGTTCCAGAACAAAGGTCTCAACCTCTACAAGAATCATTTGTACAGCGAGGGGGACTCCCCTGAAAAGAAGAATGGGAACAAGGCACCACTCAGTGTTGCTCACAATGGTTCCAACCGCAAGAAGGACTTCGAGAGTCACTGGAGCATGGCGAATTCTTCCCCCGCGGACGGCAAGGCCAGTCACGAGAACCAGAAGCCCGTGGCGACGGACCGCTTGAAGGCCGTTAAAGCCATGGAGTCCTCGTGGGAAGCCTACGATGAGTCCCCTCAGCCGAGCAAGACTGGACCTCCTCCGCCCCAGCGTCGTGCGGGCCAGCGTGTCAATGAAAGACACTTCGCCTTTGGCGATGAGTAGAGCGTTCTCTACTCGTTTCCAACCGGCTGGAACCATTGCCAACCTCAAATTTGATACCAGTACTTCGGCGCTGAGCGAGGTTTATGACTCTATATCCTCAAATTACCGGCCAATGCCTGCATGTACCATGATATTTCTATTTCGTGCCGGTCCTCTTATTTATTTCCTTCTATCCTCTGCCTGTAGTTATTCTCCTGTACTTTTTACTTATTCCCTTTTTTCCCCCCTAACACCGATGCTTCCAGGTAGCAAGACCGTGTATCCCTTTGGTTCTGTAGATGAAATAGCATCAATCTGAGACGCAGATGTTATGTTTACTTCTTTGATTCTTTCACAGGATCAGTCAATTCATTTACTCAAAAAGAAAAAACCAAACTAAGAATGTCCAATCTAGATTGTAACAAATGTAAACTCGTTCTCCTCGTCATACCCCCCAATGCGGCATATCACTCTCAGACCACACCTCAGATGTAAAACATGGTGTCGCGCACATTACCATGGATCTGAACATCACCGCTATCAGGCACACCACCCCGGCCACTGCCCGCGATCTCACTCGCAGCAGGAGTCGCCGTGGGAGTCGGGTCGAAGACACTGCTCAGGTAGCAACGGGCACGCGTACAGACCAGATCGGCGTAGTACGCGGGAGGACAGATGCTGACGGCCTTGGTGGCGCGGCCGAACAGGTAACAGATTCTGTGGGTGAGGTCCTCGAGGACGTCGGCGGCGTTCTGGAAGGGGGCGGCGGGTTTCTGGCGGGCGAAGATCTCGTCCCAGACGGTGAAGTAGTGGGCGGGGCGGGCGGTACCCTTGATGGCGGTGTGGGCCTGGAGGAAGAAGTCCCAGTTGCGGGCCTCGGTGACGCCGCGGTCGACGACGGTGCCGTTCTTGGGGTTCGCGGAGCGGTCAGCGTCCTCATCGCGGGTCGGGTAGAAGCGGGTGTGGTGGCGCTTGCCGACGACGACGATGGAGATGCGCGGGAGGTTCTTTTTGGTGTCGGTGGGAGGGTAGATCTCCACGCAGGCCTTCTTGAGCAGCGGCAGCTCCTTCTCGATGACCAGGTCGTACTGGCCCTCTGAGACGCCGTCGCGGTAGACGATGATGTTCTCGGGGAGGGCGTTCTTGTTTGTGCGCGCCCAGCGCTGCAGCCGCGCCTTGAGCATCGCGTCTAGGTCCGAGACCATCTCCTGGCGGGAGGTCTGGATGCGGATGTCGGCGGGCCATTGGCTGAGGGAGGAGTCGATGGAGGCGACCATGCCGGCGACGCTGGGGGCTGTGGCCGAGGAGCCCGGGGACGGGTGGGTGACGTCGATGCCGACGAGCATTGTTTTGCCCTCGGCGACGATGCCCAGCTCGCTCGTCTTCAGCGACTGGTTGGCGCCGCCGAGCTTCAGGTTGAACTTGAGCCCGACGTTCGCGTAGTACTGGTCGTTGGCGCCCCTCAGCTTCTCCGCGAGCACGTTGATATTGCGCACGCCGCAGTGGACGTCGCAGACCTTCTTGAGGCTGTTGTACGCCTCGGTGTCGCTGCCGTACATGATCGACAGGATCAGGTTGGGGTTGTGCCGCTTCATCAGCTCCTCGACGGCCCGGTAGATCTCGCCTTCGTGGTTGTTGCCTGTCAATTTGATCATCATTCCAGGCTTCGGCGCGGGCGTCGTGACACCCATCTCGTTCAATTTGGCCGCAAATTCCTGGAGTTTGGCGTTCAGGGCGTTGGGGTTCTCGAAGTGTGGCCTGGTCTTTTCGCTGTCGATATAGAGCCAAGTCCAGGACGCCATTGAGGTGGGCCGGGAGAACTTGATTGCTTTCATGTTCCAACTACCTCCCATGGTGTCGATGTGTCGTGGGTTAGACTTGGCATCCTTGTAGTATACGCGTGGAGCAGAAAGAACCCGTCCAGTCACCGTGACAAGTTGTAGGTCTGGGTGTATGCCAAAGTTCTCCTGCGTGGTCTCTGTCAGCTTAGCTCCCCCCCCCCCAAAAAAAGGTGCCAATAAAGGATGCTTACCAGCGTGGGGTTAAGAGGGTCCTTAAGTCCCAGGACATCGGTACCCTTGGACACAATCGACTGTGCATTCTGAGGCGGGGTGCGGACAGCAAAGGCCAGCATGTTTCGGGTTTGGAATGGGGTCAGTTTGGATTTGGCAGGCTGGCCTGGTTCCACAATACAGACTTCAACTGGCAGATAAGATGGGTTCTCCCTTGTGCCGACGTTAACCACTGGCATGTTGGGATCCAGGGTCTTTTTGTATTCTTTGAGAGATGGTCAGCTCAACTGATTTTGCTTCACAGTGTGTAAATCAGAACATTACCTTGCAAGAAGAAATCGGCAACAGTGACATATCGGCCAGCTGCTTCCGGGCCCGCCTTTGCAGGCTTCTTGCCCTTCTTCCCCTTGGAACTCCCGGGCTCGCTCTTCTGACCCGGCGCCTCGAGAAAGAATTGAACGTCCCTGGGGCCGGCTCCGTGTCTTGCGACCTTCGGAGGATGGGGAAGCGATGCGCCATCTGCCCTGGTTGCAAGCCCGGCAATGGTCTTGATCCTTGGTACAACCTGTCCCTTCTTGTTCTTTCGGACAATATGAATGGCTTGAATGCGCAACCTTTTCACAAAAGCCTCCAGCTTGTAGATATTCCGGCTGTTGCCACGCTGGTACTCGTTGATCACATTCCCTAATGGTCCTTCCTGGTAGCACGCAGCATATTTGACTTGGACGTTAACGAGAATGCGTGCAGTTGCCGCTCGGACGCTGACAAAAAAGCCTCGCAGGACTTCGAGACCCGCACCGAGATCGTATCGCTCAGTCAGGTCAGGGTGCGTTGCAAAATGCTTGTTCGCACCAACCGATGCCACAGTTCGGTCCGTTTTGGGATGATGGCCCATGACTATGTTCATCGCCTGAAGCACCTCCGCCTTGGATTCGAACATAGCAGAGGAATTTGCAGACGTTAGGTAGTTAAGAAGGTCACCGGGGTTGAGTCTTCCAGTGAACTGACAGTCGACGCGGTACACCCGGGGCTGTTCTGGATAGTCATCGTCATTTTCATCTTTATAACGCACGTCGTACTGGCCCTGGCTTGGCAGCTCGACTCTCGAGATGAGGGTCGACTTGTAATCAGTCGCGATGCTATTTGAATATTGCAGGAAATGCTCGTCGAGCAAGAGCCGGATGATCTGGCGGGCCTTCTTCCCAGTGGGCTTGGTCCTGGCTGAATCGGCGAGAATATCCACGTTGTAGCGGAACAACTCCTTCCCCACAGACTTCAACTCAAAGTAATTGGCGTAGAGCGTCACTGGCGTACCCTGTGTGCCATATCCCGGACGCTCGGGGTAACGCGCCTGGCCAGCTGACTTCTGATGCTTCACCACCAGAGCTTTGGCAATGGCGGTTTCAGTCTGTTCGACCTTCGAACTGGGTGATGGGACACGATTACCCTGACTAGATCAGGAAAGAAAACATACAGTCAGGGTCCTGTCATGATGTCAATAAAATATACCCCGGGAATATATCACATACGAGAAGATGCGAGGGCCGTGATCCCCTCGACCACCACGAAAGCCTCCCCCTCTCCCCCCTCTGCCTCCAAAATCCCCTCTGCCACCGCCTCTATAATCGCCTCTTCCACGACCTCTGGATCCATCTCCCCGGCCTCGCGAGTCTCCTCCACGGAAAGAACCTCCTCTAGACTCGTTGGGGCGGAATGGCAGCTCCATGGTTCCTCCACGGCCGCCGCCGCGATCTCCACCACGCCCTCTATCACGGTCGCCTCCTCTGCCCCGGCCTCGCTGGAAATCCCCAGCACCTCTCGAGCTGGACATGGTGATTTCAAACAAGTGAGCTGGAACAAGCCGAGAGAAAGTATGATGCTCCTCTTCCTTCTAAAAGTAGAAGAATGAAGCTAAGGAATAAGGATATGTCTAGAGGAGATTGGGCTAACCACTGGGGAATAGCTCTATTCTTTAGCCTTTAGTAACTCCAGCAACCCCACTTTAATGGGGGCCTTGGTCAATGACGACTAGGCCGAGATTTATAGACCGCTGCTGCGGCATTCACTCTGTGAGACGATGGGCGTATGAGTTGGCAATGTGGCACAGGAATCGACTGGTCGCTAATGCAGCACCAACGCAGGGAGGGTGAACGATATGTCTTTGTTTGCTGGAAGATCCCGCGAATCGCCAGCATGTACTTTCTCAGAAGGCTGAGAGAGTGATATATGTGCTTCGAAACGGGTTTAGTTACCTGTGATATGCAATCCAGAGGTGGGTGAATGTTCGTGTCTCTCAGTAGCTATAAGGTCAGTATTGTTGATGGCCTGCTACCTTCAAGGGTGTATATAAGCTTGAGACTGAAGATGTATCCTGTCATAGTGATAAGTACTGTGTCCAGCAGGGGCTCATAGTTTCAATTTCAAGACCTCAACCTATCATTATGACACCAACAGGTTCTTGTTGGAGAGACATTCTGATAGGCCGTTGACAACTAGCAACTGTGGCCATGCTGCTCAAAGCTTCAAGTATCTACTGTCTCGCAGGCGCTTTGCGATGACTCAAACTCCATATGACAGACTAATGATTTGTTAAATTATCACGGATACAGTCCATTATTAGCAAGATCTCAGACCAACGGTATCCTTCATGGAGCACTGGTCTAGTTTTCTGCCAGAGTCTGAACGTAACCAGATATCTTGCTACCTAGATAACTAGCGCGTTTGATAGCTATCCTGCCTTTTTTTTTTTTTTTTTTTTCTTCTTCTAGCGAACTAGAAAGAACCAGTTGACGATGCTATATGTTGGAACAAATAAATATAATAGCAATAACAGACTGTCTTTCTTTTTCCCTTTGACCATAGAAAGTAGTAGATACTAGATAGACCCTGTTTATGGCCTAAGGCAGCAAGCGTGGTGATAACGGAGATAATAATAAAGAATGCCTCAACTCACTTTGGATCATCATCATCTTCTTCTTCACTTCGTTCCTTTCTTCTCCTAATTACATATCCTCTTCTTCGAGGTTTCGCATCTCTGTCCTCCACTAGAGGTTACATTACTGTTAAAATATATCTCCCCACATCTGCATCACATAGCGACATCCTCATATCCCCGGAGAATGAGCGATCCTTAAGATCGTTCCTTTGAACCCGTCGTCTGGCCTCCCTGCTCGAAAGAAAACCGCTCCGACGCCGTCAATCATCGCGCCCACTCACCGAACCACGCCATTCTCCGTGTTCTCGATCGCGCCGTGCGCTTCTTATCATCCGCGCACACCAGTTTCAATCCTATATTTCAAATTTTGCGCTTTCATCTGTCAGCAGGTGATCGGTGCTGGAGAAAATAGCTACGATATCATCGGAGAAACGCGCGACGGCCTATTCAGCCCCACCACGATCTCCAAGCAGAACAAGATATATGCGCTGCTGATTTCGGTCGCTGATGTGCTATTGGAGACTTAGCGATACTCCTATCAGTGCCTGGTTTATGTTTTTTTTATCGCCTAGGGAACTGCCCCGTCATTACCAATATCACAACTTTTTACGTCTTGGGTCTGATACTATCTGAGATTGCGCACGAGATACACTTGGACAAACCTTTGTGTCTTGGGATCGCTCTGCGTTGGAATAGCTAGGGACCTGGACACCGTAACATCCCGCGATCACCTTTCGCCGATTTTGTTTTCAATATTCAGGTTAATACGGGCCATCCTTTGACCCACGCTTTTTAAGCACGACGATTCTCAGAGGGGTCCATCCAAGGATCGCAAACTCTCCACGATGTCGCCTACTCCACCATCCACCTCGTCGAGTATCGGCGGGGTCTCGCCTGAAGGCCAATACAGAGTCATTCGAAAGAGAAACCGAGTACCGCTCTCCTGTGGCCCTTGCCGGCACAGGAAGTAAGTTTACTTTGTTACTTGTCCGTTCAGGAGCGTCTAGTGACTGACCCAACCAGGCTGAAATGTAATCGCGCCCATCCTTGCGAAAATTGCGTCAAACGAGGCGATGCGTCTTCCTGTACTTATGCCCAAGCAAGCACACGAAAAAAGAATCCAGTCCATAGTTCGGCTTCGAGTTCCCCGGATGATATGCAGAACAGGATAGATCGACTTGAGGGTTTGGTCTTGTCCCTGATGACCAACGGGTCGCAGTCTGCTGGCCCCGCCGCCGCCCTGGCAGCGATCTCGGGAACTAGTAGTAGCTCAGGCTCAGTTCGACTTGGAATTGACATCGAATTGGATGATGAAACTTTGAATGGCCCTGAGGAGAGCGATACAGAACAAGTCACGAAGTCATTTGGCGTCATGAAAGTCGACAATAACAAATCATACTACATCAGCGACGGCCACTGGGCTTCTGTTCTCAACGAGGTAAGCTTCACTCCTGGTCCCATGATTATGAGATTGCTGTTCACACTAGCTTGCAGATTGCAGAAGTTCGAAATTACTTCCAGACGCACAAGAAGCAGTATGAGGAGCATGTCGAAAAGATCAAGACGGCTCAGTCGCCGACTGATATTCCAGGCTCCACCCTACTTTTTGGAGCCATGAAGCCTACTAGCCGAGCTGAGATCATGTCTTCATTCCCCTCGAGATATACTACCGATATGCTTATTGCGCGCTACTTTAACTGTTACGACCCAGCGACCCGTAAGTACTGATGTGATCCTTCGCATATACCTGCTCGTATCACTAATTCTGAAATCAGACATCCTTCATGGCCCTACATTTCAGGCTCAGGTGAGCAAGATACACAACTCCATGGACCGTACGCTCTTCTAACTTTGCAATTCAGTATCACAAACATTGGGAAGATCCCTCTCAAACCTGTATCGTGTGGGTCGGTATGCTATTTGCCATGATGCGGCTCGCCATGCTGTCATATCATCGAGAAGGAGACGAGCCACCCGAATTTCGCGGGAAGTCCATGGACATGGCTGGCACTTTTCGGAATCTGGTAGCTCAATGTTTGACTCTCGCCGACTATACCAAACCATACCCCTACCTGATTGAAACCTTGATATTCCATCTCCATGGGGACTTCCGACAATCAAGGGAAGCAGATATCTCAGTTTGGGTTCTCGTAGGTGTCATCGCGAGGTTGGCCTTGAGAATGGGATATCATCGGGATTCGAAAATGTTTCCCAATATCACCCCTTTCCAAGGCGAAATGCGCCGACGCGTATGGACCTTTGTGCGACAGTCCGATCTGCTGTTCTCCTTCCAGGTTGGACTGCCAAGCATGATTCGAACTGTGGATAGTGATACGGAACTTCCGCGAAATCTGTATGACGATGATTTTAGTGAAGACTGCAAGGAACTACCCCCACCGCGGCCGTCGAATGAACCGACCCCCATCTCGTATCTGATTGCCAAGGCACGCTTGACATACGTCTTTGGCCGGGTCAGCGAGATGACCTCGAGCGTTCAGAGTGGATCATATGACAATGTGATGGAACTGGATGCTGAGCTTCGTCAAGCTCGGGACATGATTCCAGAGCACCTTATCATTCGTCCTATGGAAGAGTGTCAGCTAGATCCATCAAACCTTATTATCTCGCGCTTTGCAGTGTGTCACCACTTCTCTTTTTTTTTTAAAAAAAAAAAAACATTCTTTTTGCTAACGAATGGCAGATAATGAGCGTTTACCATAAAGCGCAATGCGTTCTACACCGGCCTTATATCGTTCGCGCTCGGGATAATTCCCGCTTCACATACTCGCGAAAAACATGTATAGATTCTGCCATGGAATTGCTACGCTTCCAATCAATGCTACACACAGAAACAAGGCCAAACGGACGTCTGCGGACGCGACAGAATCGGGTAACATCCCTCAGCTCGACTGACTTCTTGCTTGCCGCGAGCATTGTCTGCTTTGATTTGTATCATGGACTTAAATTGCAAGCTGGTGGACGAGCCTCTGGCGATACCTTTGCGTGGGGCAGGGAACGTCGACAAGAAATGGTCGGCGCTCTTCAGCGGTCCAAAGAGATCTGGGACGATATGAGTGATGAGACACTAGAAGCTTGGAAGGCTGCCGCCGTCCTTGGTGTGATGCTCGGCAAATTGAAAATCAGCTTCCCGGAGAGTAATGCCACGCCGCCGGTATTTGAGCCTCAGGACGAGAAGCAGAGCGCTGCGATGACACTGGGGCTATTGAGCAGCGGGATGAGTTCTATGAATTCCGGATCCCCGGCATTCAATGAAAATGGATTCAAGGTGTCCGAGACGCCTTCAGTTCCGGCAGGATTCGGGCCATCTACAGAAGTTCCAGGGCCTTTATCACCATTCAGCGCCATGTTCGGACAGATGCCTGACCCGCAGCTGAATTTTGACTGGGTATGTCTCAAGATTTTACTTCTCCACGGGATATGCAGACTGATGTCGAACGCAGGACACTTGGGACACCTACATCCAAAATTCGAATCTTGACTTACCAAACCAATGGTGGCCGTCGATGGACGTGCAGCAACAGCAGCAGACACAACCATCACCGGCAGTACAACCGAATCAGGGCCAAGGCCCCATACAGCCTGCACAGCTACCTGCAATGCAACAGAGCAGTTCAGCAGACAGGATGCGGCCTTTGCCTCATTTTCCGAACATCTTCTCTTCGGAATCGGCGAAGTACGACGGTACTAACCTGGCCGGAACTTATGATCCTAATTCTCTTCTGAAACCCAAACCGGCATCCACAGGGTAAAGCTCTTTATGACTATACGTTGCTGGAATAGAGGGCACTTTACTTCTCAGCCCCTCCGCCGCTTCTTTTCCTCTTGGTAACTGAAGTCCCACCGTCAGGCTTCCTTGCGCTTTGGGTAATGGTTCTGCAGGCGTGGCGTTTTAGCACTGGAAGGGTAGTTTGCATGGATATCCTAACGATGTACAAATTTCTCATGAATGTATATGTTTGTCGCAACTTCTCCACTCGATGTTAAATGTCACGTATCTATCAAACTTGTTTCTTGGCCATAGTGATATTAACCTACACCCTGTTCTACCGGACCACCTGTACGAGAGCACAATACTTCTGCCCAGCGTCTCGAAGATTGAGGAACGAACTTGTTCTCTGCCACAGGATGGTTAACCCATAAACACTTTTGATATGGCCTGACGCATCACGTGATCCTATCTACCGATAAGGACGGTTTGCTCGCCGCTTTCTCGCGGACGTTTTTCTGTCGATTTTCTTGGCTTTTGAACCTTCACTTCGACAGATTTCAAAGACATACAAAAATGTAAGCTGGCTTGTTTTCCCCCCCAAAAGAACGCGATTTACGCCTTACTAATGCGGCGGTACTGATATTCATTCTTCACAGGCATTTCCTCCGTCGAGCAGCCTGTCGCCTCCTTACCTCCTCGGCCGCTGCGCCGGCGTGGTCATCTCGCGCCGTAGCACCGCGCGCCCTGCTACCCGTGGCTTCTTATGTACCATCATACAATCTGAGCCAGACGAGATGGTTCCGCGATGAGATCCAGAGCCGCTACAGCTCTCGGAGAGGAAGACGTTCGAATGTTCCTGAGGACGAGGATGTGGAAACGGCGATCCGGTCTGCGGGGGAGTACGACCAATACGACCCCTCGGAGATCGTGTCCCCGGAGACTGACGACAAGGCCTTGGAGCAGTCGAGCCGCGCCAGGCGGCTTCGGCTGCTGGAGAAATCGCCTACGCCGAAGGAGACGATCTACATTGGCAACCTCTTCTACGATGTGACGTCGGAGGATCTGCGGAAGCATATGGAGAAATATGGTGCTGTGGAGAGGACCAATGTCATCCTTGATAGTCGGGGTATGAGCAGAGGGTAAGTTGTTGGTGTTCTTCATGGTCGTGCCCGGAGGGGAAAACCCGGGATTGTGAAAGAGCTGGGTTGCTAATAATGTTTGTCTAGTTTTGCTTATGTGCAGTTCGAGTCAGTCGAGGCGGCCAGACGGGCAATTGATGGAACACATCTGCAGACCCTTGAAGGTCGTCGCGTCACTTCGCAATACGCGCAGACCAACATGGACGGACACCGCTCCCTGCAGCCCGTTTCGAGAACGTTGTATATCGGCAATCTGTCATTTGAGATGACAGACCGGGATTTGAACGATCTCTTCAAGGATGTCAGCAATGTGATCGATGTTCGCGTATCGATCGACCGCCGCACGGGTCAGCCCCGTGGTTTCGCACATGCCGAATTCATCGACGCTGAGAGTGCTCAGAAAGGGCTTGAGATCCTGAGCCGGAAGTCTCCATACGGCAGACAGCTGCGTCTGGACTACAGCCATACCAACAGAAGGGCAGAGCGTATCGAGAACAATAAGCCTGCGGCCGAATAAGTACTGGTCGCGCTGTTGGTTTTGACTATAAAATATTCTGGCTAGCGTTGTACCATTCTGCATAGTCCGTGTACTTCAGCAGGCATTCATAACTGTACTATATATCATCTAGAAAAAAACGATTTCTAATAATCTAAGATATCTTGGTACCATGTCCAGCCGTAGTTCAACCAGTCTGTTCTTAGCCACAGGCAAATTCACCTTTAGGAGATTGGCGACGCACAGCAGCTAGCCCACGTGACCGGTCGGCGGACCTCGGCATCAGCGACTCTCCGATCGGTTTCAACCCCACGTTTTCGGGGAGTCGAGCCACGGAGCTGTCGTTCTGCATTTCTCATCCACTTCTTCTTTCATTCTGGCAACTACAATCATATACCCCCTTCACTTACATTTACTTATTGATGTTATTTCTGCACGAGCGGCTCTAGTGGATTAATCAACATGTCGTTCCTCGGTGGCGCTGAGTGCTCAACGGCGGGAAACCCGCTCACACAATTCACCAAGCACGTCCAAGATGATAAGTCCCTACAACGGGACCGTCTCGTTGGACGGGGTCCCGGGGGCATGCAGGAGGGCATGCGGTCGCGGGGTATGATGGGTGGTCAAGATCAGGTATGGCCGGTTCAACAACTTCACTTTTGATGCTCGTCACATATGTTCAAACTGACCAGTGATTGGTAATACACCCAGATGATGGACGAGTTTGCCGCACAACAGCCCGGCCAGATCCCCGGGACCGCACCACAACCTTTCGCAATGGAACAGCTACGACGAGAGCTAGATCACTTCCAGACTACTCCGCCAAGGACAGGCTCCCCCGGGTGGGCAGCCGAGTTTGATGCTGGGGAGCACGCCCGGATGGAGGCTGCCTTTGCCGGTCCCACTGGTCCTATCATGAACAATGGATCTGGATTCACATCTGCGGAGTTTGCTCGCTTCCAACAACAGAGTCGGGCTGGTATGCCACAGACATCAAACCCGGTTACGTCCGCGTCGCCAATGATGGCCGGCTACCAGCGGCCCATGGGCATGAATATGGGGTACATGGGTATGGGGGGGATGGGGATGATGCACCAAGCGTATAATCCCATGGGGATGCAACAGCAGCCAGCAGAAGCCACGACCCAGGACAAGGGCAAGGGACGCATGGTCGAGCTAGACGACGTGAATTGGGAGGCGCAGTTTGCCGAGATGGAGACGGCGGGCAACCAAACGCTGGACGATGAAGCTGCCGCAGCTATGGAGGCGGAGTTGAACGATCTTGACAGGTCAGTCCCCGTTACTGACGCCAGTAATTCACAAGATTACGGTGAATTTGAGAGCGTCTGGGAAAGAGTCCAAGCTGAATCGTCCGCGGCAAATAGGAAACTGGTCGAGGAAGATGCCTCTTTCGATATCAACGAGAACCTGCACATGGGAGATCTGGGCGAGTGGGACGGTTTCGACAATCTGAACACGCGCTTCCGGGATCCTCAGCTCGGCGACTATATGTTCGAGGAAGAAAACGTTTTCCGCAACGTGACCAATCCCTTTGAAGAAGGTGTCAAGATCATGCGTGAAGGTGGAAACTTGTCTCTGGCTGCTCTGGCATTCGAGGCGGCTGTACAGAAAGACCCGCAGCACGTCCAAGCGTGGACGATGCTGGGATCGGCTCAAGCCCAGAACGAGAAGGAGCTTCCTGCCATCCGGGCACTAGAGCAGGCCTTGAAGGTGGATCCAAACAGCTTGGATGCACTGATGGGGCTGGCCGTCTCCTACACTAACGAAGGCTATGACTCGACAGCCTACCGCACTCTTGAGCGTTGGCTTTCCGTGAAGTACCCGCAGATTATCAACCCCAAGGATCTCTCGGCTGATGCAGATCTCGGGTTCACTGATCGCCAGGTTCTCCACGACCGGGTTACCGATTTGTTCATCAAGGCGGCCCAGCTGTCACCATCCGGAGAGCACATGGATCCAGACGTCCAGGTTGGTCTGGGTGTTCTTTTTTACTGTGCTGAAGAATACGACAAGGCAGTTGACTGCTTCTCCGCTGCTCTGCATTCCACCGAATCCGGCACAGTCAATCAGAAAGAGCAGTTGCATCTGCTGTGGAACCGTCTCGGCGCTACACTTGCCAACTCGGGCCGCTCCGAGGAGGCAATCCAAGCATACGAGGAAGCCCTGACGATCAACCCCAACTTCGTCCGTGCTCGGTACAATCTTGGTGTCTCCTGCATCAACATCGGTTGTTATCCCGAAGCCGCACAGCATCTCCTCGGTGCGCTGTCCATGCACCGCGTCGTTGAACAGGAAGGCCGTGAGCGTGCTCGCGAGATTGTTGGAGGCGACGGTGGTATTGACGATGAGCAACTCGAGCGGATGCTCCACATTAGCCAGAACCAGAGCACCAACCTGTACGACACGCTGCGGCGGGTTTTCAGTCAGATGGGACGACGGGATCTGTCCGACATGGTGGTAGCGGGCATGGACGTGAACGTTTTCCGGAAGGAATTCGAGTTTTAAGGGAGATGCCTCGTTTATATGCATTCTGGTTTTTTTATACAACGAACGGCTCAGGTCTATCTGAAGGTCGGGATCTGGCATCGTCGGGGATATTAATTGCATGTCACGGTTGATTTGTTGGATACCATGGTCTTATATCTATCTTTTATCTCTAAGTCAACATACAGCGAGTTCGGCTTTATTATTATGGAGAAGTTGCTATTCAGTAGTAGATATTCATTCAGACTGCAGAGGGAGTTCAATATATTCGGGGGGCTATTGAGCTGTCGTTAAAAGTTAACTCTTCGGTTCAATCTCCAACCTCGTCCTATAAACACTTCCTGATCGCTCAATCAGACGTACTCTCGTATCAGCATTCCTAAGATCGCTTTGAATAAACAATATACCGCTGTGTTGCTGTTGATGTCGAATTGAGCTGCCTGGGGATTATCCGGCGTTGCGTCATTGCGTGTTGTGCCTCGGAAGTGCGCGAGAGTTTCTCTTCATCCATCGCCATCCTCCGAAGCTCAACAACGCGGCATGTAGAGCCTTTATCTTCGCCTCCTCATCTTTGAATCTTCGCTGTCTCATTTACAAGCACCACCATGGCTGTCCCAACTGGTGCTCAGCTAATCGCCCGGACGCTGCGCGATCTAGGCGTCACCGTTATCTTCGGCATTGTTGGCATCCCCGTGGTGGAGATTGCCGAAGAAGCCATCGATTTGGGCATCCGCTTCGTTGCCTTCCGCAATGAGCAAGCATGCAGCTACGCAGCGAGCGTCTATGGGTACATGACAGGCCGGCCAGGCGTCTGTCTTGTCGTAGGAGGGCCGGGTGTTCTCCATGCCATGGCTGGGGTAAGTGCTCTTGAGATCTTGGAGCTCTACAAGCCGCAGGATTGAGGTCAATCACTGACTAACTACTCTCCTGTCTGTTGTCTAGATTGGTAACTCAGCGGCCAACAACTTCCCTCTCCTTGTTCTCGCCGGCTCCGCAGAGACATCAGGCGTCTCCAAGGGCGCCTTCCAAGAAATGGACGCTATCTCCTTCCTCACCCCGCACACCAAGTTCGCGGTGCGCCCACCGTCGCTCGACTATGTCGCCGGTGCCGTCCAAAATGCTTACAGAACGTGCTGGTACGGCCGTCCCGGACCGACTTTCGTCGACCTGCCCGCCGACCTCATCCAGGGCAAATCGACGCCTGGCTTTCGGTTACCGGAGCCGGAAACTCTACTTGTCCCTGCGCCCCCCAAGGCCAGTGGGGACCCTGCGTCAATCTTGAAGGCTGCTCAGCTGCTCAGATCCGCGCGCTCACCACTGCTGATCATCGGCAAGGGAGCTGCGTATGCACGGGCGGAGGGTGCGATCCGCCGCCTGGTCGAGCAGACGCAGGTCCCATTCCTGCCGACGCCGATGGGGAAGGGCGTGGTGCCCGATTCGCATCCTCTGAATGTGTCCAGTGCGCGGAGCGCGGCGCTGAAGCACGCGGACGTGGTGTTGGTTCTTGGGGCGCGGCTGAATTGGATCTTGCATTTCGGTGAGCCGCCGAAGTGGTCGCCCACAGCGAAGATCATCCAGGTCGATATCTCTGCGGAGGAGATTGGCCGGAATGCCGGAACGGCGGAGCTCGGGATCATCGGGGACATTGATTTGGTTGTGCAGCAGCTGCTGACCAGCCTCTCGAACTGGCGGTATGCTTCCTCTGCGGTTCCGAGCCAGTACCTCACTCTGCTGGCGGAGTCGGCGAAGAAGAACGAGGCCAAGGCTCAGAAGGCTGCGATGCTTCCTACACCGAAGAATTCGCCCTTGACGTATCAGCGGGCTTTCCATATCATCAAGTCTACGCTAAACTCATTGACACCCTTCGAAGAAGGAAATGTGGTGTATGTGTCGGAGGGCGCCAATACCATGGATATCTCGCGCTCTGTCTTCCCACTTAATCATCCCCGCCAGCGTCTGGACGCTGGCACGTATGCCACGATGGGTGTGGGCATGGGCTACATCATTGCCGCTCACGAGGCGTTCAACGCTTCTCCAGCCTCCACGGCAAAACCTAAGAAGATTGTGGCGCTCGAAGGCGATAGCGCATTTGGCTTCAGTGCTATGGAGATCGAGACTATGGCGCGGTACCGTATCCCCGCGCTCATCTTCGTTGTGAACAACTCCGGCATCTACCACGGCGATAGCGCTTCCGAGAGTTCATGGAAACAGCTGCAGGCTCAGACGGCGACCAACGACACCAAATCGGACGGCCAGGACGATCATAAGAAAGGCCTGCGCTCAACCAGTCTCTTGTATGAGACTCGGTATGAGCAGTTAGGTCCCATGTGCGGTGGCAAGGGATACTTTGTCCGTACGGAGGAGGAACTAGAGACTGCGACGCGGGAGGGGTTCCTGAGCGATACAGTTACGGTTGTCAATGTCATTGTGGAACCGGGCATTGGGCAGAAAATCGGGTTTGCCTGGCAGGGGAATGCCCATGAGGGTCAGGCCAAACTGTAATGGCCCTTGAAATGCTTTGAGTTGATCTGAAATTGCAATCTTTATGATCTAATATGGTCTAAAATTATGTCTCATTTCCCGATCATAGATGAAGAAGCTCATCAAGCACTTTCGCAACGGCAACAGCCTTCTCCTCCCCGAAGCGCCCTCCAACAATTTGGACACAGACTGGCATGTTTTTCACCAGCTCGATATCGTCTATTTGGATATTAGTATTAGTATTAGTATGCACCGCCAAGAGTCAAGGTAGATCTTGTGTCTTACACTGAGCGTGGTTAAATGCATCGGACTGGTTCCGGGGCATATGCGCCAGCCAATCCTCATCGGGTTCATCCAGGGCTGGATCAACGCTCGTCACCGGAACCGTAACCGCGGCGTAGTTGAGGAGATTCCAGGGAGCCGTGTAGCCCAGCCATTGGGTACTCTTTACCCACGTCTTGGGCCTGTACCCAACCCAGGGCGTGACCGGCATGAGTAGGGCATCGATGCCGCTGTCTTTCCACTGTTTGAGGAATCGCTCCTGCAGCGCCCATTTCTCCTCCTCCAGCTGTATAATCGTAAGCTGCGTGACCTTGGCTGTATATGCCTTTGCGCCACTGGGGTTGGGAGTTTACCTTTTCCCGTTCAAGGAGAGTCAGTTGGTCTGCTGCAGTCCCGACCACCATACCTTCGATCAAAGGCTCGTCGACAATGTCGCAGAGGTGCTTGCAATGCGTCCCCCCGTCTGCGAGGATGGCTTTTGTCCAGAGTTTTGTGGTGGTTTCGTGGAGGGAAGTGTTCCATTCGAGTACTAAAGGACTTAGTTTTATTTTCTTCTTTTTTTTGTTTCCCCCCCCCCTTTCTTTTCGTGACAGCCGCAGAGTTACATACCTTCATGACCGTCTGCTTTGAGCTTCGCAGCCACTTCCCGCAACGCACGAGATATAGGAGGTTGGGGCTTGACCACTCCATCGTCGAAGACGACTCCCACTCGGAGCTTTCTGCTTGGTAGAGCCGCCAGCTCCTTCCTCCAGGGGATCGGGATGCATCCCGGATCGACGTCCCACGGATTCGAGTCCAGAAGCGCTCGCATGAAGCATTCGATCGTTGAGAGGCTCCTTGCCATGGGGCCTGCGACAGGAGGGACCAGGTAGTGCTGGTGCATGCTGGATGCCCAGAATCCCCCGCGTTAGCTCATGACTCTACGTACCAAGGACGGGTACAAGCATTTCTCACAAGGAGCAATCCCACGGGACACGGCCCGTCGTGGGACAGATGGAGTAGAGACCCTGCAGGTTGGCCGGGATGCGAATCGAGCCCCCGATATCCGTGCCGATGCCGAGGATGCTGCCCCGAGCACCGATCAAGGCGCCCTCGCCTCCGGAGCTGCCGCCGGAGATGAGCTCGTGGTTGAACGCGTTAATGGACTGGCCGAAGACATGGTTGTAGGAGTCGGACATCTGGGCCCCGGCAGTGTTAGCAGCGTGCGGACCATTGGACGCGAGGCGTACAGACCATCAGAGACTGCGGGATATTTGTCTTGACATAGAGCACCGCACCCATTGACTCCAGCAGTCGGGCAATCGAACTGGATCTCTGCGCCGGTTTCCCGATCAAACCGACCCATCCTACAGAATTAAGAACCGGAGTTTGTCAAGAGAGCGATACTGCAGTACTCACCAACCGTACTGTCCACCCCTTGCAAGTCAAACCGGTCCTTGATAGATACAGGTAAGCCATGCAACGGCCCCGTCACCACCCCGTCCCTCTCGAGCATCTGATCGAGCAGCTTGGCTCGCTCCAGCGCCCGGTCGAAGAAGATCTCCGTCAGACACTTCGTCATCTGCTGCGCGATGGCAGCCCGCTTGCAGAATGCCGTGGTCAGCTGCACGGAGCTCACCTCTCGCGATGCCAGGAGGGCTAGTAGCTTCGCCACATCGTTAGTCTCGGTCCACTCGAGCTCTTGGGCGGAGAGAATGCCGCATGTTCGGATGGTTTCGAGGGTATCGGGCAGTGGAGGCGTGAGGACTGTCGCGGAAAGGCGCCAGGACGAGGGAATAGCTTTGAGCTGGTCGGCGCGTTTTCGATGAACGATTGATTTCCACGAGGGGATGGTCATCCTGAGGAGTTATTTGTTCAGCCGGAGGGGATGTGAGGGAAAAAGAGAAGTAGGAGGCAGACGAGGTGAGAGTCTCTGTGAGTCTCTGTTTAGAGATGTCTTTTATATAGAAAAGTCTTAAACAATTCGATGCCCAGTATGACTTGTATAAAGTTGGCATTAAACCAGTCGCGAGCGGACACATTCCGTACATGATACAGGTCTCATGCATCGAGGATAGGTCTTCTGCCCGACTCAGGCTGAATCCTTCGTGTCCTAAAACATCTCATCTCTGGGATCTGTTTGCTTGTTGGGGGACAAGAGAAGGAGGGGATGAAAGGTTGTACTGCCGGATCCCGTCACGCAGAGCGAGTCAGGTAGCGAGGTTTGTTTGTGGTCGTGTGAGTACAAAGAAGGAATTGGGCTACAGCAGTCCTCGGCTGTGTTAGAAAGTACATTGCTTCCTCGGTAGAATGCAATCCGCGGTCCCTTCGATCAAGCCCGTTTGACAGAAGAAGACTCGGGTATGATATAGTTTGATTTTATCTACATTATAAGTACAGTGATCAAACTGTCATCAACATGCTGGCGTTCTTATACCAGCTCAATAGCGGGTTCTCGCCACTCCTCGTCTCGGTATCCTCAATATATGCCCACCGCCGAACGAAGTCTTCATGGCTCATCACCTGCGTCAGCTTGCCAGTAATGGCGCGGTAGAGGTCCTCAGTGACGTTGAAGTCGGTGGGGAAGAAGATATCGAAATATCCCTGGTGCACCTATTAGTTGTCCCATTAGCATATTTGCACGTATATCCAGGCAAGGGCCAACTTACGAATGGGGTTGACACAGGCACAGTCCGTCTCTTGTAGCGGGTCTGCACCACAGGCGCGTTAATTCCAGGAACAGCATCCGGGAGACTACTAAAGTCACTGGCTATCAACCGGTGGGCCGGGAAGTAGCTGTCCAGAATATCGAAGAATTGCATCAGCCGAGTTGGAATATACTCTGGCATGGTGTATTGGCTCTGGAATGGCAAAGAACCACGGACTTGGCGCATAAGCTTGGGTCCTAACGGACTGGGGAACGGTCGACGGGCCGCAGCTTGTCTGACGCGCAAGAACCGAGAGGCCACGGGATCAATTTGAGGATTGTAGTATTCGTGGAATTCGCCATCCGCATCGATCAGAATGCTACCCTGCTGAGGAAGCTCCGTCTTAGTGTCGTATCGAATCGCATCGTGGGAAAAGTTATCGAACACCTCCAATGCGAGGAAAAAGCATGGCGAATGCACATAGGTGTCCCAGTCAAAAATGGATCGATTGATGATCTCGACATGGTCCATATGGCCTGCAGCATTGATGGAGTCTGTCAGGTTCTTCATCTGCAGGCTCGCAAGCGCGGGCGAAATCTCGATGATCTTGAACTTGGTTCGCTGGTAAACCTCGTAATCTGTGTCGCGGATGAAGTCCAGGATATTGATCATCATTGTACCGTTTCCGGCTCCCATCTCGTATATGATTAGATCATGATAGGGGTACAATGTCAGCTTGTAATTTGACACCAAGTATCGAGCGATTGTCTCCCCGTAATATGGTCGGAACAGTTCCGTGGGAGTGTGCCATAGCTGACGAGCAATGTCCGGTTTTGTCTCATCCAATTTGTCCTCAAATTCTGTATACCGTTCTCCTAGCATTCGATGAAAAGCGGGTCCGTCTTCGATATTGTTGAACTCGAACGGCTCTCCCGGACTGAAGATGGTCGCGTGCTTCGAGAAATAGCCATAATGAGGATTGTATAAGCTATCTGGACAGCAGAGTATTACGTTAGTACGCCGCACACATACCTCACAGTCATCCTATCCGAAAGCACATACCATCAATGAATTCTCGTGTCAACATTTTCACTTGCCGCGGGCGCTCACGACGGTTCCGCAAATCCTTCGCCGTGACAAGCGGATATGTTTTCAATTCCTCCTCGATGTCTTTGGGATAGTCCCCGCGCTTGAGCCAATGCATCCCATCATCCGTACTCTTGCGTTTAGCCGGCGACCGTCGCGTGAGAAAAGAGCGACATTGTTGACGAGATGGGCCAGGCAGTGGGACACAGTTTGCTCGGCGAGTCGGCAGTCGTGACGACGCTCGAAAGGACTGACATGCAGGATGTCGAAACAGCTGTCGGAACAGCTGACTCAGGATGGGGTTGTCCATGAGACGATAATTGGAAATGAATGGAAAGTGCAGTAATAATGGTTGCACATGACAGCAAAATGGCAGAGATGACGATGCTGGAGGCGGAGGAGTTCCTCCATGTGGCCCGAGCTTTTCTCCGACTCTCCTCCAGACTGGACCTCACTCTGTCAGTTCAACGTTGTCGGACTGCTTCGGTCCTGGATTATTTAAGACATTGGATAGTTTTCGATTCTTCTCAAGATGAGCGACCATTCTCGGGTCTACATTGGAACCGCCTTTGTGGCTGGTGTCCTCCTCACCCTAGGATTCGCAGAGCTTGTCTATCCAGAGCTGGAGCGTCGGCTCCGAGGAACTCAATCTGGCCGTTCTCAATCCATCACTGGCCTGCAGAGTAGTTCATTAGAACCTTTGGCTGCTAGACCAGGTCCACCGGTGATTGTGGAAGGCATTGAGGGCTGTATTGGAAACACTCCTCTGTTCCGCATCAAATCCTTGTCAGATGCGACAGGATGTGAGATTTTGGGAAAGGCTGAGGTAACCGCTATTTCTACCTATTCCATTATGCGTAGATTCATACTGATGTCGTATAGTTTCTCAATGGGGCAGGCCAGAGCTCCAAGGACCGTGTAGCATTGAGCATGATCGAGATTGTATGATAACCTGGACTCTTGCTCCATGTGATCAATCATTGACCTCTACAGGCTGAAGAGAATGGCATCCTGAAGCCTCATTCGGGAGATACAATTTACGAAGGCACCTCCGGCTCAACCGGCATTTCCCTAGCCTCCCTCGCGAGAGCGAAGGGATATCTCGCGCACATGTAAGAACCGATCAAGTGCTATTGTTGGGTCCCATTTCGCTCGCTGATACCCGCAAGCTGCATGCCATCCGACCAAGCTATTGAAAAGTCCAACCTACTCCTCAAACTTGGCGCAATAGTAGACCGTGTTCCTCCCGCGCCGATTGTGGAGAAGGACAACTTCGTCAACCGAGCGCGAGCTCTCGCTGACGCCCAAACACTGTCTCCTGATAGTGGACGAGGGTTTTTCGCAGACCAGTTCGAGAACGAAGCTAACTGGCGAGCTCATTTTAACGGCACAGGGCCAGAGATCTACGCCCAGTGCAACGGGAAACTCGACGCCTTTATTGCCGGGGCTGGAACCGGGGGGACCATCTCCGGTGTCGCGCTCTTTCTGAAGCCGCGCATTCCGGATTTGAGTGTAGTGTTGGCCGATCCCCAGGGCAGTGGACTGTATAACCGTGTGCGTTACGGTGTCATGTTTGATGTCAAAGAGAGAGAAGGCACTCGGAGACGAAGACAAGTCGACACGATTGTTGAGGGTATTGGGATCAACCGCGTGACCGCAAACTTTGAAGTAGGGAAGGAGCTCGTTGACGACGCTGTCCGGGTGACAGATGCGCAAGCGCTGGCCATGGCTAGATGGCTAGTCGAGAAGGATGGTATCTTTGTCGGAAGCAGCAGTGCAGTGAACTGTGAGTATTATCTTGACATCTGCTTTGCTAGATCATGGCTGATCGCTATACTACAGGCTTTGCAGCTGTCAAAACAGCAATGAAGATGGGTCCGGGTCATAGGATCGTGACTGTCCTGTCCGACTCTGGCTCAAGACATCTGTCTAGGTTCTGGGCCAAAGCTGGAGATGTCGGCGGTGCGGTAGATACCAAGCTTGAGGATGTTCTGAACGCCAAGGACGATCAATAAATTTTTGTGAAGTGCCTACTACTACGGCGAAATGCCGGCTGGGTATTTCATCGAGGCGCAAAGGATCGACCTCAAATTCGACAGCTACAGAAAACAGGACCGCGACGATGATATGAAGCATGGCTTCAGAGTTCGGTTTATTCTCAGTCTCGGCCGTTTCAGCTTATGCTATTGTGTTATTGTCATGACGCGTCAGCCCCTTAACTTCCGCTCGATAACCCAGGCAAGAAGTGAGGATGGGTATGTCTTCGTTTACTTTCGCATGAAATCCATGCCATCCAGAGACATTGGCAAAGGTTAAGCCAAATGGCTATCCTCAACGGAATTCTCCTTCTCATCACCTGTGGGCTTTTTTTTTTAATTATCAAGGGCCATTGCTCTCCGCCTTGATATCCTTTCCAGATTCAGCCCAAAGACACAACAATTGGAATTCGACTTCTTGAAGCGAACGACCGGGGAAGGCTGCACGAATCTCGGACCAACCTAGACCCTGTTGGTCCTTCAGAGCCCGCAGTTTGTTGAGCTCTGGCTTTGACCAAGGTCTGGATAGCGGAGGGGGATTTGCCTGCCGCTCATTCCAGTGCGTGTGGTTCCATTGGATAAGATTGATCTCCTTCTTCTGTGGAAAATAGTGTAGAATCTCCTTCCATTTTTTCCCGTCGATTTGCCTCATGCGGACGATTAGTTTTGCTTCATCTGGTGTCATGATTGTTCTTTTAGATCTGGTTTGGCTTGGAGTCTGGACTGTGACAGGACTTGCTTTCGGCTCAGTCTCAGCATTTGCACGCGTCTCGATCGATGGATCATCCTGGTCTGCAGTTATGATGACAATTTCAGGCTGCGCTTGTGAAACCCGGTTCTCTGGTCTTTTCGCCTCGGTGACCTCATGGGGAGGATCCGGAGGGAGCTGGCGGCTAGGATTTTGCTGCGAAGGAGGCGGTTCAGGGTGATTGCTCTTGTCCTTTGTGCGGCTTGGAGTGGTGGCTTGGGCCTTGCTTTTGCCCCTGATGTTGATAGTGCTTCTAGGTGTTGGCGATGGTTGGTAATCCTCCTGCAAAGGGTCGTCCGATTCGTTTCCATCCGGGGTTTCTGCGAAAGACCAGTCCTGGAGGACGGGACTAGAATGGTGCGCCTCGTGTTTGCGCTGGTCGGTTCCAAGTTTTTTTGCGCTTCTCCCCTTTTTGCCATCTGTGTTGCGCCTCGAAGTTCCAGGAAGCGCCCACAGGGACCCCGCCCCCAGAGGAGATGCAGAGCGGACAGCAGTCAAGGGGATTTTTTGGCGCAATTTATTAATTGAAGGCGTCGAGAACATCCCGCGGATCTCAGGTACACGCCAAATGGACTCAACTGGTTCAGCACGAGTGCTCCCGTGCTGCAGTTGGGATTGGATGGATGTTTCGGCCGTAGCTTTTGGTTTTCCGGGGATAGCCTCAATTTTGTTCGCTGGGACCCAATTACCGGGAACTGCATCTGACTCGGTCTGCACGCATAGAGCGGTATCCAGCAAGGAATCCACGCTACTTTTGTCGTCGTCGTCGTCTCTATCTGAATCGGCGCCGTCTGCTCCATGTGGCTGCAATTCCTCACAAGACCGATCGAACCCGAACGCTGGGGATGGTATCATCACCGCTTGGGCCCCATCTTGCGGGTTGTCACCGCCGAACGCAGTCCCTGAGTCATGCGTAGAGCCCTCCATAGTAATGTCCGATATTCGGTAGTTCATCGCAGAAGCCAACAAGTTCCCGTCTTCCTCGTTCTCTTCCTCAAACAGCCAACCGTGCTGGTCTCCCGTATCGTCTTCGCTTGACATCCCCCGTAGATGACCATTATTAACCACGATTGCCCCTGTCTGTAGATCGATTTCGTCTCCGACTTCTGTAAAGTCTTTGCCGTACTTTTCAAAGATACCTTCGAAGATCGATTTGAGGCGCAAGTCATTATGAGCTCGAGCTTCTTGCAGGTCGATATCGTCTGGTTCCGTGTCGCCATCGCTGGCGAAGGCTAGCCGGGGTCTTTTCTGAGGCCTTTCCATTGGACTCGTTGACTGACGGAGTTGTAGAGATGCTGCAGATGCATATGAATCAAGGGAAAGCCGAGTTCAAACTTTTCGAGGTGTGGTTGCGATGTAGTAGAAGGGGAAGAGAGGGTTGTCCCGATCAGAGATCATACAGAATCGCGAAAAAAACCGGTCAAATTAGCGTTGGGCCTCTGCAATCGAAATTATCGAAGGAGATCTGGAAGTCGAAGTGCTGCAGGCATTGGTGGTACAATTAGTTCATTGAGATGAGCGGAACGAGGGTGGGATGCGATTCAAACAAAGCAGGAAATAGAAAAATTAGTGAATGACCACTCTATTCATGAGTGCAAATCCATTGTTGTACTCCCTCTGATTCTCATGATTAAGTTGTAGAATGTTGCTCAAGAACCCACGCCCCAAAGAGGTGGTCGGAGACGGACGTCCAAAACACGCGATGCTGGGCGCGGGTTGCTGCATGACGTCTCGCTCTCCCTGCCGACACTCTGCATTTCTCCCCATGCGCTTAACAATCAATCCTGACATCGATAATCATCGCGCTCTTCATGACATGACGAGCCATCTTTTATCAGAATGAATGGGACAGGTATCTTCATTAAAAAATCGCCAACATGTATTGCCAGAAATGTCGGACCCCGTTGAAGTTGGACAACTCGCTTGAGTCGCTCAATCCAGCGGCCTTTGACTTGCTCGTCGGTAAGGCCCAGCCTGCATTTCTCGTCGCAAGGAATATCCGATCTGACCACTGTGTTTGATGCTGCTGAATAGGCTCAACGGGCAAATCCAACCCAGAGAACACGGCCACTTCCTCCACGCGCCTATCGTATCCCCCCGACAGACGAGAGCTCTACGATCGGGTCTCCAAGAATGCTACAGCACCAGTCTATCGAAGATCAATTCCCGCGCCTCGGCCTGCCAGCAATGGGCAGAGTCATCCTTCCCGACTAGGCCGGGGGGACAGCGGCAACATGTCGTTTGTGATGCTCACAGAGTCCCAGGTTGGACCGCCCCACGCTTCGAGCACAAACGGAGAAGGTCAAGCATGGGGGAACCAGCGGGCATCCGGCGCTCAACCCAGTGAGCGCGAACAAGAAGACGGAGCCTTCTCAGATCAAGTGGAAAGGACAAATCGACTCTTCGAGGTTATAACTGCCCGTTCCGATATCGATCATCCCGTCTGTGTTGAGTGCACGGAGATGCTTGTGGACGGTTTACAGAAGCGGCTTGTTTCTGCGACCAAGGAGCGGGATGCCTACATCTCATTTCTGAGGGATCTGAACTCATCGGTTCCTAGCGCTGAGGAACTTGAGGCGGCTGAGAAGTCGCTCAAGGAAACTTTGGAAGCGGAGGAGGCGGCGTTCGCAGAACTAGTTGAGCTGGAGAAGGAGAAGGCTGCGTTGGACGAGGAGATTGCTGATCTGGAGGAACAGTCGCAGCAGCTAGACCTCGAGGAAGAGAAGTTCTGGCGGGACCGGAACGCGTTCGCGTTGACGCTCTCCGAGTTTCAGAATGAGCGCGATGCCTTGAATATGCGGTACGACCATGATTCACGCCAGCTGGAACGGCTACAACGAACAAATGTCTACAATGACGCCTTTTGCATAGGCCATGACGGCTACTTTGGGACCATCAATGGTCTGCGACTGGGTCGTCTGACTAACCCCTCAGTGGAGTGGCCCGAGATCAACGCTGCTTGGGGCCAAACAGCGCTCCTGCTGGCCACCATCGCTGAGAAATTGGGATTCGAGTTTCAAGGATACCGAGTGAAGCCAATGGGGTCGATGTCGAGGATCGAGAAGATCGAGGATCCTCGGCCGTCGCCAGCCCAGTCTGTGCTTGGGGGTGGTACCGCAGACGCTTCGGCGGCTCCCAAGATCACCACGCTCGACCTGTTCTCTTCCGGCGACCTGCCACTCAATCTTCCCTGGCTTCACCGCCGGTTCGATGCGGGCATGGTCGCCTTTCTCGAATGTTTACGTCAGCTGGGTGAATTTGTGGAGTCGACGCCGCCGCCGGTCTCTTCGACTCGCCGGGGTCACGGCAACACTGCTGCAACAGGCCTGAAGCTGCCGTACGAGATCAAACGCGACAAAATCGGCGATGCGAGCATCAAACTGGGATTCAACCAGAATGACGAGACCTGGACGCGAGCCTGCAAGTACACGCTGACATGTTGCAAATTCTTGCTCGCGCATGCAAGCAATGTGGCCAGTGCTGGCTCCAGTAACTCTGCTGCCGTGGCGGCTGCAGCCGTTGCAGCCGGCGAACAGGCCAGGCTCGCTACGGCGAGTCCTACTAGGAAGTAGCCAATACAGGCAGCTTACAAGACAACAATGGAGATGTGCTGCATAATACGGCTTTCTTTGTCTGTCAATTTCTTCCCTTTTTTTGGAATTTTTTTTTTTTTTTTAGAACCAGTCCTATTTAGCGAAAGTGCACTTGCTTTCAGGCCTATGGAAAGACAGTGGCTACTGCAATCCACCCAGACAAGCGCTACCTATGGCCAATGAAGTGGTCATCGCCCTTGCAAGCTCTTGCTCCAGCGCTTTGATACCAATTGGGGGGGAAGCACCCCTACGTATCCGGAAGTGACTTATCTGGGATCTAATAAATGGCACGCGAGCGGCCACACGATTTCCCTCGGCCATCCAACGTATGGGTTGAAGTCAGCCGGCATGAATTAACGAGTTTTTTTTTTTTTTTTTTTTTCCCTTGCTGGAAGTGAATGCTGCGGGAAACACTGCCCTTTGCCCTTGCGTTACGCTGGAGGATCATAGGATGAGCAGGCCATGATCTCAAGATGACGGTTTGACGGTTTCAGCATAGATCATCGATAACGCCGCAGGAATGGCGGATTCGTGCAATGCAATTCGACGGCGATGAGACTGAGTGGTTGGTATCTTTGTTTTCTCGTGTTGCTCAACTCGGTATATGGCCAGGGGGAGGAAAGCCAACGACGGGCATTCTCGGACATAGCATGGTCGGTAATGAAGCGAGTATATAGCGCAAATGCTTGAGGTGAAAATTTCGAAGAGAGTCGAGACTGTCCACTTCTCGCAAATCGACGCTTATGGAAATATCCATTGTTGGGGACTTAGGGAGATGGAGGAGAGAGGAAGGCGACTGACTATTCGAGTGGCCGCATTAGCCTCTCTTCCTGGCCCCAGTGGCCACCTTCTTCCGTCATTGTCACAAAGCAGGGGGCAGGCAATTTTACATAGCATTCTGGCATTTTGGCAATAATACTCAGTAGTTAATATGAGGATGACGGGAGATCGTCCGTTAGTCTGGCCAGTGCTGGATGACAGATTCCTGTAACTTTTTTAGTTTTTCCTACGGGGAAGGACAAATGGACAATAATAAAGTACCAACTACCAAGTGCCAACCAAGGTACTGGACTACTCCGTAGATACTGGAGGCAGTGTTAAGTCTGTCTACCTTAGTCCGGTGGGAGTGGAGGGACGAGGCGCTTCCCTCTTCATAGTGCCTTCTATCCAGCAGTTAGTTCGGGGCCACTTGTATTCTAGTTGGAGGGTGACAGATAACAGGGAGTTGTGCGTCGGTCTAGTCATGTACCTAGGCCTCTTAGTCTTTGCCTCTAGTCCTAGTCTTCGACCTAGCCTTCATCCTATGGATTGAGATTGAGTACTATAGACGCCGTATCTATCTACTGAGTAGGAAGTACGGCCTGAGACCTCGACGGTAGATAGATAGACAGACATCACCGTGTTTGTACGCTGTAGACAATTCCAAGTTTCGACACTAGACAGTAGTAGCAACTAACTAGTAACTAACTGCATTATTATCTTCTTCCACTCACACTCTCTCTTCTTTGTCTTCCCTTCTATACCTTACTCGGACCCAAATTAAACTACTGCACTCCGCGCAGGGAGAACAAAGAAAACGGAATGGACTGAACTCACTTACTTACTTACCCACTACACAGTGTACAGTGTACACTAGACATGACCTACATGTCTCTGACACCCAGAGTCCGAGAGTCTGGTCTGATCTGCTCCGGCCACATCACGTCCTCCCATGAATGATGATGATCCCATTCCCCTCATCGCATTCCCCCGACCCACAGCGCCGGGTTTCTGTACTTTTTTTTCCTTTTTTTCAGACTTTGACCCTGAGTTATTTTATTTCTATATATATATATATATATTTTTTTTTAATCCCCCGTTCCGAATTTTACGCTACAGCTCAGAGTCAGGGGGATGTTGAACGCTGGACCATGATTCAGGAGAGGATGATCAGTTTTGCATGCCAACAAGGGATGCTGCGGGCCGCTCCCGGCCAGGGACATGGACATGGACATGGATGGTTCTGTAGTTTGACAGTGGCTCCGGCGGTCACGCAGTCACGCGAGGACATGAGGCTTACGTGGGTGAAGTAAGGTAGGGTAGGGTAAGGGGTGTTTTTTTCTGCCTTTCTTTGTCTACATATGTAGCGGAGAGGAGAGGCGATTTGGAGAGAGCATCCCGATGCTTCCAATTCGGTAACAAGAGAGAGAGAGAGAGAGAGAAAGTAGAAACTAGGCCCGGGTTTACTGGACCTTGAAAGCTGGCCGTTAGGATCTGGGAACACGAAGTCAGTCCCCACGGAGTAAAGGTTCAGGGAGCAAAGGATCATCGAGCCGTTGAAGCAAGGAGGAGAGATGGAAATCATGGGATGGGCCATGACATGATGCTGGTTGGGGGATGCATATCTTGCATAAATGACGATGGGTAGTGTGTGCAGTGTGCACTGTGCACATCACACTGGTACTAAACTTGACACTTAACAGTTGGTTGGGGCTGGTAATGACTAGTGAACCAAGTGATCATGCAGCTCCTGTTTCTTTTCCCGGGCTGATCGACGGGATGCATCCCTCCCCTGAGGCGGAGGAGGAGGAGGATCGAGGACGTTGGGATTGAGGAGCAGGGAGTCGACTGGGAGATCTTGGTTCGGGGGATGCTATCCGGGATGTATGTAGAGATGTATGGAAGGAGCGTAAAGAAAGCGATAAAGAAGAAGAAGAGGAAAGAGATATTCTCCGGCTTGTGTGACTGGATACCTGTCCGACTCCCAACTCCCAAGGTTTAGTCAATAGTAGATAGCTAGCTTTGGACTGTACAGCAGAGTACGAGAGTGTCGTACTCGTGGATTATCTACTACTACTGCCACTACCTAGGATAGCAAAAACCGGACGGATACATCCGATCTGGTTCACCAACAGAACCCGCTGATTCACTTCCAACTAACTAGCGGGGATGGTGCCAGTGTGCCACAAGAACCAAGAACTTCAGACCATCCCATCCTATCTATTATTTATTACTATGGCGTACGGAGTATATCCAGTGACAACTTATCAACTCCCATGTGGAAAGAACTAAATATACACCCAAGTGATTGATTGAAGAGCAGGAAACCTGAATGCAAGTGGCGGAAATCAATCTTGGACTCCAGTCTCCAGACTCCTTGCTCCAGCTCCAGCTCCAGCTCCAGGAGGCTGTCAGATTTAGATCAGCAGAGAGAGGGAGCTCAGACCTCCTGTCCGTGATCCATCATGTCATCCAGTCATGACTCGAACCAGGGCCGCTCCGATCTGAACGAGTGGTGGATCGTCTTTGGTCAGAGAGTCTGTCTACGCGAGAAATGCAGGCTATCTATTTATCTATCTATAAAGACTTTGTACAATCGAGAGTTTAATACTTTTTTTCTTCTATTTTTTCTTGTCCTACTTTTTTTTTTTTTTTTTTCCCCTACAAATTTCCCTGATACAGTCAAGACGATCCCTGAGCAGAAACTGGTCGCCTTAGTCCGGATAGAGTAGTCAATGCATCGGATGGGATGTAAGAAATGGTACACCTGCAGGATTAGTGCAGGCAGACTCCAAAGTACGTAACCAAGGTACGTAACCAGAGAAGTACGTATAATAGACAGGCAGTGGATAGACGGAGGACGGAGTGACATCTTCATATCTCATATGATTCTCAAGAGCTGTATAAACTACACGGAGCTTATTTCCATTCGACTACTTACCGGAGATTCAAAAGATTAGAAGGATGCTAACAATAAATACCAGGGAGATGGTACATTGTTCTGGCGTGGAAAGATTGTTTCATGAGCCTGAGCCCTGAAGCCCCTATTGCTGCTGTGACTTTGGACTAAAGAATAATAGCCTAACAACGGAGTGGTGATTTCAGGAGACTACTACTAGTCTACTACTATTAGTCTAGGACTCCATTATGCTAAGTTGCCAACTAACTAACTATCTGTTCTTCTTCAACCTTCGTGCGGACTATGGAGACGGAATATGTCCAGGTCTCCACTATATGGAGAACTGGTGGTTTGTTAGGTAGACATGCTGATAGCCTGATAATGAATGCCCCTGGTAATTATTACAGTCCATCGCTTTGATCTTCTACTAGGTCGAATCCCAAATGCCTCTGGTGTGATGGAGGTGCCTCAGTCTGCCTGTACCAATCTGTACCAATCTGTACCGTACCCGTCCGTACCTGTCTGTACAAGTACCAGCAGCACGTACCTCTGTCCAGAACACGGGGGATCAAAACAAAAGTACACGGACCACCTCAGGTGGCCGCCGATTGGCTTGCGGGAACAAGGATCGGGAGTCCCGCAAGTTGTTCCAGCAGCAAGTGGCCGCAAAGGGCAAGCAGAGGTCCTAGTGGTAGTTAGTACTTCCTTACTGTACTTCCAGAGGACTTACCTTAGCTAGTACCTACTCCGAGCACCCTTTGGTGTATGGAATAAGGGGTCAAGTCATCCCCTTCCGATCAGTATGTATCTCTGTATGTCCATTCTCTCTGCCAATGTTAACAAAAAAAAAAAAAAGAATAACCTGCGGACCAGTTGCCCTGCCTCGGTCGTGTTCATTGTTTGATCCTCATCCGAGGACCAAAGTACAGGACTAGAGCGAATTAGCGCCGTCCTTAGACCGCCAGGTGGATTCCCTTAGCCTGCTTTGAGTTTGACTTTTTAGGCTCCGGGTTGTATCCATCGATTTGACTTCTCTGTATAACTGATACCTTAATGAATGAACCAATGTGTATGATATTCTAGATTGGCTGTCTCTCTGTCTCTCTGTCTCTCTGTCTGTCTTATTATTATTCTCCTTAATATCATCCTAATATTACCCAGGATACTCAGGTCAATCCTTCAAATTATCATCCATTATTTATCTGCTGGCATCAATTATTCATTCTTTTTTTTGGGGGGGGGGGAACGAGGAAACCAAAACCAGGAAGAATAATATCATCGTCACCTATCTACTCTGTACATTAAATTCTCCTCTTCTATTTTACCAACTCGTTACTTACTTACTTACTTACTTACTTACTTGGGGACACTTCTACCACTACTACTCCGTACAGACGCTCCCTCTCACACATGCTTACTTACTGACCTCCTGGGACTCGCCAACTCCATAAAGTCACAACTGACACCATCATCCTTCCCACCCGTTCAGGACTGACGGACTTCTGGCCACTTCGGACGGTCATGATTGTGATTCGGTTTGCCTAGGTAGTAGCTAGGACGTACTCCACCACGACCTGTTGGTTTATCATACACTGGATACTCTGTCGACCGTCGACCACGGAGAACCGACGACAACTTCATCCTCACCTGCTTGGGATCATCAATATACAGCCATCTGATCTCTTTTGCACTCAACTATATATAAGGATTTTTCTCCGTCTCCTCCCATCTGGTCCATCGCTTCTTCGCATCGCTCTGGCCTCTGTCTCTCCAATCCGTTCCATTTCCATCGCTCATCAACGACGCCACCTAGCCGTCTCCGGCAACCATCTGTTCGTCGTATCAGATCTCCTCAGCTCTGGAGTATGCCTACCGGCGAGGCTCCGGTGATCTGCTCATGATGGATAGTTCCATCGCCCCGTCATCTAACTTCTCTGCTTCCTCCTCCTCGTCCTCTTCGGCCATCTTTCGCCCTCGCAAATCCGACGACTGGAATGAGTACCGCACTGTGATTGAGAATCTTTACCGCGACAATCAGCTCAAATTGAGAGATGTCAAACGGATTATGGAGCGTGATTATAACTTTGTTGCCTCGTACTGCCTTCCTTTTTCCTCGTGTTCTTGTCGTTTCTTCACCTTGCTTTGCTTTTCACATGTGTGATTTTCCCCTTCTGGGTTTGATATCACACGGGGCTTCTTCTCATTTTTGAGCTGATCGGCCTTTCAATGTGATACCCCAGAGGAAAGCCAAAAGATCGTCTGGATCTGCCTGGATCTATCCCTCTGGGATGGGAAGAGGACAAGATCTACTTCCTTTTCTGGCCCTTTTGTCTTTTTGCTTTTTTTTTTTTTTTTTTTTTTCCCCTCCCTCTGATTCTGGACTATGCGGACAATCCTAACTTAAACTTCACAGAGAGAAACAATACAAGGATCGCCTGGCAGCATGGCACATTCGGAAGAATATCAAAGCCAAAGAAGTCCATGTGATGATTCGAAAGCAGCAAAAGCGAGCTGCGCGGGGCAAGCAAACCGCCTTTCGAGTGGGCGGCCAGGAAGTCGACTCCAAGCGCATCGCTCGCTTTGTGCGTCGATATGGTGCCTCCTGGGACAATACCCGCAACGATACTCACCAAGCCAGCCCGGAGCCAGGTATGTTTTCTGGGTCAGTATTTTATCGATCCCATATCTCATATACAACAGAAACCCCTTCGGATATGAGTTGCTACACTCCTGAGCCGGACGATCGATCGTCGGCCTTGTCTCCTCTACCAGAATTGCAATCAATGCACCGTGAGATAGCCTTTTTTTTTTCCTCTTCCATTCGAGCTATTAGTTCGCATTGCTGTTTGCCTTTCTAGTCTATCTGTCAAGGCGCGATGACTGTAATGGACAAAATTAACATGACTCGCAGATGAGAGCAAATACGAGCCGCTTCGTAGCCCCGATATCGACGACAGTCGATCCCTCTCGTTAGCCACTCTCAGTCCTACTTCAACACACGATACCCCAAAGCCCATGGACGAGTCTTTGCCATCTGAGGATCCATGGCAGGCGCTGGATTCCTTCCAGGATCGTCTCATGGCTCTTGAAAAGACCCTGGAGGCAACCATGTCGGGGTTCATCACTCCAGGAGAGGAATGCTAAGCAGGTGCCATCCGTATCACTTGCAGCTGACAGCATTCTTTGAGTCAAAAACGTGGAAGCAACGAGAGGACCCGAGGCTCAGATGAAGAATGGACACATACGCTGGTGTGGATGACCTTGTCCCTGCTGACTGACCGCCACACCGACATGTTACTCGCCCCTTTTATTTGCCCTACCCTGTAACACTCCAATCCGTGTTTCCCCAGGCCATTATTCATTTCATGCAGTATGATTTACATAGAGTTTATGGTTGGGTTTTTTTCTTTCATTTTTTCCCCCTCCCCTGGAGCGGAAACCAATCTTAGAAGGTCCTGGTATTTCTGTCTTTCAGATTGTGCATCATCATCCCACCAGTCGGTTTGGGGGTACAGCAGCCACATGCCAATTGAATTTAAAATCGGGATCGTCAAGGGCGTCGAGTCATATCATTCCACCGCCTGTTGAATGTCTTTTTTGGCTCAGCTGACACGTTTCGTGGTATGTTCCACCCCTGCGTCCGCACTCAACGCTCAACAGCCTGCATGCATCAGGCACGCTCCACATAGAGGTTGTTTGCCCAGCAAACATCTCAGACACTTCGAGAGCTGCAGCGAGATGGTTTCAACAATCAACAATGCCGTCTGAGTGGCGGTACGTTGACTGCCAACCGCGTACATCATATCCACGCAGTTCAGACTCGGCACCGTCTACGGGGGATCCGAATACATTCTTGGGAAGATCCTGTGGGTAGACATAGAGTATCACCTTGGCGGTCGATGCACGGTTTGATTTAGGGCATGCGAGGAATAAGGATTAAAGAGTGAAGCGAATCGAGATTGAAAATCTTGTCTCCGGGGCACGCCTAGCGTATCGTCTCGCTCACACGTACTATCTACTGTCTATTGGTCCAAGGTGAGAGCAATAAAGGCAGCCCTTGCCAAGGCAGAATCATCATCACCAGTTCATGAGCAGAAGGCTAGAAGTTTACAATTATACAATTCAACTCCATCCTCCAGGCCGGGCCGATGTAGCACCCAAATTCTTTCTTCTTCTTCTTCTTCTTCTTCTTCTTTTCCTCCCTACAGAATCAAATCCAGCAATGGACTCGCAGTTACTAGTCATACAGGACCTACACAATATCATCCCACCCACCTCAGCTCCGGTACCTCTGGTTTCTACAGTCTACACTCCCCAACCAGCCCAAGCCACCCAGGAAACCATTTCCGAAGCCATTCACGACCCCCGCCAAGAATCACTCAAACAGGGATTTGCTCTTGTAGAAGTTGTAGTTGCTTTTGCTTTTGCTTTTGCTTTTGCTGCTTTGTCTTGTTTTGTTTTCTTTTCTTTTTTTTTTGTCCGGTCCCGTGTCTACCTGTCAGCCAGCGTCCAGACGCCCCCTACCTCTTCCTCTTCCTCTTCCTCTTCTTCCCCCCCGTAACCCGTTCCAGTGGCCCAGCCCAATTACCACAACCGATCTATTCATCCATCTCCGTTCTAGCCATTAGCCACTGGCTTAGCAATTGGAGGATCTGACCTGACTAGACCAGACTAGGTCCAGTGGAATAGGATAGGACAGGTGAAATATGCATAGATAACACGGCTCCGTGGAATCCCCCGAATCTAGGCCTGGCAGGCCGGCAGGCTGGCAGGCTCGCTCGCAGTCTGACCTCTGAACTACTACTACGGAGTATCTAGCTAGATAAGATACTCCCCATAGCTCTCTCTCTCTGTATCCCAGGGCTTGAACTTGAACGCAACGGAGATATGTTAAAGCCCCCCGTTATTTCCCTCTTGCTGTGGTGTAGTTTATCTATCCATACATCCTGACTCTGTCTCTGGTGTGTGGTGTGGTATGGTATGGTACTTAGGTAGGGGTACGCCCTCTCACCCACTCCCCGACATACAGACACACACACACACACATATATATATATATCATACCCACGCCAGGGACAGGCACAGGCACAGGCACAGGCACAGGAACAGGAACAGGTCAAGACAAAAAACTATAATATCAGGCAATTCCTCCCCGGATTCCACCCCCAGGTGTTCGTGTTCGTGTTCGTTCGAGAACCCTCTTCCATCATCCATCATATATCTATCTCACTACGGAGTACCACCTCAAGGCCCGTACAAAATGGCTGAGGAACTAGATACAAGAATACGAGATGCTCGATCTTCTTTTCTTTTTTTTTTTTTTTTTTCTTCTTTTTTCCCGCAGGGGCCCGTGGGGCCGTAGGCCGTGGGCTGTAGGCTGTGGGCTGTAGGCTGTGGGCTGTAGGCTGTGGGCGCCGCGTAGATCAGAGATCAGAACTGGCGGACTGGCGGACTGGCGGACTGGCGGACGGGACGGGGGACATGGGTGGAAATTCAATTCCAAATCATAACATATCATATCATATCATAGCAGGATGGCGGTAGCCAATTCAATTCAGTTCGGTCACTGTCACTGTCACTGTCACTGTCACTGTCACTGTCCAACCGTACAGACGCCCCAGCACAACACCATACAGTACAGCATGGCGCAGACCAGACCAGACCAGACCAGACCACGCCATGCCATGCCATGCCACGCCACACCAGAGCCAGAGCCAGACACAAAAAAAAAAAAAAAAAAAAAAACCAACATCATCATCATCATCATTATCATTATCCACGATACTGTGCTGTGCCTCGCCGAATGCAGATATTCTTCGAACGGGCGTTGGGCTGGACCATTGGGGGGGGGTGTGGGTTGAGTACTGCTGTAAGTACCTTACCTACCTACGGGGTACCTACTCCCACTCTTCCTAGGTAGTGTCTGGTACGGAGTACTCCGTACTGCGTATGTACGGTTTTTTATTACGTACGTGTATGGAGCCATAGTAACTTCCAATGGTGACTTGCTTACGGTACGGAGGACTGAGGACGGAGGTCTAGATGCTGCTGGGTGGACTCTGTAAGTCTGTATGCGCGTGGAGAGGAGGTAGATAGTCACTCCGTGAATTGTCCGTAGATGGATATCTACAGGGGTGTGGTGCAGTGCAGCGCAGCTCATTTCAGCGGAGGAGGAGGACATTCGGCTCCGGTGAAATGGGATGGGATGGATTCCTGATGGAGGTGGAAGGTTCTGGCCGGTGAAAAGGAAACTGGACCAGAAACTTGAAATTGATCTTGGAAAAGGGTCAGGGGGAGGGAAATGTGATACAAGACAAGAGTACATAGTAGAGCGAAGGGCAAAAGTACGCGACGCCGTTCGATTTTAATCCTCGCCTCGATGGCGTGGTACTTTTGCCTGTGTATGTGTCCGTGTCCGTGTCCGTGTCCGTGTCCGTGTCCGTGTCTGTGTTCGCGTCCGTGTCGACTCTAGTCTATCGCCGGGATGGATTGATGTGCGACATGCATCTAGCCTGATCCTGATTCTGATTGTGATTCTGTCTTTGCAATTGCGTTGCAATTGCAACCGCAAAAAAAAAAAGGTAGAATTGTACAGGCTGAAGTGAAATAGATAATATAGATAAAGAAAAAGAAAAAGAAAAAAACCCCTCGCTCAAACGTAAGACACAATATAAGGATAAAGAAAAGAAGAAGAATCATTTAGTAGACCATGGTACCCCAAAAAGGCCATGGATCCAACCCATCACATACATGCTCCGGACAGCCCGGAGGGAAATTAGAGAAAGAACGTATAAAAGACATGTTATGTCGCTGGGCCTCACGAGTAGAAGGCGCCCTTCTGGAAACTCTCCGGTGAAATATCACCCATCTTACCCTTCCGGACCGGCTTCTTCTCGTCGACGGCTTGGGCCTGCTCAATCGTGGACGACATGGTGTTGCTGCGGCTGCCGGCGTCGCTGCCAGAGGTGATCGCCTGTTGTCCGGGGCGGCGTTGGATCGTCTCGAGATACGGCCCGGGGAGGTATCCAACGCGCCCGTCCCGCGCCCGGCAGCGCCACCATTCAGATGCATTACCCATGGGGTCCGACTTGCTCAGCACGGCGACAATGTCCCCCTTCTTGACGGCCAGGTCGATGCCGTTGCTCTCCTGCGACTCGGGGGTGTAGTCGTACAGCACCCGGCAGAAGTCGAGCTTCGACGGATCCAAAGGTGCCTGTTGCAGGGGCTCCCCGTTAGGGCCCAGCATCAGCTGCTTGCGCTGCTCTTCCTGCGAGCGCGCAAGAGCCTTGATGAGTTTGCCCATCAGGTAGGGAAGACCGAACACGGCGAGCAAGAACATGATGAACGGCTTCTTCGACGGTTTAGGAGGCGCGGGCGAGCCGTCGGGGAGTGTGGTAGGCGCCGAGCGCCCATGCATGAACGCCGCAAAGGCCGAGGGTGTCAGAGACGTCGCATCCGCTGGCGGAGGACGCCCAGTGATCTTCGCAATCAGCGTTCGAAACCATCTGATGATGGTGAAGATCCCCAGGGCGGAACCGAGGGTATTCCGCAGATTCCCGAACTGCTCTGCAACCGAGACCATCGCTATACACTCGTTAGCTCGCTGCATTGCAACCCCAGCACTGGGCGGGCAAGCCAACTTACCGAAAAACGAACTGTGCGTCGCCATATAGGTACTCTCCAGCATCTGAGCAAACCCGCCAAACGCCCCCACAATGCTCTCGATCATCTGGAAAGTCGCCTGCGTGCTCTGGCTGAACGAATTCGTCAAGCTATTGGGGTCATTGGGGTCCCCGGGCATGCCACCACCGTACATGCCGCCCATACCGCCCATGCCCCCATACATGCCCCCGTATCCGCCTCCATACATGGAGCCCATCGTGCCGAAGCGCGAGTACGGTGATGAATACGCGCCGTAGCCGCCATAGCCTGTGCTGTATGGAGAGGCACCGAATCGCGAGGCGCCATAGGGTGAGTAGTTCGATGCTGTCCGGTTCACAACGGAGTTCAGGGTGTCAGGGCGGGAGGGTAAGGCGGGAACGGTGGAGGATATTGTTGAGGTGGTTGCAGGTGTGGATGTTGTGGCGGTCGGCGCCGTCGCAGCGCCGGTTATAGGAGTCATGGTCGAACTACCGACGGGGGAGGCTGAGATCGCAGTTCCTGTGAACCAGGATATCAGTATCAAATATAATTCGTGATTGTCGAAACCAAGAAGAGAGAACAAATTCCCAAAGCGTCAGCAACAAGAGTCACCTACCGCCAGCAGCAGCAGCAGCACCTGCTCTCTCCCACGGTTTGGGTGGCGAAACCGACGCCATGAAGTTGCGGGGAGGGAGGATCTCACCAGCCTCGCATCTAGGTCACAAGATCAAAGTGGACAGAGAGAGCGACAGACGACGAGATGCGACGAGATGCGACGAGGAGGACGATGGATTGGGATGAGATAGACTGGAGTACGGGGGAGGAAGACGAGATGGGAAGAAAGATGGGGAAGACCTGGAGTTCGGGCGGTGGAGTTCAGTATAATCTGTGTAATCTGTGGGAGGGACAGACTAACAGTAATAATACATACTTACATACTCTGTCCAGCACGCATGTGGCCGCCGAAGCCGAGGCTGTCTGCTTTTGCCGACACAAGTTGAGTTGTGTGCCGGAGAACGCCGTCTGTTCTGTTAGTTGTTCGTTGCTTGGTTTTTGGTCCATCTGGTCTCTACTCTGCGCTGTATATATGGTCATCTCAATTTCTCACTATTCATTCATTCATTTCATCCATCGCTTGTGTCCCAACCAACCAACCCAGTCAGTCACCCGGTATGACTATCGGCCTCTACCGACCGTCTCTACGCCATCAACTCGGATGAAATCCAAACCATGAATAGAATATAGACAAATGCTTCAATGAATTGTGGCTATCATTGCCTTATAATACATGCGCTCCTATAACTCCCAAATGCAACGCCGAGTACCTTACTGAACGCCCACCAAGACAAACCCCCGGTCTCTATACAATCCTGATGGCCCATTACAGACCTTTAAAAAAAAAAAACAAAAAAAGGGTGTGGTCTATTATTATTTATGGAGTGTGCTATAGCTCATCATGGCTACGCATCTCAGGCCGCTGGGGAAGCTGAATCTTCCATGACCGTGGCGGCACAGGCAGACCCAGCCAGTAACTCCAGGCCCGGTTGGCTTCTAGGACGAAAATCTCCCATCTGCCAAGCAAATGTCAGCTATCGTAAAGAAGAACGTGAGAAGACGGGAGGACTTACAGAGTCTTGGGGATGTTGGCCCAGCTCTTCAGGACGTAGACGTAGGTGTTCCAGACCACCTCGAACTCGGCCTTGAAATCATCCCATAGCGTATCTGTCTCCTTCCGGGCCCTTCTCTCCCACGGTAGCTTTTCCGTCGGATATTTGAAGTCGTCTTCCTCGTCTTCGTAGTAGAACGTCGAGCCCCCATCTTTGAAAAGCACTCGCGTTTTCTGACCACTGGACTTCTGTTCCAGCTGCGGAGTACCCGCGGTGATCTCGATGGTCTCGCCCTGTCCGATGTCCATGGCTCGGTGGAAGCTCCGTACCGCTGCCAGACTGTGGGAGATGCGGCCCAGGGTGTTGATCAAGGCCACCAGCTCGGTCCTCCGCAGTAGAGGATTCTCTCCGTTCTTGGTTTCGTCGTACTCGAACAGCACCTTCAACGCTGTTCCGTACCCGTTCACCTGAAGCTTGCCCCACAGCCGGCATTTGTCGCACCCGACGCAGTCCATCAATCTGCTAACGTTCCGGAAGCGATTGCGGAAATCCTCCTTCAGCCCGGGCGCGCTGGGGTCCTGGAACATAAGGTGTTCGTCGAAGATCTGCGGCCGCTCGGCGAGCGTCGCCGTCAGCTGCGACACCTTCTGCTTCGTCTCGGCGTCTTGGATGGGATCGCTGGCGCAGAAGGTGTAGTTCTGGAGATGTTTGCGCAGCTTCGCCACCGCGCGGGAGACCAGTGCATAGTTGAAATACAGATTCGAGATGCGCTCCGGGTGATCATGCAAGCGCTCCTTGAAGCACTGCAGGTTGGGATGCCACTGGCCGGTGGTCTTGTTGAGGTAATCCCAGCAAAGATGGGTGGAGATGGACGCATGCATGCCGCTGACGAGACGGTGGAAGACCCGCTTCTCCAGACACTCGTTGTCAAACGGCAGCATATCCGCGCGCTTCATCTCCTTCTGCAACACGTTGCGGAAATCATGGACCGCCTGCAGGCCGCCCGGGGCCGGGTGCGGGGACGATTCCTCCGGCAAGGGTTTCAGGAAACAGTTCTCCCGGTAGATCGCGTCCCAGACCAGACGCGCGCCCTCTCCGGTATACCCCGTGTATCGCTCGGGATTGTCCACCAAGCTGACGTATTCCCCCTTGCCGCCGGCGCCTTCGTCTTCGGGGACACAGTAGTCACGGTCGTCGCATTCGTCGTCGTATTCAACGACGCAGCTTTCCCCGACATTCTCGCCGAGCTCGCCTTGGAGAGGCTTATCGCTGGGTCGCTCCTTTTGAAGCTTGCGGCCGGGGTGGCCGGCCTTGGGACCTTCGAGTTTGCTCAGTTCCTCCGCCCGCCACGTTGGCGGGATGTCCTCCTCCGAGTCGATGGTGTTGACGGCACACGCGATGTTCCCGCACATGCTATTGGCATCATTCCAGAATGGACAGTGCCCGTTGTAGAGGTTTAGGCGATAATAGCTGAAAAAATCGGTGTCTTGTGTAAGGGATTGGAGCGTGTTGTAGACTTGGTCATTGAGGTCATCGATGGTGGCGTAAGAAAGACAAGCGTCGGTCACCGTGGCGGAGGGGTCAATCTAGGGAGAAATCGCAGTCAGAAGATGCAATTGATGGAATTTCGGAATCGTTACTCACAGCGCAGACTGTGTGGGAGTGATGTTCGAGGTCTTGGGTTTCATTGGGTTGGTCATTATGGGCATCGGCAAGCCCGAGGAAGGCGAACACAGCCAGATAGAAGACTCCGGCAGCAGAGCGCATTTTGATACGAATGAATGGCAACTGTGCATACGCTGAGGATAACGTATGGAGTGATGGACGTTGTGTTTTTGGTTGCTTCACATGAAAAACATCCAGCAATAATAGTGGGCCTTGGAGATTATCAATCAAAGCAATGTCATAGTCCTAAAGACTCGGAAGTCAAGCGAATCATATAGAGCAACGAGTAGGGAAAATTGAAATCGTAATGCAGTCTAGTAGCAAAGGGAGGCAATATTAAAGAGAGAAAAGAAAGAAAGAGATCATTGATTAGAAATGCAGGGGAAAGGATCTTTTATTATTAGTCGTATCTCTAGAGAATGAATGCATGATAAATAATAAGCCTGCTAGTAATCATCATGAAGTGGACAAGCTGGCCCTTTGTTTTTTTGCCCAGCGTGGCGGAACTGCTCCCGCAAGAATCGGATGATCGCCAGCATCGAAATGAGAGCATGTCTGGAGTTAATAATACGTCCTAACACTAGTGGCATATATTCATGCCAAGCAGTCTGAAGCAAGGTGCTTGTTGTGTGTTCTCCTGCGAATATGATTTGTTCCATCCGCCAGGCACTACTATTATTATTGACTTATTCCCGTCGTGTCATGTCAGGCCATTCTCCATCAACCAACAATCAATATAGGGGATTCAAAGAAGACAGCTGTCCAGTTCGCTTTCTACCTTACAAATCATAATAAACATTCTCCAAAAGTCCAATCCGATCACATCCTGGTAACTAGACTAACCCTCCAATCTCTCCCCACCCTCCAGATCATGCCCCTCCTGCATCTCACGAATCCTCTCATCCCGACTCCCAACAAGGTCCTGCCCGGCCTGCTCCAACACCGCCTGGTTCAACAGCACGTCGAACCCCAGCGCGCGCGCCGCAAACTCCAGAATCATCCGCTCCACCTCCGGCGCATGCCACGTGAGCCCATGGTCATCCCCGGGGAAGAGCTTCAGCTCGCGCGGGCCCGTGGTCCCATACGCGCGGTACAGTGTCTCCGAGCACGTCGCCGACAGCACGCGGTCACCGGTGCCGTGCATCAGCAGCACCGGGCGCGGACTCAGCTGGCGGATGCCGGCCGTGTGCGCCGTCTGCGAGGCGACGGTGGCCACGCCGCGCACGCGGTCGGGTTCCTGCGCCGCGACGGTGAAGCACGGGCTGCCGCTGAAGGACCAGCCGACGAGTACGAAGTGCGACGAGCTGAAGTGCCGGTTCAGGTAGGTGAAGGAGGCGCGGATGTCGGCGGCGCAATAGTCGGTGTGTGCGGGCTGGCGGTAGTCGAGACGGATGCAGGGGATGGAGAGGAGGAGAGCGAGTTTGTCGGCGAGGGAGGGGTAGATTCCTATACGTTTTTTTATTTTTCTCAGTTTAGATAGATATGTAGACTAGATTAAGTAGTCCTTCGTAGTCCGTAGGCCCTTCCCTTTTTTTTTTCCTTTCTTTCTTGCCGTGGATTATCGGCGAGATCAGATACGTTATACGGAACACCTACCCGCAGGCCCGCTCACTCCTCCTCCCGCACCGCTAACCAATACCACCGCCGACCGTTTCGCCTCGGTGGTGCTGTAGCTGCGCGGTTCGTGGAGGATAGCCGGCGCATCATGGTCCAGCGGATCCCTGACGTGGATGTCGACATGTCTTGCGATCGGGGGCTCGGTGGCGCTCTTCTCCACCTGGGGAGGGTGGACTGGTCCTAGGCTGTGGAGAGGATGGCGCGGGACGGCAGTCATGGCGATGGAGGTCAACAAGCACGGGATTCTATACAAAGGAACACGAATATACGGCCTAAGGCAACAGTTCATGTTCCTCTTTCTACATTACATTTCTAACCACCTGTTCTAGAAATGCATTGCTATTTATATTGCCCCTGTTAACGGGTGCGCGTTTGCCCAGGCATTCCGCGCACTTTGATATCAGACTGACGGATATGACGCAAGAACTAGAAAAGGATCACAACAGGGGGCAACGGGGGGTCAAATGGTGGCGATACAGAACGCGAGACTCTTGTCTGTGTTCGTTGACACAAGAAATATATCATCCAGGGGAAGGGGGAGAAAATCTGGGAGACAGATCACTAAATATAGCTTCAACAATCCATTGATCGAACGACAAGAGGTGGTAATGATGACCTACGAGCTGGAGCCTACGCAGATAGCTGCCTATCTCCTGGGGGAAGCCTACGGAGCAGAAGGGACGACAGCCCCCCGGGACGCAAGAGTTGTTGTTTTGATTCGGTTGTCTTGGATTTCGACCGGTGAGCCAGATTGCGGCTTCAAATTTGACCAAGAGGTCAAATAAATACAGAACCAAAGTACATGCAACAAATCAAATCCCGAGATGATAATGTAACCCATATAATCCCAAACGAGTCTTGACGAGGAGTCCGTAGACCAAGCCTATCGCCAGACGAATAATTATATGAATGAAGGGGGAAAATCCAAGAAAATGGAACAAAAAAAAAACCCTCGTCTCATAGGAAGTGCGCCAACCCTTTTGGTATATATCCCGTTTCCTTCGTATGTCGCGTTCGTAGACATTCTGAGTCGTCAAGTCATCATGAGTGAGTCGAGTGGTAAGTCGTAAATTAGGCCCATAGGCATCATCGTAGGTCGTGCTCCACTCAGGAGGTTCCCCTGCGCTTGCACCGGCGCAGACTCAGTGCCTTGCGGAGAGCAGCAAGCGGCTTGGGAAGCGGAGTGTTGTAGAACGGATCGTCCTTGAAGTCCTCGTCGGTAAATTTCTATCATGTCGGTTAGCATGCGGACCTCACTATAAGCCAGTAGAGTGATAGGAGACTTACCAAGCCAGGGCAACGAGTAAAGTTTCCGTAGTCATTCATCATGTTGACGCCTTCCTCGTATTCATAAGTCTTCCCCGTCTTGTCGGTAGTTCCGGGAGGATAGAATGCCACTCCGTCGAGAGGACGGTGGCTCTGAAGACAGTCGGCTATCTTGTCCTTTGGAGTCGCCTTGAGAGCCTCTTCGTTGGACTCCCTGAGAGCCTCAATAGGGCTACATTTGCTGTCGTGGTTTCTTTCGGCATAGACCGCATCGTAGGGCCCCTCGTGGTGATACTGGAAGAAACCCACGTCGTCCAGGCGGTCGATAATATCTGGATTGACGAGAAGCGACTGCCGCGGGTACTTGGGATGTGGGCGAGGGCCGCGAGGGCTATTTTGGCGATTGTGCGGATAGTAGGAGGGCGGCACATTCTGTGCCCGGCGTGGGTGTGGCGGATGATGCTCCAGCTGTCCATTCCATTGGACTGAAGGCAATGAAGATGACCGCTGGCGTTTAACAGACTTTCTAGCAGACGAGGAGGAAGACAGAGAAGGAGTGGGAGAAGCGTAGCGAGAGTAAGGGTTGTTGCTTCCCAGGCTCAGATTGATGCCCATTTCTGTCGGGTACTGAGGCTGCTGAGAGTGGTGGGAGTAGCGGGAGTGGTGAGAATGGTGAGACGGGTGAGACGGGTGAGACGGATAGGACTCCATGACCATGGCGTCGCCGAAAGACGGCATATTGCTTTGTTTTGAGAAGAACAAGATACGGTGAAGAAGCGCTGGCGAGAAAGGGCCCTTCTCCCTGTCGACCTCGATTCACCTGGCGTCAATAGAAACGCACGTCTCTAATAGTCTCAAAGTGCTATTGAAGCTGATACTTTCTGTTGATGTGGGGCTCGTGATCGGATTGGGGTCTGACAATGTGATTGAGCAATACAATAGTGTTTGCAAAGCAGACGTGGTGAGTTTTCAAGATATTGATGAAGCCCAAGGGGGATACCGGGGGTGAGATGCATCTTTAAGGCTCCGAATAAGCAGAGACAGCTGGAGAGACGAAGACACAAGTGTGATGCCTACACAAAATTCCCCAACTCCCATAGTTGTAAGACCCAGAGTGACGTGACGACTTGCGTACCAGGCCTTATCGATAACAAGGCTGTCTACGCCTATCAGGGTCTAGCGGCCCTCCCTCTAAACCCTGTTTGGTTTAGTGTCTGGCTCTAGCCGGAGAGCTAGACCCGTTCGGTTGCATCGGCCACGGGACTCGATGATGAAACAAAATGGAGCACCCACGAGAAGCCCCCATCATCGATCAATCCCCCGGCCAGAATTCGCCTCCTCGAGCTTCCGAGCATGCCGTTGATCCCTGGGTGTCGGTGCAATTACGTTTGGGTGCCTGGAGATGACTCAATGATCTGCCTGAGAAAGTTGATTTCCTATGGCTGGCTGCAAGAAGAAGTATGGACGTACCGTGAAGGCACAAACTGTATATTTCTTCGGGTGTATAGTACCTGAGGACACGTCATTCTTCAGGTACAGTCAGACTTGAGTCCTTGAAGGCAATTGACAGCGCGGAAATTATCTATATTCGTTCACTGTTGACAAGTTAGTCAAGTTGAGTGGTTGTATTTGTATCAAAGACCACAGTCCACACAGTATGACTAAGATTAAGCTTATCGCTAGCAAGTACATAGCGTGAAGCACGACAGTAGTTCGCCTGGAGAATAAATCCCGGTTAGGCGGTTACCCGACTAGTTTCAGTGACCTAGTGTTGGACCGTGCAAGGCAGAGTAGACAGATCGTGCATGATCACTAGTGCGGAAGACCCCGAAAGAGCCTGGAAGGGTTACTGACCACGAAGGTATGTTTGATCCAGTAGCAAGACAAGTCCTTGGAGCCTAGACCTTCAATGAGCAGGCAGTCAACTGGTAACCCGTGTGGGCAGACGTCATGGATTTTTGACGGCAAGATCGTTCAGCGGGAAAAAATAACCCATTGATTCATATATCTATGGCAGATAATTACATTGGGAGCGACAGCCGGTCTAGATTTGCAGTCCAGCATGTTGATGGCATTAGAACGAGGAGAAAGCACCAGGGGAGTTGAGTATCTATTTCCATGCCTTACTTAGAGCTGCTGGTATCTCAAACCCCCGTACTGCATTCCAAAATGGTCGGTTGGATTGCCTTCTGGAACCAGATATCGTTCTCGAAGTTTAATGGTACTCATGGGTTTCGGGAAAATAAACATGTCAGAATAATAGGCAGAAGCAGCAGACGCAGTGGAATCGATCCAAGTAAGAACTGTAGATATTGATCTGCCTGAGGCAGATGTCTGAACCGAGACGGTATTACCAATACAGAAATCAAGTTCTCCTCATAACAAACACCAATTCTGTGCTGATGACAGCTTGACATTCCTGCCATGAGCCTTGTGCAATACTCCGATTCGGAATCAGATATAGATAAGAATGAGAAGATATCGCCTAGACCAACCAAAAGGCTTCGTCATGATGACTATCCCAGCACTCCTCAGGCTTCGTCCCTACCCCCCTTACCAACTTCATTCCATGACTTGTATGCCTCGAGTACTCGCATCAGTGTGAGAGACGATCCAAGTCTGCACGGTGGCCGTAAACGTGTCATCCCTCATGTTGAGGGCAACTGGCCTACTCATATATACCTAGAATGTAAGTGTTCGTGTACTCCCAATTGTGATTCACGGCTGATGCAGACAGGGTATCCGTCAAAAACAGAGCTTGCTATCTTGGACAAAATAGTGTCTCAGACTGAATCTAAACTAGAGGGGCATCAAGTGGACATTCACAGCTTACTGCGAAGTGACCTTGGTGTCCAACTTCCGCTTCACATAAGTCTTTCAAGACCAGTGGTTCTTCGCACGGAGCAAAGACAGCCATTCTTGGACATGTTCCAGGCAGCGCTTCACGAATCCTTGATTTCAGAGTAAGTCCATGACATCTGTAAACCGCACACCCTTCTCATCGATCTACAGATTCTCCGTCGCGCCAGATAGCCTGGATTGGGTTTCCAATTACGAAAAAACACGGTGGTTTCTCGTTCTGCGAGTGACGCGGCCCATAGACAACAACCTGAACAGACTCCTTGGCCTTTCAAATCGCTCTTTAGCTCATTTCAGGCAACCGCCGCTGTATGCTAAGCCAACCGCGCCACTTCAGCGACCTAAGCAGCAGCCCAGCAGTCAGACGGATGCGCCTCCCGAGGACTTCTCTGGCTGCTTCCATGTCTCCTTGGCCTGGAGACTGACTGAACCAAAATCGGGGGAGGAGAATCAGAATCAAGGGTTGGATCCTCGTAGCCTAGGAGTTCTTGCAATTCACTTTGACTGTGTGAAAGCAAAGATTGGCAACAATATCTCAAGCATACCACTCTCGACGAGATACGGTGGCACTAAGCCTCCTTGATTTGATGTTCTTCTCTGGGTTATCTCTGTCGATTACCAATATATACTCCTTTTTTTGCTTGAAAAGGCTACTGTGACTTCTATATACCGTTTAGCATCTGCAGGACAAAGCAGAAGAGGGAATGGGGGAACATGTTTGTAATATTACAGTAAATTACGTTAACCATACCACCGCCTTTTTTATGACGCGAATCAACACGTCTTCTCATCTTCCTCCTGTTTGCTCCCAAATAGTAGTAGTGGTCAAATGCTTCCACCATAATGCCGGATTCGCAGCTACCTATCGTGACTTTCGTGAGTTATTCCAGTCAATATCATACCCATAGCTAAGCCACTAATCCCAACCCTGTCTCCAGGAAGATCTGCAGGCCTTCCAAGCAAAGCATTTCCCCACCAGCACACAAGTCACCTCGTTTGACCACAACCATAACCAGACTGTAGACGATGAATACTACGAGGAAGATGACGGACTTGGGTACTATCCAGACGGCGTGAAGCGTACCCTTACGGACGAGCAGATTGAGATTTTCAGACACAGCGAGATCCACACGCTGTTGCGCGAACGAGAGCTCCGGGAGGAGGCGCTTGCTGAAGAGTTGCGTGATATGGAGGCTGAACAGCAGGCAGGGGATATTATCTCCGTGAGTAATGGGGATAGTGTGCCTGACGTCGCTGGTCGAGAGAGTGGGATGTCTCAAGGAGATGAGGGCGCAGGCGAGTCCAAGCAACACAATGCACATGATGCTTCGGGGAAGGAGTCCGGGAAGACGCGCCCGGGTGAAACTCTTGACTACAGTGAGGATGGTGCGAGGCCACGGGAGACATATACCAGTACGCAATTTACTGGACGCAAGATCATATCTTATGACGATTGAAATCTCGGATTGAATGTGCTCTTGTAAGCCTTCAAGCACATAGGAACTTCGTTCTGCAAGTCCCTTGCCAGCTCGATTTGCTGCGGTCAATGAGCTGGTCCTCGACGATAATCTCGAACGGGTACGCATAATCGCGGTGAGTAACCCATCTGTTTCTGTCCTTGCTCTTTTTATGATGAAATCTATGTATCAGTCATCCTTAGTCGGATCGCCATACCATTTTCGGATGCGTAAGGCCATGACGATGCAATCTTCTCTCTGAAATTCCTTCATTTCGATAAATTAAATGTTTGCTTCTGTTCGGATTGTGTCTCTAACGGCTCGAAGACTTAGGATTTGTGTGGTCGAAACGCCAAACAAGTGTTGGCCTCCTGGATGATCACACTTTTGATGCTTCTTTCTAGATATCGCATCTGGAATCGATGCCTTGTGCATCGTGACTTTGCAAAGTACGAGGGCATGCGCCATTCCGTGCAGGGGATGTCGAGGTGCTTCAAATTTGGCAATCAACCATGTAGAATACGAAGCTAAACAACCAGCATCGCGGGATATTAGTTACGCGATTCGGATGGTGACCGGTAACTATAGCTATATTGGTCTCTTGCGAGTCTCTGTCTTTGGACCATAATCATGGCCATATCCCTTGGCTCTCAGGTCGGTACATTCAATTGGTAGTCCACACTCGGTGGTATTCGATGACTCTGGGATTGGAACGGTATGTATTTCTGTCACGCATGTGGGTGAATATAGGTATATACTACGGCTACATGTAGGTTTGTGGCAACGACTAATAAATTAAGATAACATAAAAGATATTAAAAATAAAAATAAAAATAAACACTCATGATTTCGCCCTACGGGATGTAATAACTGTTACATCACGGGATGACGAATCGAGGACGAAAAAAAGCAATGGGATGAACCGGGATTGAACCGGTGACCTTTAGATATCAATGCATATTACTGCAGAAACTGAAGTTGACACTTCAGTCTAACGCGCTCCCAGCTGCGCCATCACCCCAAGACGATGTTATTAACGGCCCACTATGCGATCCACAGTGCCCTATTGCCGGAAACTTGGGAAATGTGTAAAAAATGGAAAAACAAAAAGAAGATGGGATGAACCGGGATTGAACCGGTGACCTTTAGATATCGATGCATATTACTGCAGAAACTGAAGTTGTCACTTCAGTCTAACGCGCTCCCAGCTGCGCCATCACCCCATTGGATATTAGGAATTGGTTGTTTTGGTTTTATAATGCAAGTCAAGGTCTTAGGCCGTCGCTCGACAATTCATATGGGCTCAATTACGCTCTTGTTTAGTGTTGTATGGTCTTGTCAGTATATGTGGTATAACGATCTTGACCTACTTGATACTGATTTTAATGTAGGATGGTTTCTGTCAGTGTGCTACGTATGATTTGCTATATGATGTGGTCATGTGGTGCCTGGATTTGCGTGTCCGGTCCTATGGGGCCATGCCGGCTCCCATCAGATGGTATAACTTGTTTCTTATGCTTCTATATCCCATCTTGTAGTGACTGCTGGCGGATTAGGTGGCTATTCTAGTGTACTTTGGCACATGCTTTACCCGTGTGTAGAACATTGCAGTACTGGGTCGTGGTTAACAGAATAGCTACGCCTATTGCTTGTTGGTTGCGTTTGGGCGTTGGTTGATATGATTGCTTGCCTGCTGGGCATGATTGTCCCTGAGATGTGTGTAATCGTTGAATTATTATACTGGTTGTGTCGCTGATGGGTCGGTCCTCGATACCGAATGTTTGTAGTGGTACAACAATATATCATATATATATATGTATGTATGCCAGCTTTCTGTAGAGGGAAGCACAGCATTACTAAAACATAATAAACCACCACTCGATTACTGTCAGGTACACGGGGAGACCATTGCGATATCCACTGGAATGCCTTTATTAAACTGAATAATGGGCTCGCCAGTTACCATAAGTTCGACCAAGAAGCATATCCCAGTAATCAATGGTAAAACTAAAGCAGGGATGTTAGACGGGCCTTGCGCTGGAAGACCAGGCCAGAAAGTCTCAAGATTCAACAAGTCAATGGGGTGATGGCGCAGCTGGGAGCGCGTTAGACTGAAGTGTCAACTTCGGTTTCAACAGCCAATTGGTTGTATTTGATATCTAAAGGTCACCGGTTCAATCCCGGTTCATCCCATTATGTTTTTGATTTTTATATTTTTTTCTCCTGTTACTTCCCACGCCCCATTCAATTCAATCAACATGACATAATGCAAACTACTGGATATCACCTCACCTATCACTCAATATTCAGTTTGTTTCCGTTTACTCCCAACGAGGCAGATTTATAGTTGTCATTATCGACATGTGTTAGAATATTCCCTTATAATAGGGAAACGCTGACGCGCTTTACCTGAAGCAGTTTCAATTGATAGTGGCGGAATTGTCGCTACCAAGTGGGAGGTACAGGATCTGGGTCAGCTGTGTACCCTTAGACTGACAAAGCCCTATTCCCGGTCTATTTACCATCGCTTGGGGTGATGGCGCAGCTGGGAGCGCGTTAGACTGAAGTGACAACTTCAGTTTCGACAATCTTGCATTGTACTGATATCTAAAGGTCACCGGTTCAATCCCGGTTCATCCCATTTCTTTTTGGTTTTCTAAATTTTAATCCAACCCCACCCCTTTGCCCCCCTGGTTTTGTGTGTCTCTCTATTTTGTCATTACCACTTATTCCTCTCTCACTTACGGAGTACATATATGCAACCCCGGCTGCCATGTGGCTTAAGAGGTAATGCGTAGGTATAATTTCAGCACAACTTTTAGATGACGAATCCCTCGTCCTGCTTCGCTGCCGATCCGAACACCGGTTCAGCCCAGTCTAGTCATAAGACAAACTAGGTCGTACAAAGTATACAAACAGAGGCTTTGCCTTCCTTCGCACCCCGCATCCTCTACGTTCTCTCACTTGGTATTATATCTTATTACTAGTCGAACCCTTTTCGGTGCTCATGATGCATGGTGTCCCAACACCGTTCATGCCCATCCTCCTACCCTCCCGAGTCGTACCTCATGTCTTGGCCGTCATCGGTCTCGGGATTAACGCCCAGAATATTCCAATACCGATCAGCAACCCCACCATGATGGGCTGCATGACTTGAACCCCTGCCTTGGACGCGATAGCCCCCGTCATGAACGGAAACGCCGCAGACCCAGCCTGTCCCAAGCTTGCGGTAAAGCCTAGCCGAAGTGCACGCATTAGCAAGACAAAAAAAAAAAAAAAAATTCACGACCCCGGAAGCAGGACCTGACATACCTAGGGCGCCGATATGGAGTTCTTGAGGAACGACCTTTGTCAGAACATAGAGGCCGACGGGGTAGAACGGCCCGATGAAGAAGCCTGTGGGTGTTAGAACCCGTGCCTGATGCCACTGCTTCACATGCATGAACGAGGGAATACATACCCAAGAAACAGACAGTGATTGCATTCGCGATGATGTTGGGGATCACCCAGAACATGACCTGCAACGCTATGGCCAGCGCAATGTAGATGAATACCATCCGTCGCTCACCAAATTTGTGCGTGATGTCCGCGAGAAGGACTCGTCCGAGCGTAAAGCCGGACCAGAACCCCGAGGCGACGTAACCCACCTTTTTGGGATCACCGTGTCGCACGGAGACGAGAAACTGGACCAGCCAGCCTGTGGGATGGATGGTTAGCTTCTGTTGAGGAATAACGGAAGATAATGCGAATGGGCAGCCGACGTACCCCCCGAAGCAACCTCAGCACCGACATAGAGGAAGAAGAACCCGTTGAAGATCCACACAAACTTATTGGTGAGCGTGGCTTTCATCTCGGCGCTGGCCGTGTCTTTGGCGTTCGAGATATTTGGTTGGAACAGACCCTTGCGGAATGTCCACGCCAGGAGGACAACGTTGATCACGCCCATGGCTAGAGTCGCGAGATAGTAATAGTACCAGTAGGGCGTGTGGGATGCAATGGTATTGGCGATCAGCGGGGCGATGATGGTGCCCACACCGTAGACAGCATGGAGAATCCCGAGCCATCGATGGGGATTATTGACGGTGATGGTGAAGGTATTCGCCTGTGCATCCTGGAAGGCGACCCCCATGCCAGTGAAGAAGAAAGCGGCCATGAACAAACCCCAAGGAGGCCTCCAGAACATGAGCGCATACCCGAAGCTCTGGATTGTGGCTCCAAGGACTAAGGTCCCGCCGGTTCCCAGTCTCGAGCAGACGTGGATGTTGGCGAAAGAGGCGACGAGCCATCCGGCGAAATTGACCAAGTAGACCATGGATACTTGTAGCAGGCCGATATTGTACGCAGGCTGGATATAAGGGATGAGGACACCAGTTGCAGCATCTGGATATCGATCAGCCCGCAGTTTACTCCTGCCAATGTCGCGGGGGACAACATACCGTTCAATCCAGCCATCAGGATCGCATAATTGGTACTGACCACCCTGCCGACAACTTCGCGAGCATCCTTCGGAGCGAAAAAGGAAGTATCCTTTGGGCTTTGTTCCTCGACATCCTGTGAGCCGGTGTCAATCTGATTCAATGTATCCATAGTCTCGTCTACGGATTCTCCTCGCCTGGGGTGGCATCGTCAAAGAACTCAAAAGGCCCCCCCATGCTGGTTCAATTGGTGACTATATATGCAGGATTGAGTGACCGTCACTTCTCGTACCCCTCTGACTGGAGTCACAAATCACAATGACTAGTAGTAATACTGGTAGCCTATCGCGGCTATACCGCCTAGGCCAGCTAAGTCGGAGCGAGGCCGATGCTCTTTCGTGTACACGCTATCCTCGAGAACCCATTTCCTCGGGGTCTGAACGTGAGTTCGGTCTTATGTATATCGTATTGCCTGACCATTCACGTACACATTATATCTGAATCAAATCCAGATGATCCAATGCAAATTGCAATCAATGCAGTTGGCAGTCACGAGGGTTCCATTGAGAACTTGACTGAGTAAAGCGAAAAAAAAAAAAAAAACCACCCCGCAAAAACGCTTGGATCTGTGGGGGTCATGCAGCAACGTGTTGATGCATCATTCCCTCTCAATGCCGGAACTGAAGACACATATTATTACAGCACAGCTTCTGATGGATCATACGCACTTCCTGCAGGGCGGATTCTTGATCCATGGCATTTGTTGTTGGTGGGAAGGGTTGGCAGGGTTGGACCCCGTCGTCGTTCACTGTCAGAGTACAACACAGATATGGGGAAACCGAGCAAATTGTCGCTGATCATGCAGATACCAAGCCATTGAATCTATTCAATGCCTGCAAGATTTTTTTTGGCAGATTTGTTGATACATCCTGCTTGCAAAGCTGGTTGGGACTCCAGCATGGACAGAAGTGTCGGGGAAAAAGTGAGGCTGCAGAAACATATTATCTGTGAATGATCCGTCAATTGCTATCGAATTGATGCAAGTCTAGCCATGGCACTGAATGACGCCTTAGCCATTTATGCGGAAAAGCCTGTCTTTGACCAAATTAGGTTACAGGTGAGTAATCAAGTTTCAGCAATCTGGAGTCGACTATGTGCAAAGGTGTCCACGGGAACAAAAGGACCCAACTGAAGACCTTTCAGAAGAACTCAATCGGAAGGCAATCAAGGTCAAGGATTGAACTGGTTTTATGGCTTCACAGACAGACTTGGGGAGTGACCAATTTGAAGATGCCTACAACCAGGCCTTATGATGGTCATAAGAGCCAGCTCAACGCCGATTTCGCTACGAGCAGTCTGATCCAATTCGGATGTCGCCGTGAGCAGTGGCTTGGAATCTGATGCTCTCAACTGGAAATGGATAGTCCTGCCGAAGATGCACGATTGATCATCATTGAGCCGTCGGAAGCCGTGAACAACCGACTGGGGTTTGGGCGAGACTCCACTCTGGGGGATCTCCAGACTCCAGACCCCAGGTTCCGGGATGAGACGGTTGAGTCCTCCATACGATTCGCATTGCCGAGTGCCGTAGTCGTATGGCTGCAGCAGGATTGAAGTATTCCCGAGCTCCAGTTGATCCAGAAAGGGCTCGTGCCCGCCGACTGCTCGACTCAAGACCGGATCTTGGACATATATCTCCACTTGCACGGCTCAAGACGGTTATTTCTCCAGAATTCATCTCGACATAACCTGGAGACTGTGGAACCACATAGAGAATCCGAGGGAGGGGCCAGGAAACAGAGACAATGGTGATGTGTCAAGTCTGGAGTATAGAGATTAACTGGGGAGCTAGAATCTGGGGTTCAGGGTCGAGGGTTGACATCAAGATCTATCGGCCCAAAGCATTAAACTACGTGTCAAATGAATTACTTGGTGGTTCGGTAATGTAGATTCGGATTTTGATATCCGCAGTCCGTATGCTCCTTCTGCTGATATCAAGCAAGGAATCGCACCATCCAACGCTGCCTAGGTATCTAGGTAGATACCTAATGCCCAGATCGCGTAAATCACCCGATTGAGCAGCCATTGGCTCAGAAGGAAGCTATCAAGTCCTGCCAAGTCAATGCCTTTCCATTCTTGTCCGGTATTCATTTCCCTAGACTGCTGCTCATCATCCAGCAAGTGCTCCTCGGAATAAAGTTACCATGAGATATCCTTCGGTACCCGGCTCCTTTCGGTCGACGATGACAGCTTGAATATCGAACTATTGAGTATTGACATTCGATATCTTACTTTTATCCGCAGTCCCTTGGCTTTTGGCTTTTGACTAGCCTGGAGCTCGATGTAACCTTCCAGTTGTAAGTGATGAAGGTTATCATTATTGGTTGAAATGGAATATAGGCCACTTAGGAATATGACCATCGTGATTGGTGTGATCACAGGAATAAGAATGGATAAAATAGAATTATGCACGGCCGATGGATTTAAAGTACTGCGCTTAGCCAGATGCAGACAAGCGAGGATGATCCCGTCAGTTTGAGAATTAAGATGGATGACGATGTGCACTTGGATTGAGAGAGAAGCATCCAGACTGCGAAGAAGTTACGAACAATTGAGGATGTCTGATGAGAAATTCCGGCACTGGAAACAACTAGACTGTTGGACTCCAGAAGAGGATTTAGTATTGAATAATCATCTTGAGAATAATTTTCACTATGGACTATGTATGGAGTAAGCACACGTTGAAGAAAAGCATGATTAGCGTTGGCGGCAGATCTGCACTCGAACATAAAGATGACGGTTATGTAATTATACATCCGCAGCAATCCAGCTTCAACGATCCGGTCGATGACCACTCAGTTGCACTCCATCAAGAACCTCGATAATCGATTCAAATCATCGAGACGAGCTGTATCTATAAGATCTGTATCTCTTGCTTCCCACACTTGCAATGATGCAGTACCATCACCCACCTTGGCTCCTCGATGGACAGAATGAGGCGTCACCGGAAGAGGCTTAACTGCGAACAAGAATTCCCTAGATCGGTCGATCTTGCAGCGTTTCCTCAAGTGCAATTCTTAATTCCTGGCTAAATGCATCCTCATTCTCCTTATCCACCCGTTCTGTTACCAGATTCCCATGCCAAATTGCTTTTCAAAAGGGCCCAGTTCTGCTGTTGCAAAATACCGCAACAGCTGCATCTCTCATGGCGACCGACATCGGACTGTCAAATTGCCTCGTGTTCCATTTTTCTTCTTCCCCAGGTCCACAACGGGTTCTTTTTTGCGGTCGCTTGGCTCTGACGCTCCCCATTTGCGATCAGTTTTTGTTACGTTGGAATCCATGATTCGTTCTACCCAGCTAAAGTGGAATTTTTTCGTGATCCACCGTAACCACGCGATCGTCGCCGGTGGCGGACAGTTCGATGATGGTCATGGAACAGGGCGACTCGGCGGTTTCCATCAGAGTCAGAATAAGAGTCAGACTCAGACATCTAGCATGATTGGAGCACGCTAGCGACCAGAGGAACGAAATTTCAAAGGGAAAAAAGCTTATACAGCCCAGTCTAGGCTACATCTCGTCTTTCTTCCTTCTTCCTCCCCCTCCTCCTCCTCCTCCTCCTCTGCTTTTCCTGTGTGTTCTGCGTGTCTTTATACTCTCGAATAATACCCTTCAACAGGGGTCAGTGTGCAGGTCGTTCTTTGGGCCTCGTCACCGGAGTCGAATTGCTCTGCGTTGCCTTTTTTCTTTACTTTAATCGCCAGCTTTATCATCAATTCGGTTGCTTGCCTCCAGACTTTCAACAACATCATGAGTCCTCACATAACCGACGCCCCTCCGGCTTTTGAAGACATGGAGAACTTTCAGGAAAAGGTCGTGGTGGGTGACGATACATCTCTTGCGGACGACGAGAAGAACTACGATACACCTACCTACAGGCAGGATGCCTTTGGTGACGAGACGGACGCGGAAGTCAAGTACAAGGTTCTGAAGTGGTGGTATGTCATGCATTGATACTGCATCTGGTGGTCCAATTGGAGGGTTTGTCTGATCTGACATGGGCACTCTAGGCAATGCGGTCTGCTCATGGTTGCAGAGACCGTTTCTTTAGGCGTTCTGTCACTGCCAGCTGCTGTGGCTGTACTGGGCTTGGTTCCGTATGTTGATCGCCCCAACGCCTCAGCCAATTTGGTCAATTGACTAACAGAGCCTTTAGCTCGCTCATTGTCTTGGTCTGTCTCGGCATCGTGGCTACCTACACAGGATACGTGATCGGACAGTTCAAATGGCGGTATCCTCATGTCACCAACATGGCTGATGCGGGTGAGGTGTTGATGGGAAGAGTGGGCCGAGAGATCATGGGAACTGGCCAGATTCTGTTCCTGATCTTCGTCATGGCAAGCCATCTCCTCACCTTCACCATTGCCATGAACAAGATCACCGATCATGGTACCTGCTCGATTGTCTTTGGTGTGGTGGGCATGGTGGCCTCTTTCATTTTGTCTCTGCCCCGGACCCTGGCCAAGATGTCCTGGCTCTCCATTGTTTGTAAGTAGCAACGATGTCTCATCGTTCTGGCCTGACCGCTGACTCTGAATTTAGCTTTCACCAGCATCATGTCTGCCGTCTTCATCTGCATGATCGGCGTGGGCATCCAGCACCCCGGCAAGAAGGTCATGGCGACTGTCGACACTGATCTGGTCCACGGCTTCGCCGCCGTTACCAACATCGTTTTTGCTTTCTGTAAGCACTTCCGCCGTGAAAAAATAAATGCCTTGAAAACCCAGCTAACCGTAGCAGCCGGACATGCCGCTTTCTTCGGCATCATGGCCGAACTGAAAGACCCACGCGACTACCCCAAGGCTTTGGGATTGCTGCAAGCCGTCGACATCTCCCTCTACACCATCGCCGCCACCGTCATCTACGTCTACGGTGGTGCCGATGTCTCGTCTCCAGCACTGGGCTCCGCGAGCCCTATCGTCTCCAAGGTCGCCTACGGCATGGCCTTGCCAACGGTAAGCCTCCAATCCCACATCACCTTCATCTCCAGAGGTGGGACTTCAAAACTGACAAGCTTTGACCCAGATCATCATCGCGGGCGTGATTAACGGGCACATCGCCTTCAAATACGTCTACGTTCGCATCTTCGCCGGCACAGACCGCATGCACAAACGCGACTGGGTCGCCGTCAGCTCCTGGGTCGCCATCGCCCTCTCCCTCTGGATCATCGCCTGGGTCATCGCCGAGGCGATCCCCGTCTTCAGCAACCTGCTGAGTCTCATCGTAAGTCACACCACACCCCTCCCCTTGCTCCTGCAACCTCCACCCACTAACATCCTCCTTCCAAAGACCGCCCTCTTCGCCTCCTGGTTCACCTACGGCCTCAGCGGCATCTTCTGGCTCTACCTCAACCGCGGCCGCTACTTCTCGTCCCCACGCAAGATCCTCCTCACGCTCGTCAACCTGTTCTGCATCGCCATCTGCCTCATCCTCTGCGGCCTGGGCCTGTACGTCTCCGGCAAGCAGATCCACGATGATCCCAGCAGCACGAGCTTCTCGTGCGCGAACAACGCCTAGTCCGATTTCCCTCCACTCAAATCCTCTGGCTCATATTTTTTTTTTTTTTTTTTTTTTGGAAGCCCGGCTTCTAAAACTTCAACAACATGGCATTGGCGTTTGGATTTCTTTTTTCTTTTTTCTTCTTCTTTTTTTTAATATATCATTATATTTTATATTCTTGTATATAGATCTGGGATGGAGGGGTTTGGGTGGTCCTAGTGATCGACTGAACTCCCTTGCATATACGTGGGCTGGTGCTGGATATAGACATGATACCTCTTTGTTTACTATATGATTCTCGAAATCCATGATATCGATTTCTTCCCCCCCCAAAGGAAGATGAAACATGTAAGGAAGAATGGAAAGGATAGGATATGGTTGTGATTGATATACATATGATTTGGACATGGACAACCCGAACGCTCAGAATGCTACTCCCTAGTCCCTATATGATGCTATGCGTGCTATGCTATGCCCAGCTATGCCCATACCCCAATTCACAAATTGGATACTCCCCCCCCACAACACCAGACCTAGAAAAAAAAAAAAGATCGACTCGAAACCGGTCAAACAAATAAATACGAACCAGGTCCAGAAGAATTAGTATAGCCCGCAGCACAACCAAACCTATTGGATTGAAGAGAGGAAACGAAAAAAAAAATGGAGACAGAAAGATCACCCCCGACTCTCCCGCCTCATCCGCCTTCGTTTCCGTCGACAGGCATCGATCGCCTCCGGCGTTAATATGTCTACTGGAGGCTGGAACTCGCGCTCCTCGAGTTTGGGAAGCGGGTGGCCGAAGGCCATGCGCACGTGGCCCTTGCGGTGCGGGCCTAGCGCGGCCTCGCGTAGGTGCGGCTTCGCGAAGAACGAGGTGAAGGGTTGGTCTGGCGGAGGCGGGGTGGGTATTTGTGCGGGAGCCGGGGTAGGATGGGCAGGAGGAGCAGAGGTAGAGATCGCTGGCTTGTTGCCGGATGATTTGCGGCGCCGGGGGCCGTCTGTTGATGATTTGGACCGCTTTCCGCCGGTGGCGGAGCGGGCTTCTTGCTGGAGTTGGTGGGCGGCCCAGGCATCGACGTCGCTGGGGTCTGGGTCGTCTGAGCCCGGGACACCGTGGCCGGCACCGTTGGCGGTGGGCTCATCGAGTGCTTCGGAGAGGCGCTTGCGACGCGGAGGTTGGGAGGTAGCGGCAGCGGGGGGTGTGGACTCCGCGTGGGCCGAGGACTTCTCCTTTTCGAGCTTCCGGCGCTTCTCTTCTTCTTTCCAGATCTGGAATTTCTTAATGAGGGAGGAGATCTCCTTGATGAAATAGTCGCGTTTGGGTTCGTAGAGCTTCTTCTCCGGGTCGGCGATGCCCGTGAGGCCCATTACGCGGGGCCAGTCGTGACCCTTGAGTTCGTCCAGCAAACGCTCCAGTTGCAGTTTTTCGTGCTGGGCGCGCTCTCTTTCGATGTTACGGAGCTGTTTCTCCTGCCTCTCCATCCTCCGATGAGCGCGGAAATAATGTCCTTCATCGAGGGGATCCTCGTCGACGAGATCGGCGGTTGCTGTGGTCGGTCCAGACGCTGGGTCTGGTTTCGGCAGGGTGATCTTCTCGCACTCATGCAGCTGCAAGAGAGGATTTCCAAACGGTGATTCTGGCTCGAGCGGTGGTATGAGGGCCGCAAGAGGTTTGGATAGATCATCAATCAACTTGATCGATGTGTTTTCGGTGAGAAGCTCCGTCGTCTTGGGTGGCTCGAGGCTCAAAATTTGCTCATAGTTCCAGAAGTACGGCGCGAGTTCGCTTCGCGCTCGTAAGCCGGTATCGTTTGACCGGAGCGACCGTCGCTGCTCCGGCGCAGCTGGACTGGCAGTAGGGTGTTCTCCATTAGGCTGCGATTGCGATTGCGGTTGTAATTGCGACTGTGACGGTGACTGCACTTGTGGTAGCGGTTGCGATTCGCTTGCATGGTTGACAGTTGTAGCTTTCCGCGACGAGCGACTGTGCGACCGTGCGGGGAGGTTCTCCGATGCGCCGTCCGAAGAGGGATGAGGTTGTGAACGGGTAGAATGACGAGTCGAACGCGTGGTCGAATTGGGAGTAGATGTGGTGGGAGCTCTGCGAGGTGGAATGATCTTGGTGGCCGGAGCGGGAGAGATGGTATCTAAGGGATCGGGCGATTCGCGACCGCCACCACGCATGTATAGCGCAGCTGAAGTGGAGAGCGGCGTGTGATGTCGGTCATTGGTTTGTCCTGTAGTGCATGGGGTGCCGACAGGAAGCACACGAGCGGAGGAAGCTGACGAGGAGGAGGATACTGAGGCGGAGGAGGCCGAGGAGGAAGCACGGTCGCCGACAGCGGAGAGAGGTAACGGGCGGCGCGTAGAGGAGCGCGACGGAGGGAGCGGAGAGTGGGTGGCGTGTCGCACGAATTGGGGAGTTTTGGAGGAAGAATGATTGGGATTCTCAATGGTGGTATTGAGCAGATCAGGAGAGCTTTTGCGACGACGAGACGACGGCTGCTGCTGAAGCCGAGGCCGCTTTGCAGGAGGCGAAGAGAGCCGCGCATCGTCAAAGTCATCGCGATCGTCGTCATGATGACCAGCACCATGATCATCCCGTCGCACGGCGAAGCGTAGCGATGACCTCGATCGAACCGCCATGATGATTTTCTATTTCAGTGGAGGAAGAGGAGGAGGAGGAGGAAGAGGGAAAGGAAGAGGAGGCCTGAAGGACGGGGATGGCCCTCCAGGAGGGGGAGAGGAGGGAAGGTGAGAGTGAGAGTGACAGGAACGTGTATAATAATAGGAGGAGCATGCTCAATGGAAGTTTATTGTTTCTTTCTTTCTTCTGTTCAAGCCATATTATCGTGCTTGTCAATTGATTGATATCTTCCCTTTCCGTCTTATTCTTCCTCTTCTTCTGCTTCTGCTTCTTTTCGACTTCTGTCTTTGCCGTCGCGTTCATTTTTTTTCTTTCTTTAATTACAGGGATGCGGTATGGACAATACAATTATTCTGGGCTGGGAGAAGGAACAGTTGTCTTTTTGGTGGTGTCTGGGCTGTAAGTACCTGTAAGGAGATTACCATGCCAATGCGGTTGAAGGAGCATCTCGCTATAGAGAAGAAGAAGATGAAGCCAGCAAGTTCAGCAACAACACAGGCTTCTACTACTACTAGTGTTGATTCATGCAGGAAATAAAGGTTAAGCACGGTCTATCGACTGATGATTCATTTCATATCAACAGCATCAGATGATCGTCCAACGCACAACACACAGACTTCGAATCGAGTCCGAGTCCGAGTCCGAGTCCCTCCACCACAGCGAGAGAGAGAGAGAGAGAGAGAGAGAGAGACAGCTCCTCAAGGCTCTCACGCGAATTCTCAAATTCTCCCAGTCGCAACTCGCGAGAAGAGAAAAACAGGTCAGATCGGAATTCTCCCCGATCATGAATGTGGAGTTGTAGATAGAGGATTTCCCCCACTGCACGACAATATAGCCTGAAAAAGGACTCGGGCGTAGAAACCCCGGATGGAGGACAACGTGGGGGTTTTTGCCTCCTCCATACTTGGTAGATGGTAGATCAGTATGAAACTAATGAAATGTTCAGTTGCAGGGACAGTGTTGCACTCCGTCTCTGTGTTCATGTTGCAATGCATCAATAATAAGAGAGTCATGTACTGTATGGAGGGCAGACAACCGGGGCACTCACGGTCAATGTGACCCTCACAATTCTGTACATACTCGATCTGTGGTCTGTACAGCTTCACCTTCTGCATCTCGCCGGCCCAACGGTCATTCTGTGGGGTCGCAACGTGGGGGTTTTTGTTTCCCACTCGGATCGTCAGATAACTACCTAGTTCTCATTATGCACTTCGGCTTCATCATCGCATGAACTCAACTTTCCCCTCTTTTTGCATTGGCATTTCTGGACCACATTCCAGCAACCATGGCAGACGTCCCACCGGCTCTCCTCTCTTATATTCTCCTTCGTCTCCTTCTTCCTCCCGGTTCCTTTATATATCCATTCCCCCCAAAGCTGATCGACCGGATCTCCCTACCTGGTTCGCGTGCCTGAACCAAAACGCTTCCTAAACAAACCCCAGCCAAATAGAAAAACCCCTAGCACCAGACACTAGATCATAAACCACAAGACGCAATGGCGACAAACGGATCACCAAGGAATCGCCCCCTCGTCCCCGGCATCTACGTCCCAACCGTCGCCTTCTACACGGATGACGAGGAAGTCGACATCCCCACCGTCGAGAAGCACGCGACCTACCTCGCCAACGCCGGTGTCGCTGGCCTCGTCGTGCAAGGCAGCAACGGCGAAGCCGTCCACCTCGACCGCGAGGAACGCAAGCTCATCACGGCCGCGACCCGCCGCGCCCTCGATGCCGCAGACGCCCCCGCCACGCCCGTCATCGTCGGCTGCGGCGCCCCCTCCACGCGCGAAACCATCCAGCTCTGCACGGACGCCGCCGCCGCCGGCGGCGACTACGTCCTCGTCCTGCCCCCGAGCTACTACAAATCCCTCGTGAGTCCCGAGTCGCTGCTCAACTACTTCCGCGACGTCGCCTCCGCCTCCCCGATCCCCGTGCTCATCTACAACTTCCCCGGCGCCGCCGCCGGCCTCGACCTCTCCTCCGACGACATCCTCGCCCTCGCAAAACACCCCAACATCGTCGGCGTCAAGCTCACCTGCGGCAACACGGGCAAGCTCGCCCGCATCGCCGCCCAGGCAAAACCCAACTTCCTCACCTTCGGCGGCTCCGTCGACTTCACCCTCCAGACCCTCGTCGCCGGCGGCGCCGGCATCATCGGCGGCACCGCCAACCTCATCCCGCGCGCCTGCGTGCGTCTCATGGACCTCTACCGCTGCGGGAAGCTCGACGAGGCGCAGAAGCTGCAGGCCGTCGTCGCCCGCGCTGACTGGCTGGCCATCAAGGGTGGCTTTGTTGCCGTTAAGAGCGCCCTGCAGTCGTATCGCGGGTACGGTGCGCTGCCGCGAAGGCCGTGTGTCGCGCCCTCGCCGGAGGAGGCCGCGGCCCTGAAAGAGGCGTTCCAGGAGAGTATGGAGGTGGAGCGGAGTCTGGAGGTTTCAGCTTGAGTGTTCTGGAGGGGGAGTATTTGGTTTTGATATCGTATATATATATATATATATATATATATATTATTTAAAAAAAATAATATGATCGGACTTTCTTAACTTCCAATAATCCTTTCAATAATGGAATTAATCCCACGTCCGCCGACCAAGTAAACCCACCACTACACCAACAAACCCCAATGAATCTCCCTCCCGTCTCAGAAAAAATTAGAACTTCATTCATTTTAAGACTCTTGAGGAATTTACATTTCCAGATGGACCAAGGCTACTACCTAAGGTACGATGACTATCCGACCTAAGAATGAATGAATGTGTCACAAAGTCCCAACCAATCAAGTCCAAATCCTTCCCAATAAATCAATCCTCCTTGACCCGACTATCACAGTCATCGACTTCCAATGTAATTGCGCGGTTTTCGCGTTTTTTTTTTTTTTTTTTTTTTTTTTAGTCTTCTTCAGCCTGCAAGCCCCAACTACAAATACTTAACTAGACTCCCATATCCCCGTCACTAAAGATCAGATCAGCGACCCCCAGAAACTCTACAAGTATATCAATAAATGCGAATATAGATTATCGGACAGCCATGCTCCGCGTCCGTCCGTTCCATGTCGCCCGCCGACCACTCACGCTGCTCTACAGCATACCTTCGAGTTGTCGATACTACGCCTCACCGTCCCAGTCTCAATCCCAATGTTGCTCGAAGACCGCGCAACAGAAAGGCAACGCTAGCGAGAAATCTGTGCTGACAGCCTCGTTCTGGTCTTCGCGAGAGGGCTGGAAGCGCGCGACAGTCAACACACTCCGGTGTCTGGTGGGATGCACGCTCGGCGACTTTTCGGCGCTGTGGGTGTTGCAGAGTCTCTATGGGGACTGGGGGATGGGTGCGATTATGGGTGTATCCAGTATGTTTCCCCTTGTGTGTCCAGAAATGAGCATGACAAGACGTGGAAGGTGTTATCGAGGCCATGCTAATGTGAATCAGTGGCGAGTGGAATCACCACCTCGATTCTACTGGAGACGATTCTGCTGCGGCTGGGCAAGGATGGATTGCCCTGGGGCATGGCGTTCCGGACAGCCACTGGGATGAGTCTCGTTTCGATGGTGGCCATGGAGACGGTGCAGAATCTGGTTGATTTCCATCTCACTGGCGGTGTGGTTGTGCTGGACGACCCGCGATTCTGGGCTGCTGCGCTGGTGTCGATGGGGGCTGGGTTTCTGGCACCTATGCCGTATAATTATTGGCGCTTGGTCAAGCATGGGAAGAGCTGTCATTGATGGTATAGAGTGGAGTTGAGTTCTGTATAGTAGTATAGATTGTATGATATTGCGCTGTGTTTATATTCTGCGGCAATGGTAGTCTCCCCTCGAAATCCCCTACAAATTTGGTCTCCTTATGTCCGTGTCGAAACCTTGAGGACGTAGCGACAGAGAGATTGCGAATCTGATCGCGCAGCCTGTTTGCGGGAAGTATGGTAATGGCTAGTTCTCGTCGATCCACTGTCCCAAACTCTTCCTAGCACTTTAGGCATTCTTCTTCCTATCTATTCGGTCGTGGAGTTTTAGTCATGAAGTTGATCCGTCTCCCAGGAGGTGCGAGAGATGGCTATTGCTCAAATGGCATGACAAAGACAGTCCCGAGGTAGTCCCAATATCGCGAGGGATACCAGGTCCGACAAAGATGCAAATGAAGGAAAAGCAACCTACTGTGTGAGAATACGATGTATATCTCCACGAGGGCGTTGCATCAAAAGTCATGGCATCTCGGGACAAGAACCAGGGTTGTAGTCATAGTTAACGATGTAAAAGATATCATCTTGGAGAAATGATTAAATCCCCACATCCCAGACCATGCAGCATTAGTGTTGACTGTTAAGTAATGAGGGTGGCGCCAGACTGCAATTTCTGCAGTATCAAGAGACCAGTATTGGCGATCACACAGACACAAAGATCATATCCTGAGCATCTCTTAAGGTTAAGCGATGTCACAGTAACAGAATCGCAGATGCAATATCCCAGACGCTCTCCTCTCCGTGGTCGCATTGTTATCAACCTAGTTTCTCCACTTCGCGATATTGTCCAATGTCCACTTGATCATCGAATTATGCGGGGTGACCGACCGTAATCTGTAGATGCGAGCTGTGGCAAGGTGTCATTCTGAGAAACGAAGCTGTCAAGTCTGCACTGACCAGATCGCGTGGTATACATTAATCAAATCAGCGTTTCGTTCCGGATACCAACCCTGCAAGAGAAAAACAGAAAAGAATCAATGAAATGAAGGACCATCCATGTTGCAGTGTGGAGGACAAACGCATGTAACCTTTGTGACTGGCGATGAAACAGAAGCATTCTTGGATCTCGGAGACGGAGAGGTCTCTGTCATTTGGGGGGTATACTCTGTTGTTTATTGTTGATTCTCTTGATTAGGCCGAGAAGAGACAAATGAGAGTGGTTGATGAGGATGAGTCCACAGTCCAGCCCCCAGATTCTGAAGCATCGACCAGCCACAATAGCAACTGACAGGAGGAAAGGAATCAGTACCGAAGGGATTTGTCAAATGAGATTGGGGCTTTGACTGACCTTGGCCTGTAGCTTCCCATTTTCTTTTGATTTTTGATTGATCGACGCATTGTTGGTTGGATGGAAATGATGGAAGGAGGAGAGAGGAATGGATGGGATGGATGGAATGCAGGAGATGCGCATCTGCATCTCCATTATTGATTGATCCTCACGCTGCGCAGCATTCAGCACCCTGCAGGACTATTTAAACCCCCATTCATTCGTCTCTTTCGGTTGTTCTTTTCGCCAAAACGGATTCCCTCCAGAAACTCATCCGGAGACACGTCTCCGATGCCTGTGTCGCGTGGTCGGTAATCCTCATCATGCTCATCTCCAGCATCTGCGTCGTGGTCTTGACGGTCGCCTCGTCCGTCACCGCGGTCAGTGTTAATCCCCTGCCTGCTCCTCGCAAGATCACATGGGGCTCGTCAGGCCCACAGTACGTCGCTGGGCAGTTGAGTCTGCGTACCGGTCGCGATGGCCATGATTTCACAATTTCCCAGGGATGGAACCGTGCCTGGGGGTCCATCGTCACGCTGAAATGGGTTCCTGCTGCGACTGAAGCTCCTATTTCCTCCTTCGAGCCTTTCCCCACGGAGGCGCCTTCATCGTCCGGGAAGAGCAAACGCGGCCGCCCGTCTTCGCTGCGGTTTGTCGATGTCCAGGTCGAGGATCACAAAGCGGATCTCCAGCACGGCGTGGACGAGTCGTACACTTTGGATGTGGTAGACGGCTCGGATAGCATTAGGATCACTGCCAAAACCGTCTGGGGAGCTCTGCATGCCTTCACCACTCTGCAGCAGATTATTATCTCGGACGGACGCGGAGGCTTGCTCATCGAGCAGCCCGTCCGTATCCAGGATGCGCCTCTCTACCCGTATCGCGGCATCATGATTGATTCCGCTCGAAACTTCATCTCCGTGCGGAAGATCTTGGAGCAGCTGGACGGCATGGCGCTGTCGAAACTGAATGTCCTGCACTGGCATCTGGATGACACGCAATCGTGGCCGATCCATATCGATGCCTACCCGCAGATGACCAAAGATGCGTACTCAAAGCGGGAGATTTACTCGCACGCTGACCTTCGGCGCGTTATTGCGTATGCCCGTGCTCGAGCCATTCGCGTTATCCCCGAAGTTGACATGCCGAGCCATTCGGCATCTGGTTGGCAGCAGGTCGATCCGGAGATGGTGACGTGCACCGACTCGTGGTGGTCGAACGACGACTGGGCATTCCACACTGCGGTTGAGCCTAACCCGGGCCAGCTGGACATCATCTATGAAGGGACATACGAGGTTGTCAAGAACGTATACAATGAGCTCTCGAGCATCTTCACGGACAATTGGTTCCACGTCGGAGCGGATGAGATCCAGCCCAACTGTTACAACTTCAGCAGCCACGTGCGGGAGTGGTTTGCAGAGGACCCTTCGCGCACCAACAATGATCTGCTGCAGTACTGGATTGACCGCGCAGTCCCCATGTTCCGCGAGGTCAGCGAAAAGCGCCGTCTCATCATGTGGGAGGATGTCGTCACGTCCACCGAGCATGCCCACGACGTGCCGAAGGACATTGTGATGCAGAGCTGGAACAACGGCCTCGAATATATCAAGCAACTAACATCCAAAGGCTACGATGTTATCGTATCGTCCTCCGATTTCTTCTACCTGGACTGTGGCTATGGCGGCTTCGTCTCCAACGATCCCCGATACAACGTGATGGTCAACCCGGATCCCAACACTCCCAACTTCAACTTCGGCGGCAATGGAGGCTCCTGGTGCGGTCCTTACAAGTCGTGGCAGCGCATCTACAACTACGACTTCACGCAAAACTTGACCGACGCCGAAGCCAAGCACGTTATCGGAGTGACCGCGCCCTTGTGGGCCGAGCAAGTCGACGATACGGTCATCTCGACCAAGTTCTGGCCTCGCGCCGCGGCTCTGGCGGAGCTGTCCTGGTCCGGCAATCGCGATGAAAACGGCAAGAAGCGCACGACTCTCATGACCCAGCGCATCTTGAACTTCAGAGAGTACCTGGTGGCGAACGGCGTCGAGGCCGCTCCGCTCATGCCCAAGTACTGTCTCCAGCATCCGCATGCGTGTGACCTGGAACGCAACCAGAATGCCATCCAGTGAGGTCCTGCCTCAACTCTTCTTTCCGTTAGCGGTATGATGATGTATGTATATATTTTGAGACACGTCTATACCGTGGATTGCTATTACTGCCTTGTTATATTAGTGAGTCTAGTCTAGTCTATCATATCCAATCAAGAGAATATCGATTTTACCACAATCCAAGCGGTCTGCTCATAGCCTTGATATTGGGCTGTTGTGGCATCAATTCCTGTGCTCGGGGGTCTTTATCTATCACAGCTTTTATCGCAGGATATATTGACGGAACGACGAGGTCAAACAAAAGCAACATGGATTCATTTATCTGCATCAGTCTATCGCCACTATCAAAGCAAATATTAGTACGCAAACATCAAACCAGATATAGCATAAATTATGAAGAAGGCTCTCGGAAGCTGGACGTCTCTCTCGACCTCTGACTCAACTGGCAGTGTTGGACCATCTCTTCTGTCAACACCGCGACATACTACGAACAACACACAACTACATTCCGAGAGACAAACTCTCCCCTTTCCTCCGAAAACGGTTTATTGACCGTCAAATCAGAACCCCAAAGAACCAGCAAAGCATTTCCCCCCTCTTTCCAGTTTCCATCAACCTCTTTCTTTTCTAGAAAGAAGAAATTAACCCTCAACCTCCATCTACAAAGTCAGCAGATACTGATAGAGCCTCCCACACACTAGGGAAGCCCCCCAGCAGAAGGATCTCCCCCGTCCGCACTACTCCTGCACGCCCTAATATGCACAAGAACATGAACAATAGCAGGAATCCAAGTGATTGGACTCCCCCCAGGCTCCAGGAGACGATGAAAACCTACTACTCCCCCTGAGCCAGAGAAGCTGACAGCCCCCCCACTGGCTCAGATAGGTCATTGGCTCGATCTGTTTCTGCGGCCCCTAATATGGTGGGTTCCAGGTTGGGTGGGTGAGGAGTGCGATGGGGATGGTTATTGGTCTGTTGGTGGATGCCGTGTATGCTCCTTGCATGGAGGATTGGTACTTACTCTTTACCTACTCACTGGAGTGCTGGAGATTGGAGGGAGAGGGGGGGGGGGGGGAAGGGTTGGTTTTCCCTCCGGTGGGTGTAGATTGGTAGGGAGGGTTGTGATGCTTCCCCCGTGGAATGGGAATGGTGTGAGTACTCGCCGATAGTCTATCTGAGATGGAGAGGCCAGAGCACTGAGTAGAACATGAAGAGCTAGGACAAGTCCGATTCCAACGGCGGGCAGGATGAGGCTGAAGCGACTTGGACTTGAACTTGGCCGTCCGTCGCAGCAGGGATTCCAGTCTTCCAGGACTTCTAGCCTCAGGTACTAGATACGGAGTGTGCGATGGTACCCGTTTTTTTTTTTTTTTTTTTTTCCCCTCTTTGCTCGATCGACATCCCTGAAACTAACATGGATGGACGTTCATTTGCTTTACTTCGTACATCCTGATCCTGGCCGCTGGGTCTGGGTTTGGGTCTAGGTCTTCCGGAGTGTCCGAAGTAAAAAACGTGGCTCAATTTTCCTGGGGGTTTCTCATCAACCAAGCAATCAGTGCTGACGGCTGGATGATTCGTCCTGGGAAATATTGTGTGTGTGGATGTGTTGCTGGACCAAGTAATAGTAAGTCAGCAAATCGTGCTGGATGATTATCGATGCGTGGAATAGGGCTGACTGGCGCGCTTGTTCCCTGCTTTGTTATTTTTATTTTTATTTTTATTTTTGTTTTTGGTTTGGTTTGTTTTCTTTCTGGGGTGTTGTTGCACGGAGATGAGCGTCGTCGAATCGTAGAGGATGTCCTCGGGATATCGGGGATTGATCTGACATGCCGCGAGTAAATCCGTTAAATCCATGTGGATGACTGGTTGGGATGTTAGTGATGATGATGATGATGATGATGCGAAACCCTTTGTTTTCGGGAATTGATATGGTGATAATGGGTATTACCAGGAGAGACAGACAATACCTTTCTCCTTCAACTCATGGGGGTTATCAAGGTACATTCGACATTTGATACGGAGTAGTTGAGAGTGGTGAAGGGAAAAAAAAAAAAAAAAAAAACGTCTCGAGTCTACAAATAAAACTGTTACACGACAGGGAGCCACAAACAGAAGCGCAAGGATCAATCAGTCACGAGGCAGTTTCCAACAGTTTCTCGTTTGTCAAGAATTGCATTTCTAATCGATTCAACTGGTTCGGACGGTGGTGGTGTTGATGCAGTACCCCTTGGATAGTTAGGTACCTAAGGTAGTCACTGACATCTTCAGTCTGATCAAATCCTCGTATCGGGCGTACCCCGTTCGAAGGAGTAAGTATCTCGAGAACTGATTGATATCTCTCCCATTCCTCCAGAAGCAAACTCAGCCACATGCACTCACTCACCACGGCACAGGATAGATAGATACAGTGGCGCCTCACAGGCCTTCTCTCACCTGCAGACACAGACACGGGCATATCTCCTGTTCCATCACCAGACGAAACAAAACAAATCAAATCACAAAAAGTAATCATCCTCAGCGGTCCCAGTGACCGACTCTTATCATGGAGACGGACAAGCTTCTGGGGTAAAAGAACGGTGAAGTCTGTGCTTGGTACGGAGGAAAAGGACGGGCAAGATTCAAGTCCCAAGATATTATAGGTACGTGCCCGAAAAGCGTCCCAACTCAACCCTCCCCCCAACCCTGATTGATGCATTCCATCCCGACTTCACATGCGTCTTACCGTACGACCTGGAGAACAAAAAACAAAACAACAGAGGATAGAGATAGAATGAATAAAGAGGGGAGGGGGAAAAAAAATATCCCACATGCAGGGTCAGATATTGCTCAACTCAACGTGCTTGAATGCCGCCTGATAGGCTCGATATCTCCCCGGCCAAAAGCGAAGGGGCATCGAAGAGAGTCTGTGTCTCTTGATGGGCTGTTATGCGCTCGCTACAATTTTCCGAGATGAGCTCTTGAAGTAATACGTATGTCTGCCTCGTGGTCTGAATAGATTAGGCATACGGAGGAGGGGGGAGGGGGGGTAGAGAGCCGGGATGGATGGAAATCAATCACTCCCGTCGTCAAGATCAATAATGATAGCAATTATCAACTCGACGATCAAAAGGAGGGTGCTGTCAGAACAAAATAACAGGAGGATGATATTGTTGAGAGGAGATACCAGATACTGTATGGTCATTCATTCATTCATCATTCATATGATGTCTGTTTATGATACGAGCCACAGACCCATCGAGATCCCTCCACGGGACAGGACGACGATCAGTCTGCCCTACGTGATGAATCCCAGGAGACTATTGAATTGTAGTCTCGCACGGAGGATTGGAGTCATTAGCATTAACTATGATTATGGAGTATCATTATCATCATCCTATCCATGGCTTTTCCCGTTTCCGGCCACGGCTCGGCTCGACACCATGATTTGGAATCATGGAGATGTCTGACTGTCAGGTCATATCTAATCCTATTATTCCTAAGCACAGAGGATTAATAATAATTAGATTGATACCAACTCATGAATCAGCATATTTCCAGAATGCTCCCGTAATCTCTCTCCCAGCTTGTTAAGGATATTAACAATCAATAGTGGAAAAAAAACCCCCCCCCCAAGTCCTCCCAAGGAAGCTAGTTGCAGCACCAGCGATCGGGGTTGCCGAAATCAACTTCACAATGACGGCGGAACGCACAGGGCCGCAGATCTGTCGAGCACTAGAGGAGAGGAGCAGCAGCTCCTACACAGTAAGTTGACAAGCCTAATGAACCAGTGAGTGGCAGGGACAGGGAGTCCTACTATCGAGTATCGACTAGCCAGAAACTTGAGCAGAAGAAGAAGAAGAAACACACACCCACACCCACACCCTCGATACACTAAAAGTCCCCTTTTTTTTTCCCTTTCTTTTTTCCCCCCTCTCTTCGGTGACACCGCCGCCAAATCCCATCTCCATGTGTCCTGCCCAGAGCCCAGGATATCGGCCTGCGGAGGCTAGCGGCTTAGCCAACCAACAAGATCTCGGAGTTAGCGAGAGACAGAGACTCAGAGAGAGAGTTGTCATGTGCCCACTCTGCCCCAGTGCCAGATCAGATTCCACTGCCCTGCCGGTGCCACGATTATCTAGTCTATGCGGCTATGCCCTAGATACGATACATGTACGATAGGGACCATGTGGTCTAGGACATCCTTACTACTATCCTTACTACTAGTAAATACTACGTAGCCAAAGACTCTAAATTGCGGAAAAAAAAAAAACACCAACAACAATGTAATGACTATCTATCTATCTAGTAACAACGTACTCCGTAGTAACTAGTTAAGTAGATAGATAGTCATTCTGTCCCACAGGCCACAGCAGTGATAGCACAGCCACTTGTTTATGGTGGGATGAGATGACTAAGGCCCACAGCACAGCCAAGCCACTTCCACTCCGTCAAGGTGACGAAATGTGGTAAATCAGTAAGTTGGTAAGTTGGTAACTGACAGCTGTGTATCATCATTACCTTCCCATTACCATCTCTAGAGCCCTGGTATTTACACACCCGCGATACCAGAGCAGACAGAACCATGGAAACTGTAATCCCGTCCCCCCGTACCAATAACCCCCATTGTAAGATGGAGGCTTGTTCCAAGATGGAACGAGACGATCATCGATGATCAGCACGAAAGCAATTCCTCACCATTCGTTCCACTCTGCGCGAAGGGTTCGTCAAGTCTCAGATTTCGGCACGGAGAGGAATCGAGAAGTTTCCAATTTCCCAACATCTCCCAGAATTATGGGCACGACGATGCCGATGGATTCATGGATCATGGAGCCCGCGCAGCTTTTTTCTTTTCTTTTCTTTTCTTCAACATCTACTTCTGTACTAGTCACTCGGGAAAACCCTCTCCAGTCTCCACTTCGAACTGGTCCAATAGCCCCCCGACTCCCCCGTAGATAGTCCCGTACTCATCGTCGATGCGCTGCTACTGGTGAGGTTTCTCTGCGGCGAGGGGATGGTGATACTGATACATCACATGGGAAGATGGGAAGCTCCACTGGCCATAGAACAAAAAAAAAGAAAAAGAAAAAGAAAAAGACAAAAAATCCTTTCTCCCCACCTCTTCCTTCCCCCCCAATAAAAAAACTGGAGCTCCAGATGGGGACCCAAGGTAATGGTTTTCTCCGTCGCGGTCGGGACGGACAGGATAAGGGTGACTGGTGACTGGGTGAGACATTTGGCCTACTCCGTAAGTGTTTGACGATCTTATGCTGGAAAAGGTTTCCTCTGCGGGAGACAACAAGATCATCAGACGGTAATCCCATGGATGGATGCCCGATGGGTCTCTCTGTTAGATCCTGTGAGGTACTGCCTACTAGTCTGAGTGAGCACTTGTTTTTGACCATTGATACTGGGAGCCTGATCCCGGAAAAATGCTGTTGATCTACAGTGCAGGAAGTTGGGAAGCAGGAAGCAGTAGTGTACTCCGTACTCCGGTGCTATATACTTCCACGAAAGTTGATTAGGGAATACAGAGATAGAGACGAATAAAAAACCAAGATCCATGTATCTGACTCAGATGTCGGAAGCTTAGGTATGTGCAAATCATACTAGCGTATCAGTGACAGGTGTCTCCCACCCAGATAATCGGAACGTAACAACTATCAAGGACCAGAGAGCAGAGACAGCATGAGTCCTTGTAAATACTAACTAGTAAGTAGCACTGGAGGCGCGTCATAAGGTGTCCTCCCATGTGGAAAGGCTTGGAAACAGCTTCATGAAGCAGTGATCAAGTACACATACTGTAGATTTACATCTGGTACTACTACTCCATGTTGTCACAATGAAGGATTAAATAGGTACAATACTAAGAGATCCAGTAATGTGTACCAAGCCACAATCAAGATCAATATATTTCTCTCTATGCAGGTTGATCACACCACACTCACTGACTGCACCTTCATCACAAAGCTAAAAACTGGTCCCAGAAGAATAGGATTAGGGTCAGATCAAATGGAGATCTTCTGTTTCCCAGATCGCTAGATCATCTTCATAAGCTCATAGCCGGTTTGATCTTCTCGTGCATTTAAAATCGAACTTGGTATCAAGGAGGCTGCAACATGCGATCTATCTGCATATACCATCAATGCTCAGACCTCGATATTGGGGGCCGGTGCTAAGGCCATTGTAGTCGGCTTAATTCTCTTAGACGAAAAAATGAGGCGCCAACGTTGTAATTAATCAATCGGTCAGAAGTAGGCCTCGAAAGTCGAGAACTCGAGATACTATCCCTTAACCTGGTGCCAAGCTGTTGAATCTAGCAAAGTAAGTCAAGCCAAGCCAGATCCAAATCTCCGAAGATAACCGTACGAGATCAATAGTTCCTTTTTATCTTCGAGGCATCGTGTTCTTCTTTCTGCGGATCTCTTCTGAGACCAATGTGGAAGTCAGTCTCCTATCTCGAGGGTCGCGGAATCTATTTCCACAGGCAATTCTCACCTTATACTCCGTACAGATCAAATGCTTCTGCAGAAAGTATGTGGCTTTTTTTTTGGATGCCTGTAATGCGACCTGCATGCCTCCAGCTTAATCATCATAGTCACATCTGGGCTCAGTCCCTGCGGTAGTCAGCATGCCAGTCGCAAATTTGGAGGATCTTATGTAGAAATATGCTGTTCCTTGGCACCTGACTATCTGACTGTAGTATTCAATAGCATCAGTGTCGACTGGACCTAGTACTCCGTATATCAAGAGCGATACGTAGATTATAGACAGTTGTCTGAGACCACCTACCTACCAGGGTACCCATTATTCAGTCAGTATTTACAGGGTATTGTAATACTGTAAATTTGAGGCCAAGGATGATACGATGATACCTCAACAATAAATAAGGTGGAGGCCATAATAATGAAACTGAAACAGCCTCATGATTTTAAATCTAGGTTGGGGTTCTTTAGGTTGACACTTGACAGGGATCTGACACTACTGAGACCTGGGTAAGGTATCTCTGTAATAACTAACCAGTCCTGCCGTAATAATGGTACTTGTGTCTACTGTCTTGTACTCAGACTGTATGGGGAAACAACAGGAGAGATCCAATGGATTCTGGCACCAGGTCCCGTGACCGGAGCCTCCTGTGGTAAACCCCCACACATACTCTCCACTGTGGAGCATGGCGAGATAGGTAGTAAATAGTAATACGGAGCATCGAAGGTGATGTCCGATTTTCCAATGTCAACAACACAGTCGAATCTAAGCGATAGAATCCCGGGTCAGATACGGCTATGTCCGCTGGCTGGCGGCTATTTATCCGGAATCGGTGAGAATTTTGTCCGCAAGTCGCCAAGTCATCAGGATTACCCAAATGCCAAGTTTGAGGCTTAAGAAAACGGGCTAGGTGTTGCGGTGATTGGTGACTATTAAACTCTCTATGGTGTGGGCGCCGGCGGCACCGAGTTCGATCCTCCCCAGCCGAAAGATTGGTCCATATCATGCCAAGTCTACGGCATCTCCGTGTCTTGACTCCATATCAACAAGAGATTTCGGGGTCCTACTAAGTACTAACATGATTACACGAGCAACTCACAACCTTATCCTCCGCGGGCATGGACTGGTCTGGTATCTATCTAGCATTCTAGCTAGACGAAATTTCGGCTAGATTATCCTCACCTGCTCACCTAATTACCAAATGGTGCCATTTCCATTTCCCACAGAGCCCGGATCAGATTGGCGGCTGCAGAAGCTGGCCCAAGCAACGTAACTGTCAAGAAGGAGTGGTTGCTGTATCCATTTTGTTCTAGAAGTCTTCCCTCGCGCTCTGAATGGCTACCGGTAGACCAGTGCAGCGCATGGGCATGATTAATCATAGCCATGCTGATACATGGACCCGACGAAGCGGCATGAGAGAGACACAGTCATGCAAAGAAGGACATATCCTTGTCCCCATGCATCTGATAATCCCAGCTCGAGTTGTGCAACCCCCCGCTATCTTCACCCTCTTAGTATGTCATGTGTCATTGCCATTGTCAGCAGTAAGCAATAAGCATCTGATCTTGGGACTGCCACGAGGAAGCAGGGGAGTGTTTCGAGAACCGACTGTTGGATGGGTTACACTGCATACATTTTGCATATACCATCCTCTCGCACTCTGTCGGTAGACTCGGTACCCCGTAGAGCGTGTCCAAGCTCCAGACCCCGAGGCGACGCGGGATCAGTCCTTGGCATATTTGGGGGCCAAAAACTTCCTGAGGCTGTCGACTGCTTATCTCGGCGCCCGGCGGTCGGTTGGCTAAGACACTGGATGACTGGAGTCTTGACTTTCCAAGACCTAAGTCTCCAGTTATGATCCCCGACACTATGCCGGATACTGCTAGCAGATCTGACAAGTGAGAGGTGAGATGAAACAGAATTCAAATCGTCAGTGAAATGTCTGATACTGGAAAAGTACTCCCACGCTCAAACGAGCGATCAGTTCAGGGTAATCTTTAGCGAGGTACAACGTGTGTGTTGTTGATACATAAGAGACAGCCTCCAGTTGCCTGCTTCTGTTTCTTTTTTTAACCTGTGAAGGTTGTGTGCTCTGTACGAGGGTAATGAAACAGTACAGAAAGAAAAACAAAACCCTTGAAAAGTTTCAGGTTGTTATTGATTGGGTTGTATTGGGTGGTAAACCAGTGACTTGTGTATGTTTGTATGTTTGTATGTATGTATGTATGTATGGTTGGTACTCCACAAACTTTGAAGAGGCTTGTGTCTAGAACTCCTGATGGTTAGTAGACACTACGGAGTAGGTACCAGGTAGACAGTAGATACCAGATACTAGATTGAGATAGATAATCCATACTCCGTAGTTGATGCCTTAATCTAGTCTGATGCCGTGTTTTTAGGTTTCCTAAAATTAGCTTTCTCGCTTGTTGACAGACGAATCGTCGAATCAGAAAACAACAGGACTGCTGATTATATCCTGAACCGGCCCAGTTGAAGTACTCTATTCTATATTAGGCATGGCCAGAGTCTGTACATCAAGCATGCGTTAGTTACTCTGTTGCATGTTTTATCTGGCACATGGAGGCAGGGATACTTTTGTTGGGAACTTGTTAAGGCTGTCAGAGTCAGACAGTCAGACTCAGGCTCTCCTTTTATTTGTCGGTAACTTGGAAAGTCAAAAAGCCTATGTTCAGATACAATAGGGCTGAGACAGTTATTGCCAAGATGCCAGTTACTTTGTCTATGGCTTTTAGTGTTTTGCTCTTCAGTGACAGGAGCTGTGTTTATTGTGCCCGTTTGCCTTCCTATAAACTCAATTATATTTGGATATTTTTTTTAAGGGATCTAATTCTAAGCTTATTGTCCTGTCTGGCTCAAGGGCTTGAATAGTAATAAAAAATATGAAAAAAACAATCCGATCTTTTTCAACAAACGTGGCTAAGAGTAGTTTCCCGTTTTGTTTACTTGGAAATCGGTGGTGTTAGTATTGCTGTAATCTTGACGAATACTCGGTATGTTGGATTAGATAGACCCTGTCACCTGTCAGAGTCTCAGACTACCCTCCCTGATTATGCCAAGGGAATGCACCCTCCACGTGTGAACGCCAGGGTTCGGCGTTGCCGCTCTGGAATATGTAGCTTACTGTGGAGGTGAGGGACCTTCCTTGCTACGTTTACTGGTCTAGACGCAACCATCACTTAATTTGCATTCATTGGCAATTTGCAATCGTTCCAGGGTCATGGCGTTTTCTCATCCATGCGTTGTAGTAGATGGCTTGATCAGGATATTCAAATCATAAAGACGCTGCTTTCGAAGCACTTTTTACTGTACTCAAGGAGATTTTTGAAGACATCCTGCTGCTGATGCCACTGTTTCTCATGCTGAGACCCTAAGGAGGAAGATAAGCGAAAACAATTAGGAGGGAAAGGGGGACTGCCAATTTAGTATCGAAGGGAGACTGATCATCCCTATAGTCCTGCAACCCTATCTAGATTCAAACGCCTAAAAGAGTAAACGGTTGAGAGAATAAAGTTGAGCATATTTGTCTGGGAAGACTGGGATAACAGAGCCTCAGAATCCTTCGGCAAGGTGTAGGTTCGTTGGGGAAAGATTGTTGGTCCCCTTTTAAATTACCTCATTCCTTCGCGAGTTCTCGAACGGCGCTGTACACCAGTAGCCATAGGGACTATCTATCAACCTGTCAAGCCATCATGCCAAAAACAAAAGCTAACCCATAGGAGGGGAACCTGGAATCCCTCCACGTCAGCCAATTATGGGTTTTGATTCCGCGTTTGGCCAAAGGAATCCGGCCGGAAGAATAAGGTTGTTTCACCGCAACATAATGGGAGGGAAGCAGTGTTCGTCCTGCCGGAATCAAGGAGCAACCATCGGTCAAGTTTCTAGCGAGAAGTTAGAAGTTCGAAGGAATTCCGTGACTCCGAAGCCAGAATGCCATGCAACATTGTGGATACTCCATGTCATCTATCTAGGGTACACCCGACGGTATCATCATCATGCATCGCATGTCGGAAACAGAAAAGGGAACAACTAAAACAACCTAAGTGCTAAGGTACCTTAACGTCCTGAAAGTCGGGTCGAGGAAATGGAAAAACAAGAGGCAGCGGTGTAAAAATAAGTTGCTGCGCCTCGATTCAGTCGCAGACCCATTAGCCGACATGGGATCTGCCAATGGTACGGCGAGTAGATCCATGCTCTGGATGATGATTGGTGTTCGCAACGTGGCTCACACCAGGGTGTGGCGCTAAGGCTTTTTAGGAGAACTTTTCTCACCGACCTTGGGCGTTCTGTCATCTCCTCCCGGAGAAGAGCGTCACAGTCGATACAGGTATTATTTGGCCTTTCTTCTTCATGTATTGACTCAAACCGAAAGGCTTCCCGTTTTTTTTTTTTTTTTTTTTCTTTTGCATCTCGTGGGGCGGATGCAGCAGAATTGGCAATTAGCTGCATCATCATGACTGAACTTTTTTTATCGACGATATCGTCAGAGTCAGACCGTACTCTGTAGAATATCTTGTATCTTACGTAGCGCTGGCATTCAAGAAGTCTGCCAGTATATTGTGCCATTAACAACCACTTACACCTACTCTACCAAAGGTACCTACCTGCCATATAACATCGTACCATACACTTGTAATATATGCACAGTCCTATTGGGATCCCAGAGTTTACCATAAATGATAGTATTCAGCCTTGTAGCTACTCAAGGTCGATCTATCATCCACTCTATGTTTTCCCCTTTGGGCAAGTAGAACGTCTGGTGGAGTGGTGGCTGCGTCACCACTCACCAGAAATTGGAGCAGGCCCAAAAAGAGGTAGATCGTTTGATAATTGATGTACGTACCAGGGGTACTCTGTGCCTAATAATGTACAAATTACCTGCAGTGTACTGTATTTCCCACGAGACTGTGGTCAAGTATCTACACCTACCAGCGATACAAATCAACGAGGTTTGATATTTCTAGTTTTTAATTTTTTTTTTTAATTTTTGTTTTTTTGTTTTACGCTCTGTTTCCGAACCCAAGGAACAATGGATGCTATCTACCAGTCCTGTCAACGTTAATCACATTGTTGAGCAGAAAGGATTTGTTCCCTCGGGACCGTTTCTACAAAGTATTCTGTAAATGAAGCGATCTTCCTTCCGTCTGGTCGCACTTACAAGTTACAACATTTGATTGGGTCAGGATTCTCATGCTTCCTTAAGCCCGCCAAAAATTACAGCCAATCATTCCAGCAAGCGCCGGATGCACGTTCCTTGGAATGGCTGGGGATGTGGAGCTGAACCAAGATCGTCGGCCGGACCCCAGTAAGGATAGCAGATCTAACCAGATCAGGGGGATGGCTGCTCGGAACTTGCGGCCATGGTTCGAGATCTAGAGTTTCCTGCTAGAGTCACTGCTAAAGTGCCTCCTGAATGATGATGATCTGTACCGGATTGACGGGACGGAGTGAGGAGGCTTTTTTTGCCCGGCTGCCAATCTGCCAGGTGATATGGAAATCATATTGTCTATCTAGCCAGTCAACATTGATTCATCATCCGTCCATAGTAATTATGCTTGATGATTATTAATGATTATCAACACGTCATGTGTTTAAGCTCTGATAGAAGCAATTGATTTTCCCAACAAAATATAACACATAGAGGGAAACCAGTCACTGATTTCAAATCATCCTAGAGATCACTGATATTACCCCATAGTCCGCCCGGTCTGTGTCTGTGTGATACCCTAGAATGGGGAAAGCAAAACCAAATTTGCCACCATCTTATCAGGAAAATCATCCCAATAAGCCAAGAAGATTGCTTGATAATTGGTTCTAACTTCTGATCCGTCGCTTTGTCCGGAGTACTTTGACTCCATGCTCCGTAACTGCTGTCTGTTGACTTCGCGGTCCGGTCTGACGGCGCCAAGTCAATTGGACACGGACTTGCCGATGACATCTGTATCCACAAATGTCAAGCATGCATCCCTAGCGAGGAGAGACACGGTGTTCCCGATACCCAAGGTTGACAAGGCATGCCACAAGAGAAACATGTAATTTCAAGGCATACAGGCTATGGATCAGGTAGTTTGGGATAAAGTGGTTGATCATGCTGCTTGTTGAATGGGAAGTCATACTTACAATACTCCGTAGGCCAGTCGGGGAACCATTTGGGGAATTGAATAGCTGTAGTTCCCACGAGAGAGAGAAAGAGACAAGGTCGTTTCAACTGCCATGAAGATATGGGAGGGAAAAAATGCAGGAACCATACTTCATAACTGTGGTCCTGATATATCTACGGAGTACAGTTATTCCAGGCTCACAAGCCCCTAAGGTACGGCCGAATCCGTGGAAAATGTGCTTGAGGTTTATTGGACTTGGAGATATCGACATGGCTTTGATTCATTGGAGGTTGAGTTGGATGACTGTGCTTTTTTTCTCTTCTCTTTTGTTTTATTTTCTTTTATTTTTTTTTATTCTTGTTATTTTTCTGCTTGAACTCTTTTTTGAGCGGCCTTTTTTTGAGTGGCCTCGATTTTTTTTCTTTCCCCTTTTACTCTAATTTCTTCTGTAATGATAATACTCTAGTCGGCTGTAACATACAACCAAAACTTACTGACGCTATTTGATTCCAAAGATACTATTCTGAATAATGACGAGATCAGTGTCATCGATTAAGACAGGAGAAATTGAGTCCAGCACATGAGCCCCATCCTGTTCATGTAGCCAAGAAAATTTCTGAAGGCATCGAGGAACATCAGTGCACTGGAGCATGCAGATTTAGTTGTATCTCTGTAAACTCAATTACCGCTAAAAATAAAATAATTTGTTGAATTAAAAATAAACTACTACTATAAAATTAAATTAGTCCATACCATTTGCCTTACGGCCTTACCTCAGTCACTCGTACGTACCTATTATTGCCTCTGGTGTCCCTCCTCGCCCGACATCTCCACTTCAAGGTCTTGTTTCTTTCCCCGTCCTTACCTTTAGTCCTCCTGAGAGTCCAATTGGTTAGGGAGGTATCAGCATCGTTAGGCTTTTTTTATTTTATTTTTTTTTTTTACCCTTCCCGTCTGACGTCTTGTCAAGTTACAATTACGGTCAATACCCAGATACCGTAAAGTACCATCATCATCCCAGTCGGTTTCAATGCACACTAAACAGTCCCCTGTCCCCTGCTGCGCATTCCACCTCCAGTAGTCTGGATGGGCTTGAGTTAGTGTTATTATTTAGTTTTTAGTTCGTCCAGTTTGTATCGAGGTAACTAGTACTATAGTCTAGTTCACTTAATCTAGTCGCAATCCACTTTGGACTAGTATGCTGCGAGTCCAGAATGAGGTACGCTTAACTTCTCCCATAGGGCGAGTAGTGATAAAATCATCCATATAAACATTTAACAAATGCTCCCCCTCCCCTCCTTCGGTGTTTTTTTCTTCAACTCTGTGCATGCGAAATCCTCTTTTTTTATTCTTCAGAGATTCAGACAGCTGTCTCTTGGAAAGACATCAAGAAGAGCAAAGGAAGAAATCATCGAAGAAAGGACCTTACCCCACCCTCTGCTCTTTCTCTCCTCCTGTACCTCTTGCATATACTACTTCTTCCTACTTCTGCTCGGACCTATATCATACGGTATCGCTCACTCGCATTGACTCGAATATTTGCCGAGTGCTGCTGTCTCTCTTCTTTGCTATATACTCCACTATCCAACCTGAGTCACGAACTGGAACATAAGAAGAAACCAACTCTCTCCGTCCATCTGCATTGTACAAACTATTTTTAATTAGTTGATGACCCCCATTCCGTCTTGCTATATGCCTTAAGAAAAAGCTCCTCGCAAAACTTGAAAGGATCAATCATCCTGTGGATCTCCCCTTGCTTTCTGCAGTCGACGATCTATTCCGCCTACTAGGGTATTCACGTTCATTATCGGACGGCCCGATCCCTCATTTGAGAGGTGACTCTCACGGTATGCTTGTGTTTATTTCCCATTCTGCCTGGGGCAGTGGACACAGTGTCAGACACAGAATGATAGCTGACACTCAACTTCTGACAGTTCTCGCGCTTCGACTCCCTTACTCGGAACGCAACCCTCGCATCCCACTGCAGGGCAAGGCCAAAGAGCCCTTTACGACTCTGTTACATACCCTACAATACTACAGGTCAAGATCAACATGATGGCATTGGACTCGTCGCGTCAACAGCAACCATCATACTTCCACACCGTCCCAATGGATCCAGCCTTGGTCGATCCCTTCGGATTCCATGCCGACACCTTTAGCGGCTTCGGACAGTCTGCTACCAATGCTCCACCACAACCCTCATACTACGAAACCTCCCCAGTATATGGGAATCCACACTCGGATGCTAAGACTTCCAATTTCCCCCCTATGCCTCCTACCCCCCCTTCGCTTCCACTGCCTTACTCCACAGAACCTTATATGTCGGGGCTATCGTCTGCGTCCGGTCCGTCCGTCGCGAGTGCCTCATCTTCAGCAATTGGTTCACCATATTCTGGCATCACACATACCTTTCAAGAGAGCTGGATTGATACCAATAACGGTATTGGGCTTCCTGCCGCAGTCATGGATGAATTCTTTCCCAATGACTTTATAGGCAACTCCTTAGACTCGGAAGACATTTACCAAACGAAAGGCCCCGACGACTTCGTTGGTAAGTCCTCGTGTGCTGGCACCACACATCGTCGACCTTGCGAGTTGCTAACGCATGCTGCATAGATCCTTCATTAATCCAGCCGATTCACCGGCAACCAAACTTCTGCCCTCCTACCATCGCTTTCCCCGAGCAATCGGGCTTCCTCGCCTCTCATTGTGGCTTCTTGCTCCAGTCTCCTGATACATCGCACCTTCCTGTTCTTGAGAACTACTCTGCGGATCATCTGTCACCGAATGCTCTTGCTGGCTCTTCTCCTCTCCTGAACCCAACTTCTCACTCGCGTCCTGTTTCCATTTACGACCGAAGGTCATCCATCTCCTCCATCCAGTCCCGCCAGTCCCGACAGAGCCCAGCTGCCAGCCCAGCAGACCTCGATGAAGAGATCAAGGAGAAAGGGCGATGCCCCCATCCTGACTGTGGGAGAGTCTTCAAGGATCTCAAGGCCCACATGCTCACACACCAATCCGAGAGGCCCGAGAAGTGCCCCATCGTCACTTGCGAGTATCATACCAAAGGGTTTGCTCGCAAGTACGATAAGAATAGGCACACCCTCACACATTATAAGGGGACCATGGTCTGTGGCTTCTGCCCAGGATCTGGCTCACCCGCGGAAAAGAGCTTCAACCGAGCGGACGTCTTCAAGCGTCATTTGACTTCAGTCCATGGGGTGGAACAAACACCACCAAACTGTCGCAAGAGGAGCCCAACTGCGTCCTCTAACAAGAACGTTTCAGATTATTGTCAAGATGCCACGGGCAAGTGCTCGACCTGCTCCGCCACTTTCAGTAATGCGCAGGATTTCTATGAGCATCTGGACGATTGTGTTCTCCGTGTTGTGCAACAAGTCGAGCCTAGCGAGGTAATCAATCAGCAACGGCTTGCTGAAGTGGATTCCGACGATGAAGTGAAGAAGACCATGGAGAAGCACAGATTACTTGACACAACCGAAACCATCGATCAGTTTGACGACGACCAGTTCGATGAGGACGACGATTATAACGAACTAAATCTCCATCTGCGCTCGAGCAAAGGCGCTTTGAAATCGAACAAAGGAAGTCTCCACGCGACGTCTCGTCCTATTCTGGGAAACAACAACGCCATCACCAAGAACAACAAGGCACGTCCGACCGTCTCCAAACGGCGGAACAACCGTGACCGATACCCTCCCTCCTGGGGCTGCCCAAGCAGCAGCATGAAGACCAAAAAGCGTGTGCTCTGCGTTTTTGACGGGCAGCGCCGACTGTGGAAAGATGAGATGATGCTTGATAATGAATTCGAGGTTCGGTTGAAGCTTCCCGGGGGCGCTGGTGACGGCACCAACCGAGAGGCGTACATAACCGACTTGGATGTCGAAACGCTCAAACGCGTTGAGGGCGTGCTGAGCGCTAACGAGGAGGAAAGAGGTCCTTGGTTACAGGGACCATCTACCCACCTCATCGGACAACCGGCTATGGTCCTGCCTGACTTTTCTCATTCCCACGAAGACGTGGATATTGATGAGTTGATGTCTTGAGCACGACTTCAATGCCGTTTTCTTCTACCTTCTTCACTCTTGCATTCTTGATACCTGTCTTTTTTTTTGCATATGCTGCATGATGATAGCGACATCTTGTGGGCTGTATATTGGAATATGATACCACTGGCCATTCTCCCTGCTTTGATAATATGGTCTCCTTTGAAAAACCAACTGCTTCTTCTCAAAAAGCCATCTCTCTCTGAAGTTATCCCATAGTAATACATTATTTCTCTTTCAGACTGAGAATAATCAAACATTTGTCCCTCGACTAGTCCAGGCTGTGCTCATTGGTGACCTCATTGTGTATCTGGATAGCTGTAATTGAAGCGATGAACAGGAATGTCTACTCTGGTATGCGAGTCAGGAGCATCGAACTATGAACTCGTATGTTGATTGCAGGGTAAACGTCCTTAATAGACAGTGGCCACTGGGTGGTGGACTGTTGGTGATGTTGTCTCAAATTTTCCCCGCAGTCCGACGTCTCTGCTCCTCAATCTCCGAATCGACCCTCGTGCTTCACTCTGTTCTTCTCCCTCCCTCCCTCCCTCTCTCTCTCCCCCTCTCTCTTCTAAACCACCTAACAATTGAAACAGTCACCAAAAAGAGCTTGGTAAAAAGCCTGGGAACAGACAATGCAGCTGGGCCTGACAGACAGCCTCCCAGCTTTAGTGGCTAAGCGCTTCACAGCTGCTAAGGAAGGCAGCCATCTCATATTCTCCCATACTCACCTCGCAATAGTCCGCGCTGGAGGGATATCGGTAAGAGATCGCGGCCATTTTCTTCAACACCCCAAAGAGTAATGACCACGGCCCAGACGTTAACCCGTTCCTTCTCAGTATCAACTTCGCTACTGCCCCGCCCTCGCAAAGAAACCTTCCAGCAGCCCCAAAACCGACCAAGACCGATCAGGTCCCAGATTCGACCCTTTCGAGAACCCTTCGCAGGAGCTCCTCATCACACAAATACCCCGGGAGGACCCAACGCACATGCTCGTTCTGAACAAGTACCCCGTGATCCCCAACCACTTCATCCTCGCGACCAAGGCGTGGAAGCTGCAGACAGATATTCTTGAGAAGGAAGACCTGGACGCTGCCTATGCCTGCGTGAAAGCTTGGCGGGATAGAGAAGCAGACAAGGAAGATGGGCCTTCAAAGCCAAAACGGCGGCTATTCGCCTTCTTCAACTCCGGCGACGAGAGCGGCGCCAGCCAGCCGCATCGACACTTGCAGTTCCTGCCGGTGGAGGCCATGGCCGAGAGCCAGGGCGACTCGGAACTCTGGCAGCCATTGATCGACTCCCTGCCATCGCAACCTGTGGGCCCGGACTCGGAGCTTAGACGGTTAACCCAGTTGCCGTTCGCGCATTTTGCGCTGCCGCTGCCGCAGAACCCGTCCGCGGATGCTCTGCATGCCATCTACCTCTCGCTGTACAGGGCCGCGGTGTCGACTGTGAAAGGGTCGCTGGGGGATCATGCGCATGTGACTGACGGCCCCGCTGCCGTGAGCTATAACTTGGCCATGACCGAGTCGATGATGGTGATCTGTCCGAGGAAAAGCGAATGTGCTCGGGTGCCCGTCGATCCGGCCGTCTCTCAGGATGTCGAGGAGGCTGGGATGATTGCTCTGAACGGCACTATTCTTGCCGGAACGCTTATGGTCAAGGCAGAGGCCGAGTGGAATGAGATTCGCCGGAACCCGGAGATTCTGACGAATATCCTGGGAACCGTTGGGTACGCGCAACCGGACTTCCGAGGGCTTGCTCTGTTATGATGAGTTGTTCGATCTGATTATCAAGCGCCTTTCTCCCAACAAAGGGGGTTGTAGAGATGACGGCTTGGGGGTTGGTTGATTCCACTTGTCTGATACCAATGGATGATACAGAACGAGATACATGATCACCCGAGACGGGTAAGACGGATTCCAGAAAGCTTTTATTTGACTAGAGCATCTCGGAAGTTTCAATTAGAACACGCTAAAGAGCGCCCTTTTTTTTTTTTTTGACGAACACAACAGCACAAGAAAGATACCATGAGACGAAGAAACGAAATTCGAGGATGTTAGAGATAGCATAATTATCAGCGCCAAATTTTGGATCATATCTTTACACTGTGTACTTCACACCACTTCTTTTTGCAAGTGGCATTCCCAAAATGATACGAGCCTCCATGCGTCCAAATGTACTGCGCGACCTTCTTCCAGGAGACTTTCGGGGGCAATCCCAAACCTCTAGGCCGACACGACCAACTGTATGAATTCGAGACCTGCTTTCCGGAATTCGAACAGGCATTTACCGCCTCACAGAGAAGTCTTATCTGTCATGAAGGTCAGCCAAAGGGCAGGGGCAAGCTACGCGGCCCGCGAAGGGATCACTTACATCCTTTTCCTTCCACTGTGGCTTCCTCACTCTTTGCTCCTTTGTTTTGGTGAGCGTCCGAAACCTGCCGCGCAGGGTGGACTCGGCCTCCTTGAACCCGCCGAGCCTTTTGATGTCTTTGTATGATAGCCCACGACGCTTGCACTCGATCAAGAAAGCATTGCGGTTTTCACTGTGACAGGGGATCGCTCTCGAACCTCTTCGTCCTGGACATGGTAATGTTGGGTTGCCAGCGAGGTCCGACTGTACGGATGGGGTGACTTCGTACCCATGCTGGTGGTACATGAGCTCGCTGTTGGCAAAGTGCAACGGACTCGCCCCCTGTTCGACGGCATCCCGATCCTTGCCGCTCGCGGAGCCGGCGCTGTAGACGGGCGGTCTGCTGACATGCAGGAACGATGGTGGATGCTGAAGATAGGGCTGAGCGTCGTTGAGGAGAGGTAAACAGCCATGAACGTTGTCGATTGTATGCGTACTCAGCTGAGGGTCCCCGCCGACAGGGCGCCCATGGGCGTGTACGCCGGGAAAACAGCGTACGTTGCCCCAATGAGCCCCCTGGAGATCGGTCTCCTGGCTCTGCATCTCCCAGGACGTTGGAATTCCGCTGCTTGACCAGTGGAGAGGCGCGGTGCCCCCGCATGTACTCACAACAGGGGTATAGGGATCCTCGACGCTGCCTGGCGAGCTCTGGCTCAGCAGCACAGCGCTCCCTACCTGGCCATCCAGCCAGTGGGTCTTGTGGATGCCATGTCTGCCCACGCCTGGGAGGTACTCCTGCGAGCTTGCGGGCGATGTCGTACTTGAAGCGATTTCAGGGTCTGAGAACGATTGAAAGGAGGTGGCGGTCGAATATGAGTTGGGCTTGCGGATTGGATGGGCATACACGGAAGGAAAAATGTCGGGCTTGGACTCCACGTCGGAGAAAGCGTCCGCGGATACGGTTGTGTCCGAGGTGGACTCATCATGTTGCTCGACATATTTCAGGACGGAGAGATTCCCACCATGAAAAGTGGGATGGTGATGGTCTTGAATCATCGAGAGACAGGTATATTCGTGGGATGGAAACCCAGAATCCTCAATCTCGAAGGGAGTCAGGGCATCTGACCAGAAACAAACGTCTTGTTTCATCGTTTGTGTGTTGGCCATTGACAGTTTGTTTGGCGTATCAGGGAGCATCTCGGTGGCTCCAGTGCAGTGGTTTGCCCAGGGCTGCTCACAGCTCAGGATTTCCTTTGGAAACGGTTCTGACTGCTGGCTAGAGGTCTTTGCCTGGACGACGTCCGGATTGTTGTCAAAGAAGTAGTAAGCGTGAGCGGGGTCTGGAGAATTAGGGCTCTTCTCGAAGATCACACATGTTTTGGAATTCTCCGGATCAACGAGAACGCGGAGCATCGCTTTAAGAGAAGCCATATAGCCTTTGTCGTCGCCTAGTTCACCGCTCCGATCAACCAAGGCCGGCAGAGATGGCAGGCGTCCTGCGTGCACGAGAAGTTTCGATGCCGGAATATGCACGTTTCTGGACCTTATCGGGGCACCTGCAGGACACATGTGCTTGCTGAGCATCTCAAGATTCATATGGAGAGGTTTCACCTGGCATGGGGTATGATCGACCTATCGACACTCTTTGACTGGGCCGCCACGCAGCGTTATTATGTGCGTCGGCTTTCTGGAGGAGGGGGTGGGATGCAATGTCTCAGTCGTTGATGAGGCGGTCTTGAGCAACTGGCACCTTCCTAGGTACAGGGAGGTGAAGTAGAACGAAGGCGAAAGAAACCACAGTGCTAGGGAGGTAACAAGCCGTTGTGGCAAGGACAGTTGCAAGTCACCGCAACGTCTGATATTGGTTGGTGCCAACAGGTTTGATTGGCCCACGAAGGAGAAGCACAAGTGCAGACAGACGTTATGGATGTTTCAGCTCCCTTGTGTCCTCCCGCGAGCGTCGCCACGATTTCGAGAAAATTCACGCAAACAGGGTGATATCGAGCCCCAAGGTAAGACTGTCTCAACACAACCGGCCCGTTGTAGACAGGCAGCCTTATCTGGATCGGAAGCGAGAGTGGGATTGTTCGAGCTCTAAACGATAGGATGGGATTGGAGTCGAATCAAAGGGAAAGACAAGGCACAAAGAAGTGGCAACGGGTCTCAGGCTGGGACAAGACAATCCATGGGCTGATCATGTTCGACATCGGACGGCCAGTGAGCCTGTCTTTAATAGGGTTCCAGACCTTGGAAATCCCCCTGGAAGCATCGCGGTCTTCCATCATGGATCTTCGACCTCTTCACGATATCAGTCTAGCCAAGTCCCTTCTCTCTCCTCTCTCTTTTCTTCCGCGATATTCTCTATTTGTTCTCCCCCACCCCCTGCCTGACTAGAGAATGGCTGAAGAACTATCGAATCTCTCGACTCAATAACTCAACAATGGGGGATACCAGCACTGGAAAGCTTCGGATCTGCCGTGCTTTGCTGGACTGTCTGTCATACCGATGATCAATTGACCAGTCGCAAGAGTAATATCCGCAGGGCTCCCAATAGTCCAGATACAATGGGAGGTACTTCCCTCGTCGCCTTTGAACGACGCTATCAGTCCGTGGGTACTGGCCCAGCGAAACCGACCCCGACGAAGGGGGAACTGCTAAAAAACAATTAAACGAACAACCAACGCAACGAATGACAAAAACGCACTGACAAAACCAACCTGAGGGCTCGGGTTGGTCTATGATAGTGCAGCGTTGGGACATGCTGGCCGCGGATAGCTACATATATAGGGCTTTGTTCGTGCATCTGCGCCAATCCCACCGAACGGGTGGCTGTACCGTACCTTTGACGGTTCTGGCGCGTTGGTGCAGCAGAGCCTTCTACCATACTGGGACATTTTTCAATTTTTCTTTTATTTATTTATTTATTTCTCATTCTTTTCCTTTTTGTCTCTGGCTTTCCCCCCCAGGCTGAATCGACAATCATAGCCACCGGGGAGGGTTTTGTCCCAACTCGACTGTTGGGCGGGCCGTTGTTATGCTTCTTCCTATCAGCCGGCTGTGGGATGCTAGAGACAACCTACCGCACTTTTGTTAGGACTTATCAGTGGTCTAAGTCCTCTGTAGTGTATGTAGGGTGGTGCATATGCAAGATGTAGGTAGGGTCCTTCACCGTCACAGCCATCAGCAGCAGCCTAATCTCCCAGCCAGAAAAAAAAGAGGATCGATGCATATGCCAGCATCAGAGTCACTTAATTTTTGAATGTATAGAGTAAGTAAATAATGTTAGGTTAATACCGCATGTTTAATGCCCCTGTATTTATGTATATATGTATATATGTATATATGTATGTATTTACTCCTTATGCTCTGGGCGATTGCCATGGGGTTTAAGCTTCATCGCTTGCCTTTTGCGCCTGACAGCTATAGCCGATGTCCATATCTGGCTATACTATAATTATCCGTCTCGCTGATGGCTCAGACACTCCCACCTCTTCTTCTTTTTCTTCTTTTTTGAGCCTGTCTTGCTTTCTTTGTTCCCATTCGCGCAGCCTACAGCAACCAAGGCAGAGACTAGATTAGACGGCGTAGTCTAACAAACCCGCCCAGTCCAACCTGACGTATCTCAAGAGTTAAGCCATCAAACATGTTTGATGGGCTGATTTTTCCATCCCCGCGGTCCTGCTTGGCATGCAGCTTGCCATCGCCTTTGGTGGGGATGAGGATCATAATGTCGATCCTATTCCAGGGATTGGGCGATGGGTTTATTCTTCTGTAGATGTTGGACTTGGTCCAATCGCTGGCTGTTAGTAACCAAACAGGGGATCTTATCAGTCAATAGAGATTCTTCTACAAACTATGCCAGGGGACTTGAAATTGGCTTACGGATCGGATTATTAGGATTGAGAATGAATTGCACCCTCTGTGAACATCTGAATATCATCTTATTGATTCTGATACCAACCTACCTGTCTCTGCTGTGGCTTCCCGCTGCCGTCCATCCGGTTTGCCATCGCCCGTTGCTCTGTTCGGTTGGATACAAGGCAGCCGTGGCGAAGTTCCGAAGATTTGGAAAATCAAAGGCGAGGAGCTTATATTATCTGCTGATCAGGCCCTTCCGATTGATCAGGTTCAATCAGTAGAATAATTTGGATTGGTTTCGTTTCCCTTTGCCCGGCAAGAGAACAGTTCCGGTTCCTCTGCGGATCAACAAACCGATACATACGGAGGGACAGCTACAAGCTTAGACCTCAGCTTATTTCGTTTCTCGCATCCAGTTGGCGCACGTTCCTCGAGGCTGTCGGGATGAAACCAGATCAACTGTTCAGGCTTGCCACCCGACCATCCGATGTTAGACGCTCCTGACTGATGGTGATCCGATAAGAGGATGAATCAAGGACGACCATTTTGGGGCACGATGAAATGGCTTTGGCATTGCATTCCCGGACAGCTTTTGCCTCGCGGCGTTCTTGGAAGCGGTCCAACAGTCGGTCGACCAAAAGCACTACATTCGGATTAAAATACTTGGAAGCGGCATTGATACGAGAGAATGATAAAGGCTCACCTAGCAGAAGTATGAACGTAAAGGCGTATAATATGGTTGGAGAAGTCATGAAAGAGTATGCCAACGCAAAATGGCGGACGAAGGAAACCATACCCAGTAGGAAAACTGCGAGTATTAGGCGAATGGCAATGCCGATCCCGGCGTAGAGCTTGCGATAGTGGCGGTTCGCCAGCAGAACAAAAGCCGCAAATAGAAACATCGTGATTGACGCAACAACGAAAAAGTACACATAGACAAACCCCAAGACTTCTACATACATCCGAAGTAGCTGACTATTGTTCAGCTGACTGATGTCTTTGCCCTCCGTTGGAGTGATCCCCATGCTGGAGAATAAAGCCGCGGTTACGTTGCCAACCAGATCATTGATACGATCATTCGTCAGGGAGTAGAGAGTCGCCTCATTGCTTGGACACAGCGGCAAATTTGGTAGATCCTCCAAAATCTCCGAGATCACGGCTTTCTCCTTGATAGCACCACGGCCGTAGTCGATTTCCATATCAGAAATGGTGCTTCGCAGCAATCTGATGGCGACCTCCGCCTTCGGCCGCGGATCTTCGCAGGCGAACAGAATCGTCTCCGTCAAGTATGTGAGCTTCAAGGCTACGTCCAGAGTCAGAGCGAGAATCTGCGATCCCTCAAGAAGGAGAATGAGGGCCACGTGGAACGGAAAATGCAGCTGAGCCCAAATTTGCTGAGAGATCCTGCCAAGGACACCTCGCGGAGAAAGATCAGAATACGTCTGCCAAAGAAAATACTGAACGCAAGGTATAGTTAGGAGACATTGCCAGCTAGACAAGCGGAATGGATATGGGTGGCCGAAGCCTCTTACCACATTGGTGGTGACACCCAATATGTGGACAAACGACCACTTGGTCCAGCCACCTGGGCGAACTGTTTTGTTGGCAATTCTAGTGACAGCTATGACGCCTTCGCCGATAATAATCAACGTAAGGAGGCCCATTCTGACACTCAGATGAGTGTCTTGAAAGCCAATTTCTGGAATCATGTAAGACACTCCCATCACCATCCACATCTCGAACCCAAACAGAGCAAACCAAACCGTCCAAACATAGGTGTGGAGTCCATGATGTTCTCGAAAGGTAAAGTACATCTGTCGAAAAAGTCAGATTGGGCAGGTCGGTCGGTCCCATGCAAGATCCTCGCGAGGAAGAGTACCTACCCCCAGATATACCAAGCTTGAAGCGAGTAATGCTGCGACTATGATCGCCAGTCCTTTGGCAGCAGCCTTCATCCGCCTATGGATCAAGCATATATTGATAGTATACTGTACAGCCAATAAGATCCGACTTCCGCCAAGTAGGAGACTCAACGATTGAAAAGCCCAAACGTTCTCGTCCCGGATATGTGTCGTGAACCGTGTACCCGCGGAGGCAAAACCGACCATGGCAGCCAATTGAGTAGCCTTGCAAATCCGTTCGAACACCGAGTCTCGGGCAAATCGAATATCAAACAGAGTGATCTGGAGCCAGGTAAACCATATGACCCCGAGAAAACCTATGTAAGCTCCAAGAGCTACGACTCATGGTAAGACAGACCCAGGCCCAGGAAAGACTATGGAGCCTGAGTCATACCTTCGACATTATTGATCTCATGAGTAGCGGTGAACGAGGAGAGATTCGCCACGAAGAACAGATCAAAGAAGAGTTCAATGGGTGTGGCATCTGAATGACGATAGAAATGTGGAGAGTGCTCGTCTCGCTCATCAATAGGAGTTTCGATCAATGGTAGGCCTCTATGCTGTCTTGAACTAGACATGAGAATGGTATCACGTAGATGTAGCTTATTGTACACTTACTGCACGCTTTTCTCAACCCGCTTCGTCTTACGGAGCGGTTGACGAAAGAGGGAAAAGAATGATGACCGGGTCATAGTACACTCGTAGAATGCATATTCATGGGTATCATAAGTTGGGCGATTTCGATCTCAGTGAAATGAAATATACTATACACGACGGGCTTTTGAAGTTGAAGACGCCCAGTTGCAACTCCCGCCAGCTGTTGGCCGGAAAGCGCGAAGGGTACCGCGTGGGAAGGAAAGCACGCCAGTCCAAGTAGCACATCACGACTCGCTCTCGGAGCTGCCTGTTGAGCCGGGTATGGAGGCTCCAAAGCTTTCGAGTCCGCGAGAGGTCATCATGGCACCGGCAGTTGAAGGATCCTCTTCCGAGCCGGGAGTAAGGCCAGCCTCCTGTTTCAGTCTCTCATAATTATCCCCGGCTTCTTTGATAAGAGCTTGGATCTCTACTTCGCGTACAGCTATATCAGCCTTCTCCTTCCGCAGCTCTTCCATACGGTTGATCATTTGCGTCCTGGACTTTTCCAGAACCGCCAGGTTCATGCGCAATCGATCCAAGCTGGTCGAAAGACGAGGGAGAGAGGTCATTTTGGGCGGCGTCCTCGGCCGGTCGACATGCTCTTTGCCTCCGTAGCCGATTGCAGCCCTTGTCTGAGCGGCTTCGTAGGCCGCCTTCTCCTCCAGATCTGAATCGTCCTCGTCCGAGATGCCTTCAGCATCCTCTATGAGTTCTTTCATCTCCTCGCGCTGCTTCTTTCTCTGCTCGCGCTCGGCTTTTTTCCCAAGGGAAATTCGACCATCCTCCACGTACTCATCGAAACCTTCGGCAAAATCCTCATCGTCGCGGATGAGCCTAGTATCGCGCAAGTCTTCTTTCTCGGTTGTAATCCCCCATTCGTGATCTTCGACATTGTCCTCCAAGGATATGTAGTCCTCTTCTTTCGTATCGTATGTCTGTTCCTTCGCTAGGCGCGCTCTCCGGGCTTTCTTCTCTCTGATCTCTGCCTCGGTTGGGATAGCTGAAGGCGCCGACACTTTCATCACCTCGCCGAATTTCGCAGCCACATCAATCGTGTTGTCTTTCTCTTCGTCCGTTGCTGACTTGGGAGTCGAGGGGGTCGAATCCCGGAGTTCTTTCAGATATTCCTCACTGTAGCTGGGCCTGTCCTGTTCTAATCCGATCCTCATGGGAAGCTGATCGCCCAAGCCAGGCGCATTTCCTACTCTTTGAAGTGTACTTTTTTCCAATACTCGTCTCCCCAGACCAAGCCGCTTCGGCAGAATGACTTCGCTATCCGGCCCGCTATCCTCTGTCATTGATGTCTCCCCGGGTCCGAAAGATAGCCGTAATTTCGACTTTTGTTTCGCCTTGACGGGATTCGGCCGCTTGACAACGGGTCCAGTGTCTAAAATTCGATAGTTAATGCCTCGAGCCTGGAACCATGAGGAATCAGCTTGTCCAGAAGTATACTGACCTTGATCATCACCGTCGTTCTCCTCGTCGTCCACGTCAACCTTGCGAGGTTTCCTCCGATTAGCAAAAGCAGAACTCATATCGATGATTTTTAGAGACGCCTCAATGAAAAGAAAGTAGAATACCGCATAGAGATGCCAATGCAATGAACCCTTTGCGTCACAGCAGCTGGGGCATCTTTTTGGAGCTTGCGGGAACATCGTTTCTCCGGCAGAGCTTATCCCACTGCCCGCTCCCAAAGTCCGCATCGCGCCAGAACCCATCCACCAACCGTCGGTGACATCAATTCAGAACGAGCTAGTCAAGATGCCTCAAGCTCAGCCCGAGTTGAAGAAGGTATGCGCCGCTGCTTGCGTCTCCTATTTTCTTATTGACGATGATTGGGGCTGACATCCTTGGTCAACTAGTATATGGAAAAGCGGGTGTTCTGCCAATTGAACGGCAACCGCAAAGTCATTGGTATCCTGAGAGGTTACGATGTATGTGTGCCCCTGCGGAGGCAATCTAGCAAATGCGCTCTTCTGCTAGAGTATCTACGTCGCGAGTGCGGTTTGACCAGAGGAGATTTCTTCTTGTGCTAACCGATGGTTTTCACCGCAGGTATTCATGAACATCGTCCTTGACGAGGCATTCGAAGAGAAACAGGGCGGAGAAAAGGTCGCTATCGGCATGGTGGTAGGTCACTTTTGACAATATATTGGAGGTAGAAACAGGCCGCAATCTAACACGTTATCAGGTCATTCGCGGCAACTCGGTGGTCATGCTTGAAGCTCTCGAACGGATAAGCGAGAAATAGAATCTACGCCTACGTGTACGAGGGGGAGCAAAAGATGAGAAACACGGGTCGGATATACAACTTCTTTGTGGGATTGATTTAATGCAATTGGGAGTTCATGGGTTGGTTGCTCATATGAAACCATCGAAAGCATTTTGGCTTCATTACATGTTTGCTCTATGGGAAATAAAGAGTTCTGATTGTTTTCTCCAACGCTAGACTTGGTATCGACGAGGTATATCCTACGGACAGATCTCATTCTGTCTAGAATCTGGCATTTGCTAAGATATCATCATCTATGAACAACAAGGAAAACAAACCGAAGGGTATCGCATCAGATGGAGAAATCGATGGACCCGAATGCAGGGAACTCAGAATTTTGAAAGAGAAAGAGGAGAACCAACAAGTAAAAATCGTTTAGAACAGATTCATCCCAGCCATGCGCCTTAATGCTTGATTCGGCCTGCCCCTTCGCAATATGAGTTGAAAGAAATATAATAAAGTACATAAGTGAAGCTTTAACATGGAATTAAGAAGGGCCTATTTCGGCTTCTGACCGAACTTGAGTTTTAACTTGAGCCCACCACCACCACTTGGGGTTGACGGGGTAGAGGGAGTGGCCGGCGTCTTCGGTGGCTGAGATGCCGGCGAGGCAGAGAAGGCTGGGAGATGCAGCTTGGGAAGAGGTTTGGGAGTCTGATGTGCATTGGCAGAGGGGGTACTAGGACCCGGTTTTGACTGTTTAAACGTGATACGGGGGCCGGGAGGAGGCATCCCGTTCTCCTCGCGTTTGCGTTTTCCATTTGCTGTAGAATCCTTTGATGGTGTGAGAATTGTTCTGACTCGTGTTGATCGGAAGAAATGCATGCGGCCCTAGGACTTGTTAGCTTCGCTAAGGAGGTTCAGGAAACGAAGTATTGGGGTTTACCTTTCCAAGATGCTTGGCTTTCCAATACCGCGGATACTTCAACGACACCATCACCGAAGTAATTGGGTCATATAAGATTCGGCACAGATCCGCAAATTCGGAAAGTTCCAAAATGCCAATACCAGGTGAGTTACACGCGGCCCATAGGCATTCCTTGAAAGCCTGGTCACCGGATATCTCCTTTTTGAGTGCCTCGATAGCTCCAGTGACAGTTTGTTTCCGGGCCAGTTCTGCTTGGCGAATCTCAGTTGAAGATTCTTGCTCAATAATCAGGCTATCCATATTAGCAGACGCCCCTTTTTCAGGCTCGCGGCCAAAAGCAACCGGTGCCAAAGCCTTGCCAAACAGATCGTGAAGCCGTCTCCTGAACCAGAGAGAAGAGTCGCTGGACATGGTAAAGAGAAACCATCTCAGGAGTTCGGGACTTCTGAACATGTCGAGCTCGACAAGGCCCTCAAAAGCATCTGCACGAAGAAGATCGTAGGTGCCGGCCCGTGTGTATGGCAAGAACTGCATGATGTCAAGGTCCAATATCTTGGCTTGCATGAATTGCCGTTGACAGTGTAATGCTGCACGAGAGTAGACGTTCTGAAACGAACTGGACCATTCATCCATTCTCCTGTAACGATCAATCTCCGCAATAGCAGCCTTATCCAGTTCTTCTTCCGCCTGGGCTTCAAGCATGCGTTCCATGTCAAACTCATCCATGTCCGCGGAACGAGATTCAACTTTCCCGAGCATAGCGTGGCACAATGACCGCATTAGGGTTGCAACATAGAAGTTGTCCGAATACTGTACAAAATACAAGGTAAATAAATGATATGCTCAAATCATATGACTTGTTACTTACCTCATTGTTAGAGTTATCGTTAAACTTCAGCTTGTCATATAAGAAACGCTTGACTCTCATCGGCGTCTTTCCGTCATTGTCGCGCACCTTCGATATAGCTTCTGGTATCACTAACTGGAGCACGTATGCGGCTCTATCCGAGAAGTCATTGGAGCGGGTCATAGGAGATCCCGGAAGACAGAATAACTCTTGAAAAGCTCTTTCCAAGTGGAAGAGGCCTAACCAGTTGACTTCTTCCTTGGCATGTTTTACCAACGCTCGTGCTGCGGCTGCACGAATGCCGTAGAAGTACCTCCGATCCATCAGGGTTCGAACAAAGATGGTTGAGATCAGCGGATGCTCTCGCTGGGCTGCCATGTACTGCAGAGACTGTTGCGGTCAGTATGGTAAAGGACAGGGGTAAGATGCTTGGCCTACCTCTAATTGCGCGATGACATCTCGGTCCTGCTGAAGCTGAGAGAGATACATGTAGCCCGGCATCACAAGCGAGAGTTTGCATATCCACTCGAAATCAGCATCCATTCGAATCCACTCATAAGATTCTTGGCCCATTCGGTCCTCGTCCTCTTTACTCCAATCTGCCAATCGCCACTCTTGCATTTCTTCTTCCGTCTGCAGTACATCGCCAAGACAATACAGCAATACATCCTCCTGGACTTCTGCATTGGGATCGCCACCTATTGTTGCAGCTGCACGCTCTTTTTGCCTTTTGTTCCGCTTCAGTCTCTTGTATTTGGTGTTATACGGAATATCAAATTTGGTGACTCCTTCTTTGATCTCGACTATGTGCTCATAAGGGGTACCGTCGGCTTCGTGAATCCTGATGGTCATGGAGCCGGAGAAGACTGGCTGAACATGCCCAGCATAAACGCCTCGAATCTCTTCCTTGACGTCTCGCATGAACGTGTTCCTATCCAAATCACGTGTGCTTGGCTGGTCGGCCTGAACCTGTTTTATCATCATTTCTACCACGAGTTTCTTCTTGTTGAATCTCTGCGTGGCTTGAAAACGGGGGCACCCAGCGCCATAGACCCACTGCTGGAAAAAAGTATCAAGCTTTGCGTGACCGAGTCGTTCGCAGGTTTTTTGAAACTGCGAACTGGTGATAGCGCCGTTGGGTAAGTCGCCCATTCGAGCATTCAGAAAAATGCGCGAAATAATCCGAGACATTGTGGCCTTCCCGCTTGCCTTTGTCAGCCTTCGATCCAAGATAAACAGCACAAGAGGAGCCTTGAGTGCAATGAAGTCGATTTCAGACGGATCAAGATTTAAGATGTTTCCCATATCGTAGATCGATGGTCGTTCATAGTCCAAGTCGCAGACCCGATCAGACATTTGTTTCAGCCTAAATCGGTACTCATTGTTACCACAAAGCTTCCTCAAAAAGGTGTCTGTAATATACCAGGCGACACCAACGGTGACCCAGGTGTCTACAGGCTCCTTGGGGATGATGTTGACACCAATCCACTGGCACGAAAGAGCATAGACAAGAGCACGCGTTGAGTCATACATCGGATCGATGATATCTTCAGGGAAGATGAGGTGGCTGCTGCATATTGACAAGCATGCAGTGGGCAGTGTATTTTGGGGGCAATCATCCACGAAGCACATTTTGTAGCTTGCGAATGGATACGATCCGTAGGTCAGAGAGAGGAAGTCAATGGCCATTGCCATGGGAAAGCAGGTATTTCTGACCTCATCTCCCCTGCCCGGGAGACAGAAAGCATGTAGGGGAATAGCATTCTGGCCTAGCTGCTCGTCTTGGTCACTTTCACGATAGTCAGAGAGATTGATGTATTCAAAAGGACCGACAGCAAACCCAATTTGATGGGCGGAAAGAGGCGTTATGCATGCGAAAGAGACAGTCTTCTTGCTGGAATCCCGCGGGTCGATAATCTCATCCGTCATGTCTCCGGAGCACACCACTGAGAGGTCCAACGTCTCATCCTCGGGAGAGATATATCGACTGCCTCCTGGTGCCGATTTTGACCGACCGACTCCAGACGGGTCTCGGCTTTTGCGGTCGAAGATATCCCCCAACGAGCATGGGCACTTGACGGAGATCTCCCATGTACAGCGAGATAAATGGTCGTCAACGCAAGGGAACAGAGGGCATCCGGCACCGTAACCGAGCGAGTTGGTCGTGTAAGCATGCGGATAGCGTCTATCTCCATTCTCCACCCCAACAAATTGCAGTCCATCTCGAATATTCTCAATCACAAACTCGATGTAGACGGTGAGAGCCGAGAACCGTGGGAGTGACGTTTCTGCCGCTTTCGAGCTCAGAGGTCCGTCGGTGTCTTCGGCGGTGCCGGAAGCTCGCAGAGTCATTTGATCCTGGGCTTCCTGAGAGAAAGGATCAAGCTCCTCAATCCGAACACTTTTCGGAATCGTAACGAGGAGATCTGGTGCCGGCGGACTTTTGAGCAAACCGTCTATCTTCGATGATAACCGCTGATGATAATGAGGGCCGTACAGCTGAAGAGTCTCGTAGGGATCGGTATATTTGGTCGTAGGCGCCTTTCCATTGACGTTTATGCGTTTCAGCTCGCCCTGTCTGAAATTCAAACGGATAACTCGCAGATCCTTGTAATGCGGATGCATCGTGATTTCCGTCTTTCCCTTGAGGCTTCGACTCGCAAAATCCACCTCCAGCTCAACTTTCTGGTGTGCGACTGTGTATCCCAACCCCGGCCACAGAGGCCCGCCGGGCGTATCGACGACGCCTGGCATCGCGCAAGATACTCAATCGTGCACTGCGCTGCGAGCGCCAGGCTGATCACCCTCCCTCATGTCCAGCTCACTGAGCAACCATCCCTTCCCCTAGTATGTGCCCTAGCGACGCTGCGAAGAATCGAAATGAGGGGGATTCTAAAGCTGAAATAAGGCGACGAATCAATGAATCAAGCTCGTCGACGGCGGGGAAGAGTGGAAGTTGATAGGATGGAAGGCAGCTACAAAGAGCAAACGAATATTCAGGAAAAGTTGAATGTCAGAGATTGCAAGCGACTGAATAGTGAGAGAGGGACTATAGAGCAAGATGAATAGGGACAAAGTGGTGGGCTAGAGCTCATCTATCTCTCAGAGCTCAATCAGTGTTCTGGTCATGTCGCGTCGAAAGCTGCGGAGCTTCCAGTGGAAACACGTGATCGTCCGGGTTTCCCTGAATAATTTATCGAATGTTGCGGATCGTCTCTGTCCCTGAAGACAATCCAACCTCGTCGTTTCTCCTGTTACTTGCCTTCAGAAGTCTTTTTTTTTTACAGCGTCTACGAAGCGTATGCGAACCAGCCACTATAATTTTCGAAAGGAGCTGAAGATCTCATTTGTGATTTCTCAAGTAATTGGCTGTGTGGCGTTGTTTCCTTCGTTGCATATCCGGACGCTATGAGATTGAGCGCAACACATTAAACCCGCATTTCCCTTGTTACATTCACCACATACAATTAGAGACAAAATGAGCGCAGTCTTTAGAAAAATCAAAGGTGCGTTCCATCTGGAGTTGTATCTGTTACATAGCAGACTAGCTAATCTATACATTCTCTGGCGCAGCGACCCAAGATACGCTGACCGATGACTTCCTACTACCATTAAAGAGTTATAAGTACCAGAGTGTGGATAAATCCTTCATCTCAAGATACATACTGAAACATTATGTATTACACCCATGGCTCCCTCTCCTTAACGCTACGCGCTTGCTCTGACGGAACGATCTTGATACCAGTGGAATGCATTTGTCGAGGTCCTTCCACTATGGATCGCGCCCAACATGGTCACGCTGTTGGGATTCCTTTTCATAGTTGGTAACGTGATGCTCATCGAGATCTTCATGCCAGATCTCATTGGACCGGTAGGGACAAAACGATTGTCAAGATTTGTTCACAATCCACTAATACTCCGTCCAAGGGCCCTTCCTGGCTATACTATAGTTTCGCTCTGGGCATGTGGATGTAAGTTGGTCAAGTGCGCGGTGTCTTGTAAGCGCATGCATCTAATCGCCTCCCAGGTATTCGACATTGGACAATGTCGACGGCAAACAAGCGCGAAGGACTGGAACGTCCAGTGGACTCGGAGAGCTGTTCGAGTATGTATTCGCTGAGAGACCAGCATGGACGATTACTCACTCATTGTCTTGACTAGCCATGGCATCGATTCCCTTAACTGCACTCTCGCGAGCTTGCTAGAAACGGCCGCCATGGGCTTCGGTTCGACTCAGCTGGGAGCTTACACAGCCCTTGTTCCTTGTCTTGCAATGTACTTTTCGACTTGGGAGACATACCACACGCACACCCTCTACCTCGGCTACATCAACGGTCCCACAGAGGGCTTACTCGTTGCGATTGGAATTATGATTGCTTCGGGATACTTTGGTCCCCAGATATGGTCGCAACCCATTGTTAGATTCCTGAATTACCCGCAGATCTTCGGCAATTACTCGGTGAAAGATGTCTGGGTGCCTTTCCTTCTGCTGACATTCTTTGTCGGGCATCTGCCAGGGTGCGTCTTGAATGTCATCGAGGCTCGCAGGAAGCAGGGTCTCCCGGTGTCCTCAATCTTCAAGGAGTGGGTGCCAATGATTGTCTTCACCGCTTGCAACATGGCCTGGCTCTTCTCCCCCTACTCGACGCTGCTGGCTCAAAACCGATTGGTCCTGTATTGTTGGACCATCTCGTTTGTCTTTGGCCGGATGACGACCAAAATCATCCTTGCGCATCTGCTCAGACAGCCATTCCCTTATTGGACCGTTCAACTCACCCCCCTGATTGGTGGCGCCGTGCTCGCCAATCTGCCCCGGCTGGGTTTCCCGGCAGTCAGCGCCTGGGTCGAGCTTGCGTACCTGCGGGCGTATCTGCTGTTTGCCTTTGTCGCCTACATGTACTGGGCCGTCCTGGTGATCAACCGGATAACGACGTTCTTGGGTATCAACTGCCTGACCATCCGGAAAGACCGATCCATGGCCCGGGAGCAGGCTTACCGCAGTTTTGGGGAGGAGACCCTGGAGGAGCCGAATTCGACTGATCCTCTCAAGGGCGGTATCAAGCACCACTGACCTCCTCGACCTCACCAACGCCGCATTTTTGTGAGGAACAGATCTTTGCTCATGACACTACGGGCCGGTCAGTGACGTGAATTGCTTTTCCACCTCTACTCTGCTCTCTGCTTTCATACCGTCCATTTTTTACGCCCGTATTTTGTACATGTTACATCCCACTCTTGTTTATATGCTCTCAACGTCATGACTTCTAATGTGTTTGATGACCCCCTTGGTTGATGGCACTTGATACGTGGCACATTTTTTGACTGGGAAGATAAGAGTTGCTGGTGAGTGGCTACGTTGCATACGAAAGACTTTATACATACAAGCATAATGGTAATATAGATAGATCAATCATGATTCTTTGGACATTTTCAAATGAGGAAGTGGTCAGAAGATATTAAGACCGGATGGATCAAACATATCAGCTCAATTAACAAAAGGATTAGAGGGGTTCATTAAAGTATAACCTGAAAGGAATCATTGGTAATCATGAAGCAAAAGTAGACAATAGCAAAAAAACATGCTGAACGATCATCAAAGCAAGTCCATCATAACCTGATCAATCTCCCATCCCCAGCACCGTTCTCACTTCCAAGAACACACTGACCCAACCCCCCCCCCCCCCTAGTTCTTCTTCCCCGTCAGTCCCAACGCGTCCGTCACAGAATTCAACCCCAGCCCTCCCAGGATCTTATCCAGGCCCAGTCCACCCAGCAGGCCATGCACCAGCGGACCCAGACCGAGGGTGTCAAGCAGACGGCCCACAAGCCCCAGCACGCCGCTCAGCAGCAGGCCCACGGCCGCAATGATCTGGAACAGCGGCTCGCTGAGCAACGCCCACAGCGGGTTGATCTTCTTCTTGGCGTGCGGCATATCGGCGATCTTCTTGCGGCCGTTCTCGATCGTGTTCATCACCAGGTCCGTCAGCTCCTTGAGCTTGTCGGCCAGAGCGTACTCCTCGGGCGTGGCCTCGTGCGCGGCGGCGCGCGCCTTCGCCGTCGCGGCGATCTTGCCGTCCGGGTCGAGCGCGCGGATCGCCCCGTTGCATTCTTGCAGGACTTGCCCGCCTTCTTCGATGAGGGGCTTCACGTCCTTGACGAGCTTTTCTTCGTCGAGTTCGTCTTTGGGCGTGCGCTCGGCGCGTTCGATGAGCTGGGAGGGAGGTTAGTGGGAGTTTGTTTTTGAGATGGGAAGAAGGGGGGGGTTGGGTTGGTTTAGGGGAAAGGGCTTACCTCTGCGATGCGTTTGCAGGTCGGGTGCAGGCGGTCCAGCGTCTGCGAGATGATGCTGGTCATCTTCTTGGCCAGCTCTCGGTCCTGGTCGGCCTTCTTCTGGGCTTCTTCTTCCTCCGGCGTGGGACCCGTCGCGGGCTCTTCCTCCTCCTTCTCTTCGGGCAGGTTCTCGAGCAAGGTGCACTCGCCCAGCTTGTTGCCGTCGTTGTCGACCACGTAGCCGTTGTCGTCGATCTCCTTGCCGACCAGCGTGCCCAGGTTGCCCGAGGTCAGCTTGCCGATGAGGTTGCCGTCGGCGTCGCGCACCTCGCCCTGGCGGTTGACCTTGCGGCCGGACATGGGGTTGACGCTGCGCTTCTTCTCCTCGGGCTCCCAGCGCTCTGCGCGGCCGATCGTGTTGCCGTTCTTGTCGAGGATGTCGCCGTCCTCGTCGACCTTGCGGCCCTGCAGTTTCCTCGCGTCGCCCTCGACCACCCGGCCGATGATGCGGCCGCCGTCGACCACGACCCCGTCCTTGCCGACCTCGGCGTGGTCGAAGCCGAAGAACGCGCCCTCGGGCTTCTCCTGCTCGGCGCCGGGCACCAGCTCCGCCCGCCCGATCACCTTGCCGTCGTCACCCCAGATCTGGCCCTGTCCGTCGACCTTGCGGCCCGCGAGCCGCTTGTCGCCGGACGTGATGCGCCCAAACACGTTGCCCTGCGCGTCCACCACGTTGCCGGCCTTGTTGACCGTCTTACCCTCCAGGATCGACAGGTCGGGCTTCGCCGCCTCCTCTTCCTCCGGCTGCTCGTACGGCTCCGCGTGGCCCTTGACGTTGCCAAACTTGTCGATGATGTCGCCGTCCTCGTCGACGGCCCGCCCGCGCAGCTTCTTCGCATCGCCCTCCGTCACCTGCCCGACGACGTTGCCGTCGTCGTCCTCGACGAACCCGTCCTTGTTCACGACCAGGTTGTCCAGCCCCGCAAACGGGCCCTCGGGCTTCTTCTCGCGCTCCTCCTCCGGGATCAGCTCCACGCGCCCGATCGCCTTGCGCCCGTCCCAGATCTGCCCGTCCTCGATCTCCTTGCCCGCCAGCTCCTTCACGTTGCCCTCGACGACCCGCGCGATCGGCACGCCGCTCGACCCGATCACGAACCCCAGCTTGTTTGGCTTCAGGCCGTTCAGCTGCGAGAGGTCCGTCGCCTCGGCCTCCGGCTCATCCGGCGCCTCGTAGTACTCGGCGCGCGCGATCACGTTGCCGTGCTTGTCCGTCACGTCACCGTCCTCGTCCACGGCGCGCCCAAGGATCTTCTTCGCGTCGCCTTCGACGATCTTGCCCACCCGCTTGCCGTTCTCGTCCTCGACCCACCCGTCCTCGACGACGTGCAGGCCCTCAAGCCCGGCAAACGGCGGCTCCTCGTCGTAGTCCTGCACCGGCAGCGTCTGCGCCTTGCCGAGGATCTTGCCCCGGTTGTCCCAGAACTGGCCCTTGTCGTCCAGCTGCGCGCCCAGCTTGGCGATCTTCTTCGCGTCGCCCTCGATCAGCTCGCCAATCGGCTTGCCGGAGGTCGGGCTGATGATCTTGCCGGCCTTGGTGCACTTCAGGCCTTCTAGCGTGGACAGGGGAGGCAGTTGCTCGGCTTCTTCCTCTTCTTCCTCAGCCTCGTCGGCTTTGGAGTCGTCGGCTGCCTTCTCTGCAGCCTCCGTGGCGGCATCCTCTGGCTTGGGAACAGCGTCGTCCTTGGCGTCTTCTACGTCGGAGCCGTCGTCGTCTGCTTTCTCAGTTGCGTCGTCGACGGCAGTTTCAGTCTTGTCGTCAATGTCCTCCGGCTGCTGCTGCTGCTGCACACTCTCAATGGCCTGCTTGGCAATGTCCTTTTGGGTTTGCTCGTCTTCGGGAGCGAGCTTATCGGCCTCGTCGACTTTGGCATCTTCACCCTCATCAGTTTTGTCGGTGGCCTTGTCGGTGGCGCTGTCGGCCTGCTGAGAAACAATCTCGGCACGGCCGATGGCATCGCCGTCCTCGTCAAGGACCTCGCCCTCGTTGTTCAAAGTGTAGCCAACAAGGTCCTCGGGGTCTCCCTCAGCGATCTTGCCGACCACCTCGCCGGATTTGTCCTTGATGACGCCTCCTTCGGAGACAGGCAGGCCGTCGAGGTCAGCGAGGTCCTTCGCGGATTTCTTAGCCTGGTCGACGGCATCCTCGGCAGTATCCTTGGCCGTGTCGGCAGCCTCGCTGGCATTCTCGGTCACATCGTCCGCCTTCTGGGAGACGATCTCGGCACGACCAATTGCATCGCCGTCCTCGTCAAGGACCTCGCCCTCGTCATTCAGCGTATAGCCAACAAGGTCCTCGGGGTCTCCCTCGGCGATCTTGCCGACCACCTCGCCGGACTTATCCTTGATGACGCCTCCTTCGGAGACAGGCAGACCCTCAAGGTCCGCGAGGTCCTTCACGGTCTTCTTGGCCTGATCAGCCGTGTCCTCGGAAGTATCCTTGGCATGACTCGCAGTATCGTCTGCGGCGTCCTTGGCCTGGTCTACCGCCTTGGAAGCCTCCTCAGGCACATCACCCGCCTTCTGGGCGGCCTCCTGGGCTTCCTGGGGCAGCAGTTCCACACGACCGATGAGATCGCCGTCTTCATCGACGATCTCGCCCTCGTCGTTGACGGTGTAGCCAACCAGGTCCTCGGGATCGCCCTCGGAGACCTTGGCCACGGCCTGGCCGGCTTTGTTCTTGATGACGCCGCCATCGGAGACGGACAGGCCGTCCAGGTCTGCCAAATCGGTCACGGCGTGCTGGGCCTGCTCGGCGGTGTCACCGGCCGTGTCTTTGACTTGGTCGGCAGTCTCGCCGGCCTTATCCTTGGCTTGTTCAGCGGTTTCGCCAGCCATGTCTTTGGCCTGCTCGGGAGCATCAGTGGCATCATCAGCGGCATTCTGTGCCGCTTCAGGTAGAAGCTCGACGCGGCCAACGAGATCACCGTCTTCATCGAGGATCTCGCCGTCGTCGCCGATCTCTAGACCCTCGAGGTCCTCTGGATCGCCTTCCACGACGTGACCGAGCGGGTTGCCATCCTGGCCAAAAACCTGGCCGCCTTCACCGACCTCGAGACCCTTCAGAGCCGACAAGTCCAAAGCCGCGGGGACACTGTCTTTGGCCTTCTCGCTGGCGTCTTCGGCGGTATCCTTGGCCTTGCCACCGAGGCTCTTGGCTTGGCCGGTCAGGCCGGACGCCTTGCTGCTGCCGCCAGCACTGCCGCTTGCAGATCCGGATGCGAGGGACTGGGCGTCGTCCGGGGCGGGGGAGTCGATGCCCCGCTGCTCCGGAACGGACTTGGCCTTCTTCCTGCTCGGGTCAGGCGTCTCGGGGGCAGGCGCGTCGTCGAATTGCTCGTCTTCGTCATCATCCTGGTCATCGTCGTCTTCGGGCGCAGGAGTAGGTGCAGGCGACGCCTCGCGCTGCTCGGAGACGGACTTGGCCTGCTTCTTGTTCTTCTTCTCCTCTGGCTTGGGAGTCTCGGGGGCAGATGCCTCGGCCTGTTCCTGGTCCTGGTCCTGGCCGTCGTCGTCGCCATCGTCATCGTCTTGAGGCGCAGGCTCAGGTGCAGGAGCAGGAGAAGGAGCCTCGCGCTGCTCGGATCTCTTCTTCTTCTTCTTCATCTTTGGCTTGGGGGTCTCCGGGGCCGGAGTGTCGACTTCTCCCTCGTCGTCCTGGGGAGTAGGGGCCGGGGACGGCGCGTCGCGCTGCTCGGGCTCGGGTCTGGGCTCCCTCTTCTTCTTCTTCGGCTTGGGCGAGGGGGTGGACGGCTGCTCCTGCTCCTGTTCCTGCTCGGTGGTGTCTGGCTCGGGGTCATCGATGGGCTTGGACTTGGGTTCCTTGGCGTGGAGCTTGCGTGGGGTCTTCTTGGCCTTGGGGCTGGCGAGGTCGGGTTTCGAGACGGCACTGGAGCCGGAGCCCTTGCGGGACTTGCCGGGGGTGCGCTGCGCGGGGGTGGGATTCTGAAGGCTGGAAGAGGCCATTTCAATGGAGTTGGAGTTGGAGTTGGAGGAGGAGGAGGGGTTCCAGGTGTTTCTTAGGGAGGTGAGTTGGGGACCAATTCTGATGGTTTGGGATGGAAGAGGTTGGTTAGATTGATGAGTTGATGAATTGTAGGCTGTAGGCTGTAGGCTGTAGACTGTAGAGAGGTGATACAAGTAGAGTACAGTACAATACAATAGAGGTTGGGAGGTATCTCAAACTCGGTACGGTGTTTGATCGTGATGGTGAAGGTGATCGTTATCGCGTGTTGAGTGATTCCGTTGAGTCAAGAGTCAAGAGTCAAGAGTCAAGTTAAGTGAAGTAAAGAAAATGAAACTATCCAACTCATTTCCCGCTCGCACCCTGTTGCATTTAAATAGATGCATCTTGGACACTGTATATCTTGGATAGTTGTATCCATCAACCCACCTACGTCATGGACCGACATCATCACCAGCATCATTCATCATCGTAGTCCAGTCTTGTTAGTCTTGTTAGTCTTGTCTGTGTTGCAGTGCTTGTGGTGATAGAAGGAAATGATCCACAGAAGCACTGACTCTTCTGGCAGACCGAGAAGACTCGAATCATCGTCCACGACTATAGAGATGATGGAGTAGACCCGCGGTACACAGACAGGGACATCCCAAGAACCGAATGATTGATTGATTGATTGATTGATTGATTGATTGCTCCACTGTCTTCTGGTTAGAAACCGCTCTTGGCTGGAGATAGTCATGGTCATGGTCATGGTTGCGTCAGTTGTTTGTGAAGTATACTAGAGGATATGGGTTGTATATTCAGATCGTGAACAGATCCTAGTATCCTGAGTATCCAGACAGTCTCTTGAGGCTTACAGGACAAACAGAGTGAATGAGAATGAGATCATCTGTCGCACACCAGACTCCCGTCCTGTCAACTCCATCATCGCCGTCATCCCAATCGGAGAATTTACAGGTTATTGAAGAACTCAAGCCCGGACGGTCCACGACGGAGGATTTCCTGGTCCACTCTGCCGTCTGTTGATATCATCTTGGTCGCTTGTCGCTCGGTCTCATTGGGTCGATCCAGTGTAGGCTATAGGCTGTAGGGCTTATGACGTGCGGTAGAATATTCTTGTATTTGTATGTCTATCTAGTGTGTAGTACCTAGTTGTGATATGGATGTGGATGTGGATATGATGCCGCGTGTTTCTCCACCCGTCACGAATGAATCTCATTGTCCTTGTCCAGACTTTGATCGTCGATAGTCCTCCGTATCTGGGTGCTCCTGTTAAGATAGGAGTCATAGTGGTCAGGCTGAGGTCTAGATGTCTTCTTCCTGCTCAGTCTCTCTCTCTCTCTCTCTCTCTCTCTCTCTCTCTCTCCATCCACTCTGTTGACATAAGAAACTTCTGTGCCTGAATCCAAGTGATTGTTCACCCACTAATGTTCAGATGCCTGACGTCAGATGATGGGGTGGCGTGGATATGACAGCCACCATTGGTGGAGCGATAACGCATAATTACTAAGACAAGCATAATTGCCTACTCATAAATCTCATACATAATACTAGTTCCTCCGTAGTATGTTAGCAGTTAGCACATCCGCCCAAACAGAAACTCCTTGACAATGGGCGACCCTGAAAACTCCGGATTCAACAGAACGCAACTAATCCAATGTCCATTAGCATCAGTAACTCGCGCCAGCCGGCAATCGGCCTCCACCTACTGGAGGAAATATTCGAGTCCCACACGCCGAGACTCCAGAAATGACGGGCGGAATTTATCTAGAAACCCAACGGGTTAAACCGAGGCCCAGCGACCAAGAAACCCCCATCAGGAACACATACAGAGGACACTTTTGGGAGGGAGTGCCGGTAACGCGCTCTTCGCGTGCGGGAATGCAGCTTGTAACTGCCGTCGTAGGTCATCAAACTCGGAATATCTATCAGTCCAAAAAAAAACTTCAAATTAGCCCCTGGTCCAACAACTGGTGCGGGTAGGATTGCTCCAGGACATACCTCATGCGCACCGTGATCGGGCCACCCTACGACTACGTGAGCATCAAGGTCACCATAGACAATAGAAGCAAGCCTCAAGGCGCTTGGGACTTGTCCTCTTGAAGAACATACGTCAAGGGTCTGTATCTTGCAGTTCCATACCACGTACGCTCCAATCCCTGTCTTCCCCTGCACAACCGCATGTTCGTCAATCGTGACGCTCTTCGCCCATAATCCACGGCTGGTCTCGGAGTTTGGATCTTCTGTATGATCCTCGAGTGTGATGGCCGGTTGCTCTGAAGACGCTTGGGAGGTGCGGGAGATATTCCGATGGTGGCTCCAGTACGGGGGGATCACACCAGAAATGGGACGATCCCTGCGGGCCTGCGGGAGAACCGAGCCATTGCTCACACTAACCCCGTCGGAAAGCGCAGCTGTCACAATTGCGGTTTTATCTGCACCCACGGCGATGGATGAGGAGGGGGCTGTGGTGGTGGTTGATGTTGACTGGGGAGGGGAGGATGGGAGCGGTGGCGGCCGAGGCACCGGACCAGTCTCCTCATTCGCTGGCTCCATCCATTTAACCAAGGGGAGGTCAGACCGTCAGAAACTGACGATAAAACCTCGAATGGCGGGGGGGGGGGGGACAATATCGGATACTCGACTAAGACAGGGAGGTGGGATAGGTCAGATGGAATGCGGCCTAAAAAGAGGGGGAGGCAACAGGAGATAGTTTAATGGGAAAAGCAAGGGCACGGGGGAGAGGCGTTGATAATGATATTCATCACTAACGTGGTTCACTACTAGCGGAAGCTGGCTGCGTGGTTGGTCTGAGGTGGTAGGCGAGGTCAAAAATAGAACGGAGCTGTACACAGTAAGAAGTTCAGATTAATACTTTGTAGTAGTGATTCTCAGAGAAACAGGAATCTGCGACAGGATCATCGTTCATTTGAACATCCTCGCTGGTCTCTTCTTGTTCTTCCTTAATCGTATCCCTTCTTGAACCTCTCTCCCTTCAGATCTTGTTGTCCTAATTAGATCTTTCACCTCATTCAGTCTAGCCAGTCAGGTCACGGGACCACCAAGGCGCCCAATCCAGCGAGTCATGTGCATCTGAGCAGTTTTCCTGAACCGTACTAGCTCAGCTTGCCTTGGAGATACTCCTAGTACTTCCAAGTTCCAAACAATAAATCATATTATTTCTGCAGCCTCAACGCTTCAATATTTATATCATCGATCGATCACCTACGGAGTAGTTGCCAGAAGAGTCAAGTTCTTCTCCCTCAACGGTCACTGCTTCCCAGGGCAGCATCTCCTGATGATCGGAGCCTCCCAAAGCTCCAGACCTCCAGACTGCCATCCATCTAGTGTCAACACTAGAAGAAGCCAAGAGTCGTTCTGACCAACCATGGCTCCTGTGGACAAGAAATCAGATTATTTCTAACCCTACAGAGTAAGTAAGTGAGACAGAGTGACAGACATCTTGAACCCCGGCAGGCAGTCCTCATCTGTTCCGTCAATCAGATTCATCCGTCGGAGGTCTCTGCAACCACACCGACAACCATGTCTCAGGTAGAACACTCGGTAGATCGAGCAGTGCGGAGAAGAGAAGAACAAGGGCATCCAGAAAACCTTTCACCTTCCCTTCCTACAATTATGAACAATCATGAATATCACAGTTCAAGTGTCAATAATAGCAAGAAGGAAATGAAACCCACGTGTGGCTTTTTATGGGATCCCTCAATAGTAAGGGGTTTGAGTTTGGACCTTTGATGCTGGGAACATACTACATACTACATACAGTATAGACCCTTAGGCCTTAGCCTTATTTGAGAATATCCCCCCGGATCGACAGGTAACTCTTCTGACCCTGTCTGTTTCTTCAAGAAAAGAGGAATAGCCCCTTAACCAGATGCCTCCCTTGATTTCTGGCCAGAAGCCGTTTGGAACTTTTTTTTCCGTCCTTACAAACACAATCAATGAATAGGCTAGCCTCGGACACTCCCACCCAAATCGCCTCGTTCAAACGGAAAAGGGCTGGGATGGTCTGATATACCCTCAGAGACAGAAATAATAATAATGATAATAATAATAATCAGACAATCGCGCTATTCCTCCGTACACTCCGTCAATAATTCCGTGCTTAGTTCCTCAGATAGCTCGCCACCAGATTAGAATTACTCTTACAGTCTTACTAGATACTTCCTCGGTCTCTTTATGCTGTACAACTAGTCAAGTGCTAATAATAATCATCATCATCCTCAATCAGTAGTCTCCTGCTGCAGTACAAGTACAACTCACCACTCACCTTTAATTTTGGGCCATATCAACCGAGCTTCTTATCCTCACTGTCAAGTGTCGACCTGTTTTTGCTTCTCCACATCGAACCCGACTCTCCCAAGATCAATAAATAAAATAAGAAGAAGATACGAACCGAACAGCCCATCTTCTTCTTCCCCTTTCCATCCAGACTTTCCGTTATCAGTAAACTATTATTTATTACCTATTACCTATTCTCAGGGCAAAGACCGTGTCGACAGTCTATTATTAGGAACTCCCTCCTCCTCGCCAGCAAAACAAAAAAGAAAAAAAACCCTCACCCTTTTCCTTCCCCCCAGACCCTGGCTTGTTGGTGAGTATACTCCAATTTCCTCGTCGCAGATCTCAGAGCTCACATCGGTCGGAATAGATACGTTAATACTTCGGTCCAATTTATATTCAATATGATCTTCTCACGTACTCTGCTTGCTGCCGTCTCGTTGGTTGGCCTGGTGAGCGGCCAGTCATGGACCAGTGTGAACATCAGTAACATCGACATTGGGTTAAGAAGTAGGTCTATCATCAGCCCTCCCATGATTCTTTTTGAGCTTCGTCTAATTCAGAATGCACTCTTCCAGATCAATGGTGTCAGAGCCAGACCTCCTCATGCCCCCTCCTCTGTCTTCAGATGAAGAACGCCACTGACTCACCAGAGGAGAACACCTGTGACTCTGTAAGTCAACCCGCATGATTGACGAATTCCCTCCCCCGGGGAGAAGCTAACATTCCCTCGCCAAACAGGACACGCTGGAGTTCAGTTGCATTTGCGACAACAACAAGTCCCCCAATGCTTCCGAGTACTCCCAGACAATTCCCTATTTCCTCTGCTCGCAGCAGAACGATGATTGCGTGACTAGATGCGACGGCGATTCCACCTGCCAGTCTGATTGCCGTAGCAAACATCCTTGCGGAGCTCAGGCGCCCAAGCGTGTCAATGTGACCACCACCACCAGTGCCACATCGAACCCTACCAACCCTGCTAAGACTGCCACCGGCACCCTGGCCGCCTTCACCGGGGAGCCCTCGGACAAGAAGAATGCGGCCCCGGCCATTGACCGTGGATACGTGTATGGTCTGTGTGTCGTGGTGGGTAGCTTCGTTGCTGGATTCACTGTCCTGTTATAGGCGGCTTGCACTGCTCTGATGCCTCGGATGGATCCCCCCCCGGGCGGCTGTACAGCTGAAGCTTCGCGGGCGGCCCACCCGGCTGATGTTCATTTCTTGGTGATTTGGTTCTTGAAGCATACGCACTGGTAGTGTTTTTTTTTCCCCTCCGCTTTTGCGGTTTCCTTGCATTCAGCATGGAGTTCGTGTTCTCTTCATTTCCAGCTATTTCATGCCGTGCCTGGCCTAATACTTTGTTGGGTGCTGCTATCTGTTGATATTATCTTAATGATGGATCCTTACCTGGATAATCGTAATACGGTGATTTCATACCAATCTTTTTCTTCAAAGATATTATTGATACTTCCAAAGTATGGCTTATTCGCTCAGGTAGAACCACATGGTGACCATCCATCGCAATGGTATACACCTGGAAGTGTATCGAGGTATCGCCTGCTTCGCCTCTCCAAGTATAAGCAGACATCACACCTCCCAATGATAGCAGATCCAATACCAATAAGCAACTCGTGAGCATACTTCATCTCAGTCACCAACGGCTGGGATCGATCACTCCGAGGCCAATGGAAACAGTCATCAATCAAGCCCACCTGCTCTTACTCCATTTTCTTCGTTCCATGCTCCGCCTGCCTCCATTGCTCTTTCCTCAAGGCATACTCTATCCCCCCGTACTTCTATCTGTCTTTCTCGACCCAACTAGAAATTAGCCATGATCAACCCCAGAACCACCATCAGGTGGCGCTAATTCCTTCTCTACGCTTCATCTCTCCTCACATCGCGGGTCCAAAAATGGCTAGAAAGGTGGGAGAGTGCCCTGCATCATACAAAGCCTCCAGAACCGATGGCCTTGGAGCAGTCACTGACAGTGGAATAGCTTCCGCGGTGTTTCTACTGTTCCCGGCGGGGGCACACCATGTCCCAGTGCTCTCATCATCGGGATCTGCTCGCCACTGTAGAGGAAATGACCATGAGTGCGAATAAAATGCTAGCTGAAGCGGCTGAGATCATGAGGAATTATCAGATGATGTTGCCCAAGTCTGCTCGTGCGAGAGCAGCTTCTCGTCGGAATCATAGGCGGCATCATGTTGTATCTGGCACTAGCAGTGAAGGGTCGGGTCGGCGGCGTCGTAGGAGACGTTACCGGGCTCGCCGTCGTGAGAGGATACGCGCTCTGAAGAGGAACAATCCGGTGAGTTCTTATAGATGTCTGAGAGGGGTGGAAAGAAGGAGTATTAACGTGTGAGAGCGGAATCAGAGCCATCCCGACACCACTACGACCATCCAACATGCGCTGCCTCCCCCTCTACCACCTCCTAACAGCGGGTAAACTTGATCTGAGTCGTTTCACTGGGGTTCGCCGCTGACGAAGCTAGAAGTAACATGAGTACGACTGGCGTTGCGTCGGCTACGACCGTTGGGTAGGTCTGAGCCATAATGACATTGATTAATCCCAGAACTGATCAAGATTGGCAGCACGTCGTCATCTTCGATACTCCATCAAAACTGGTGTGAAGAGCTTTCTGGCATCGAGTGGAATCAGTGTTGACTATCTTCACAGCTCCTCCACAAGTATTTCGACTATGGCAGACGAAGATCTGTAAGTACTACCTGAGCCACCTGGGTATGGTCACCAAACTCACTCGTTCTAGGACAACTCGGTAAGCTACTTTGCTCTCCTCACCGATAGTTAATAGGTCGAGTGATAGCAGCCAACACCCTCCCAGATTCGGAGATGTCAATGTCAATGGCACCGACACCTACACCGACGTACTCCCGTCAATGCCCGTCAAACAAGAATCTCTACCCGAAAGGCCTCACAACAATGATATCTTGACCGACTACTCTTACTCGACCATCCCGCTGATGGACGATGTTTCAGGCTGCGACGACGTATCGGTAGATGGTGATATTTCAATGGCTGGTTCAGCTAAAGGTATAGTAGAGCATCACTGTAACGAGATCTTTGCCATTCTTTGATTGCCTGAAACCATGGGAAATCGCTGTCGTTGTTGTTGTTCTGTATGCAATCAGTCAAAGAGTATGTCTGAGAGGCGGTGAATAGGGCGGTCGGGACTCGACGGTGATGCCTTGGTGATCAGCATGTCAAATAATGCCAGTGATGATGACTCGGATAACTCCTCCATTCACATTTGTCTAGCCTCATTGCTTTCAGCGTCGTAATCACCTTCCTAACTCACGGCGGCCTACTGTCTCCTAGTCAACGATTCCCCAGGGCGTGACATACTCAGTAAGACTCCCTTCCGGCTTCGAATCCGTTGCTTGTTTGATTGGACAGCAAGCTCTCCACCCCGCGGGCAGCACATCCTTCTCCGCATGATCCAGACCAGTTGCTGAGACTCTGAGAGAACAGCTTACAGAAATACATATCGCACGTTCTATCTGTGGACAAGGAATACTTCCAAAAGCTCGCTATATTCCATCCGTAACCAAATCATCATCAACCCCATAGCAACTATTCGTGTCGACGCAGGCGTTGCACGTGCACATTGATCAAGATGGAATCAATGCTTCCGGATGCTTTTGATGCATCTCAGACGGGGTTGTACACAGGACAGACGCTCGGCGCGGGAAATATGGATCTAGAAAGTGTGAGCGGGAACGCATCAGCGCCAGCACCCTTGGTCAAGGTTGATGGTGGGTGGTCCCCATTGATTGTAGCTAGACGAGCTGGAGGCGATTGACGCTGAGACTAACGGTTTGCAATAGACCCTCCTAAATTTGAGCTCGAGTCCTACATCGCAAACTATACCGGTGAGCAGAATCTCGAAATCCTATGCGCGGAGCGTTGAGCATTGTTACTGACGCCTGCTTGCAGGCCGGACCAGGTTCAATCGCTTGTACCTCATTGGCACGTGCTCCACCTATCTCTCCACGGAGGCATTGAAAGCTGCCGTCGCTGAGGCCAAATCAGGGAAGGATGTAGTCAGGTATCAACACGCTGTCCTAGCCCTGGCTGAGGTAGCGCCGAATGAACCTGAGGCGACGATGGACACGAAATGGGTGGATCATATGCAAAAAGTCGTCAAGGCGGAGACGGACCGGCTGGAACACGAGCTGAGGGGATACAAGAATAACTTGATCAAAGAGAGCATACGGGTATGCCTAATCCCCTCCCGGAACCAAACGTGATGATTTCCTAACTTGGGCGGGGTGTCTAAAGATGGGCAACGAAGACCTCGGGCAGCACTACCATCAGATCGGTAACCTCGTCGCAGCCTCCAAGGCCTATTCCCGCATGCGGGACTACTGCACAACACCCAGCCATATCGCCTCGATGTTGTTCAAGATCATCAATGTGGCCATTGAGCGGGGAGACTGGCTGAGCGTGCAATCCAACGTGCACCGGCTACGCAATCTGCAGTCGAAGCCGGAGGAACAGGCCAAGAACCAACCCAAGATGTCGGCTGCCCTGGGTTTGTCCCAGCTGCACTCGGGGTCGTACTTGGAGGCAGCAAACTGCTTCTTGAGCACCGACCCGTCGCTGGGTGACTCCTACAACGAGGTTCTCACCTCCAACGACGTCGCCGTGTACGGTGGACTGTGTGCTCTCGCGTCCATGGACCGCAACGAACTCCAGCGCCGCGTGCTCGACAACAACGCCTTCCGCAACTTCCTCGAGCTGGAACCGCACATCCGCCGGGCGATCTCATTCTTCTGCAATTCCAAGTTCCGCCCGTGTCTCGAGATCCTCGAATCGTACAAAGCGGACTACCTGCTCGACATCCACCTCCAGCGCCATGTCAGCACCATCTTCACCCGTATCCGCACCAAAGCTATCCAGCAATACGTGGTTCCCTTCAGCCGCGTGACGCTCGATTCCATGCTGAAGGTGTTTGCGCCAGGAGTCGCCGGCGGCCACGCCCATCCGACCGACTTCAACTCGCCGTTTGTGCAAGAATTGATCGGCCTGATCCAGGACGGGACCCTGGACGCCCGGATTGACCTGGAGAAGGGGGTGTTGGTATCGAAGCAGACGGATTTACGCACCGAAGTCCAACGGGATACGTTGGAGTCCCTGTCGAGCTTCCGAAAAGAGGCGCATCTGCGGCTGCTGCGGACCAACATCCTCCGCGCCGGGCTCGAGGTTCGCTCCCCCGGTGAAGAAAGAAGATTCAAAATGGAAGAACGCGGCGGAAAGGCACTGGCTGGGCTGGGGGGTAGATATTCCCGATAATGACTCCCCTACTTTTACGAAGCGTTCGTTAGCGTCCTCCTTCCTCCTCCTTCTACGAGCCCACGAACCGATTCTTCCTTTTCTTGCTTCCTTCTGTGCACATGACAGCATGACTTGACCCGGATTAGATTTTACGATTGATGGATCCTTGGATCTTTGTATCACTGCTCAGAGATGATAAATGTGATTTATTCCATGGATTCTCCTCAAGTTATTTACAGGTTGGTGTGTTGATGTGGCCATCACATTCACGTCATACCTCCGTTGCTACAACCAGATGGAATATAAATCCCAGCGCTCAAGAGCTGGAGTCTATTCGTGCATCACCTAGTCTACTTACTTCCCTTTTTAACACACATATTCGATTCCATCTCTCGTATCTGGTATTAAACTCCAACTCACCATGGCCCTCGTCGACCAAGCAGCCACCTTCATGCACCAGTACATCTACTCCTGGCTGCAATCCACCCCGAGCAAAACCCCCGACGCCCTCAAACTCGGCGTCATGTCAACCGCCCAAATCAATCCCGCAGCCGGCAAGTCCAGCCTCTTCTCCCTCTCGCATGAACTACACCGCACCGCAAGACCAGACCCCAACCAGAACCATCGCCCCCCCCCAATACTAACCCAACCAACACAGTCATCCACCCCTCGGAAACCCATCCCGGCGTGATCCTCTACGCAATCGCATCGCGCGACCTCCCCACCGCGCAGAAAGCGCAGCGGCAGTACCGCTTCACGAAGGCATACGGCTCGTACCAGGCGCTGCTGGACGACGACGCCGTCGACGCCGTGTATGTCTCCACGCCGAACGGGCTGCACTTCGAGTGGGCGGCGAAGGCGATGCGCGCGGGGAAGCATGTACTCTGCGAGAAGCCGTTTACGGCGAATGCGGACGAGGCGAAGCGGCTGGTTGAGCTGGCGAGGGAGAGGGGGTTGATTGTTGAGGAGGCGGTGGGGTTTTTTCTTTTTTTTTTTTTTTTCTCCCTTGTGCCCCCCCCCCCCGCGGATGGCTGGGAAAGCTTGGGGCTGATGCCAATGCCGATGGGAGTGGTGTTTAGTTCCACTGGCAGTTCCACCCTGCAGCGCACGCGTGGCGCCAGATCCTTGATTCGCTCGAGTACGGCAAGATCCTGTGTACGAAGGCGGCGATGACGACGGGGCCGGCGGTGCCGGCGGGGAATATCCGGTGGAAGTTTGACTTGGGTGGTATGTTTCTGGTCCTTCTCTCAAGAATATCTGTTTGGGGGGGGGTGTGGAGAGAGAGAGAGAGAGTAAAGATTTTGCTAAACCGGTGGTCAGGCGGCTCGGCGATGGACATGACATACGCGCTGTCGTTCACGCGGTTCGCGCTGCACGCGCAGCTCCCGCAGGAGATCATCTCGGTGAGCGTGCGGCCGTCCAAGGCGGACCCGCGCGTCGACGAGGCGATGTACGCGCACCTGGACTTCGAAGGGCCGCAGGGGACGCCCGTGCACAGCCGGGTGTACACGGACATGGCGCGCGAGCGGCTGGGCGGGCTGATCCCGCGGATCTGGGAGCTGCCGTCGATTGAGGTCGAGACGGAGAAGGCGATCATCTCCTTCTACAATGCCATGATGCCGCATCTGTACCACTACATCTCGGTCACGGACAAGACCACGGGGAAGGAGACCGTCCGGAAGCAGTATGCGGGTGGCCCGCTGTGGGGGAACGTCGTCACGAGTACGGGCGAGAAGGGCGGGAATCCGCACTGGAGTACGTACCGCTGGCAGCTGGAAGCGTTTGTGGATGCGGTGCGTGGCAGGACGCCCGCGTACTGGGTGTCGAATGAGGAGAGTATCTGGCAGATGGAGTCGATTATGCGCTGTACCGAGCGGCCGGGTTGCCGGTGAGGCCGTCGTTGGGGACGAAGCAGGCATGAGTTTTATTTTTTATTTTTTATTTTTTGTGTGTGTTGGTTTTTTTGTCAGTGAGAAGGGAGAAAGTCACAGCGCGATATTGTCATATATAATCAGTGGTATGGTGAATTAATACACTAGGGCCCTTGGAGCCCCCGCAAGCATACAGATACACACCAAAATGTCCAAAACTGTCCAGAAATTCCAAAATCCGCATCGCATCGCATCACATCATCAAACATTTCAAGCCATGGCCATAGCCAGAGCAACGGCGGCGCCTCCAACCACCCACTGGGCACGGCCCGTAACCTGGGGCATGGCAGCGTTTCCGCTGGAGCTGTGGGAGGCGACAGCCGAGGAAGCGCCGGAGGAGGCAGCGGAGGATCCCGTCGCAGCCGAGCCGGAGGTGCTCAGCGTGGTCTTCACGGAGCCGGTGGTAGCGGTGGCCGTCGCGGCGGTGGGGGAAGCGCCGGTGCTCGCGGGGACGGAGGCGGCCCCGGTGCCAGTGACGACGACGGTCCTGTACATTTCCGGAATGGATTCAGTGACGGCGGTGCTGTCGACGTGGGTTGTGGTGGCGTCTTTCTGGGAGACCATGCAGGAGACGGAGGTGGTGCCGGCGAGTTTGCAGCCGTAGGAGACGTAGCTAGCATTGAAATGTCAATTTTATTCACTTTTTCTTTTCTTTTGCCAGGTCGTCCGCCCGGGAGTAACGTACTAATCGTCATAGCTCATCACCTGCTGGTAGGTTGAGGGTCCCTGGATGACGGTGTAGTCAGCGGGAATACCGCAGTCCTCCGAGGAGGTTCCGGGAGCGCAGTTGAGGACGTAGGTAGTGGCGGAATCGCTCTGTGGGATGAAATCTGCATCAGATTCTGCGCAACATATACGGGAGGGTAGTCGGATTCAGCCTGGAGAGTCTTACAGATCCCACGACCTTCGCCTGAATACTCTGGGTATCAACGGCAGGCAAGAAGAGGGTCACGGTGCTCTCGGCGGTGACAGTGGCTGCGGTGGCTGCCAGCAGAGCAAAGGAGCGGAAGGTAGCGGAACGCATCTTGATGGATAGTCAGGGGTAGAGGGAGTGTGCAACGAAGCAGATGGATTCGAAATGGTCGCAAGAAGAATGACTGTGTTATGAGGCGATGTGGGTATCTCGGTCGTGCAACAGCGTAAAGGAGTGACTGGCGACAAATCTCAACGGGATCCGAAGCGAAAATCAAACAATTGCAGTAATGAATGAAATGAATAACAATCAGTAGTAGTGATGAAGAAAGGAAAGAAGGAACGAAAGCACCATAGTCGTCCTTATGGGCCGTCAGTCATCCCTAATTATAGCGGCTCAGGCTCACTAAGAAAACTAGCCGAAGTCTGATTATTGAATCAGATTCAGGTCCAGACCGCCATAGACAGATTTGTGCCTGACTAGTAGTAATCCTGGTCGAGATTCGTCAACTGCAAGATTGAATGATGATTGGCTGCTGTGCATTCCTGCTGATTACCCTCAACTTGCCTCAATAAATTCGATGGATATGATTGGCGTACATGGAAGTCTGTTGGACTCTATCCTGAGGCTATACTGTTTTAAGAAAAGATGGACAATCGGTTGCCTATCACGGTAAGGCGTCTGGCGACTACTCCATAATAGTAATACTGTATGTTTGTATCACTGATTAGATCAATAACTGGGGTCATGAAAACGCATTAATCGCAAGGATGGATAGCTTGTTCTTGTAGTTTTGTACCATTCCTTTATTTTAGTCAAGCACTAGACAGTAGACATACATCCATACGCAATGCCAATAAAACCAAACATTGCCAAGTGATCAGGTAAGCATCACATCAGGCCACCTCATGTCCAACAACCTTTCGGGAAAAGCCTATCGCGCCGGTGGCAAGCCCGGCCAAGAATAACACCCCATTGAAGCCAGCCATGATATAGAACGGGGTACCGGGGGACAGATCATCAAATAGAAGACCGCCGACTTTGGTAAGTATCAAAATCCCCGCACCTCCATATAGAGAATAGACCCCCGCAATCGACCCTTTCAGATTCGAAAGCTGATATCGGCTTGCGTGTGCAGACCTCTGCGACAACAAGGGCTGATGCTCATCGGCGCCTTCGCCCGCTTCAGTCGTTGAACTTTGTCCATTGGCAATCTGGGACGGTTCTTGCTCTCCACTGTGGTAGATTACCGGATGTCCAGAGTCAAGGCTGATGTTGAGGATCCCATTGCTCAGCACCGCCAAGCTGCAGACAATGGCCCCGATCTGACTGATACCAATCAGGCCCATTACGATAAACACTGCTGGGCTACCGTCTGCTCCGCTGAACTGGGGACTGGGCAGTAGCGCGAAGATTGTGTAGCCGACAATACCCGCCAAAGATGCAAGCAAAAGCGGCACATGGTACTGGCGTGACTTCTCAGACAGAAACCCGAATGCTGGCGCCGCAATCAGCGCAATCAGCTGGGAAACACCAGTGAGGATGGATGCCAAGATGTAGGCTTTGCGGCAGGTCCGCTTGATATCCCCGGGAACGCTTTCTGGGTTCTCGTCGAGGCCATCCCCACAAAGTCCAGATTGTCGATAGTAATGGTTGACAAAGAGCGGGATGAACAACGAAATACCGACCGATGAGGCTCGTGCTACGAAGCCTCCCAGGTAGCCAAGAAAGATATCCCGGTTTCTCAGCCCTATGGCAAATGCGGTACTTAGTTGGTTCAGATACGGTGACTGCCTTGCACCATGGCCTGGTGAACTCTGAACTCCCTCATGCGGCTTGTCTTTTGAGGTCGGCCACAATGAGCTCCACCCCTTCCCTTCTTCGCTTGCTAGCCCTTTCAGGCCCATGAAGCAGCAGAAGCTGATCAAAAGTGCAATCGAGGCAACCAAGTAATAGCTATTTTGGATTGCTTCCGATGGGGAATAGCCCCAGCTTTGAAACCGAGCGGGTAGCGGGAGGAACACAACCAGAGATATCAGGGCACCGCACCCAGCGCACATGCCCACAAAACCGGCTAGTCTAGAAGCTGGCGATCTCAATTGAGCCTGGGGCTCAACTTCATGGCCTGGTTGCTGGCTGGGGTGAGCTTCGGTCACAGCAGGCAGCACAGCGGTAACCATGGTTGAAACTGCAGAGCCTCCCAGGCTGAAGAACAGCCTCCCCAGCAGCAGTTGAGGATAGACATTGCTTGCTTGCACGAACAGCACCAGGGCAACAGCAATGATGGCGTACCCGACGGTGGTAACCTATGATAGCATGTTAGGTCCGACTCATCCGGAGCAAGAGGAAACGCAAAGGCTATAGCCAACTTACGTTGCGAACACCTATATGATCAGAAAGTACTCCCCACATTGGACACGCGGCCAGCGCGAGCAGTTCATCTGCAAACCCCAGTGTACCAACAGCATCGCCTGTGCCATCATGTAGCCCAATCAATTCAGTGACCACGAATGAGACGGATGAGTTGATGAAAACTAGAAAGGAGATTGAAAATGGACAGATAGCAAGCAGATAGGTGAGCGTCTGGGTTGGAGTGGCGGTAAATAAAGCTCGTTGTGACGCCATCACATCATGAACACCGCTCAGTGGATGTTCTAGAAACCGAGCTAGAGAACTTAGATATCCTGGCTGTTTATGAACCTCGACTATATGGAGGAAACATTAATATACAAATGAGAGATTTGAGAAGGGTCATTTCAGCTGACGATGGCTGACGAGTGATGACTGATGCATATTAATGCTGTAGCACTCTGACGTCCCCAGGTCACATGATGAATATTGAATCCCTTTCCCAGTTCAACGCTCCACGCTGAGAATCATGCAAATAAGAACATTAACCATATCCAATAAGCTCTAGGGTATGGCCCGAATTCCCAGGCGGTCTGGAGGGTAATCAAAGGAGCGAGCGAAAGTGAATGTTGATTGGTTGCGGATATATATATATGTGTCTACGGGATACTCCATTGTTGACCTGTATTGAGCCAGCATTTGCTGAGGGCTGTTTCCAAATAGTCATAGATGTAGCTCGCAACATCCCCTTCCTTGCGATAGAACCATAAACAACGATCCTAATTTCATTTTGACCAGACGTTTATCCTGGTATCATGTACAATACTAAAGCCGAGTAGATCGAGTCTGATTGATAACGCCGAAACTCCGCTGACGTAAGGCAGGGCGGGCGGTGGCGCGCATTCTGCCCCACGAGTCCTCCGTGCTCCGGATAGGTATAGCTGTCCAGAACCACACGCGATACCAACTCCATTCCTGTTCATTCTCTATCACTATTTAATGTGAGGTGCTGTGGCAGATTTATCCATGATTCTTTAACAGTAACGCCCACACATTTTTCTATTGTGTCCCTATCAATGACATCGGGCTTCCTGCCCACGTCCTTCACTTTGTGGCCATGAGACTAGCCGCATATGCCGGGGTAAGCTTCCTCCACCTCGTGCAAGCAGCTACAGCGTGACGATTGCCTGACTGATGTGCTTCATAGGCCTCTGCGGCTCTGGCCACGGGTGTTGTTTTGAAGGCAGTGCATCAAAGAGCGAATTTCTATGCTGCCTGCGTATACCTCTCTCAAAGCAGTGCGAATCTCATGGTCAGTTCTCGAGTCTCTTCCTAAGTCCTGTTGGTACTGACTCGACGCAGATATTAACAAACCTGTGTCTTCTCATTGTCGGATACCTATTGTTTTGGCTTCAACGCCTCCTTTACGGACCCTTGCGCCCGATCGAAACCGAACAGCTTTACGAAAAGGCATGGTTTGCAGTTACAGAAACATGTTTGGCCATGACAATATTCCGAGGGGAACTGGGCGGCTGGTTCCTAGTTATGTTCGTCTGTCTCCTAGTAGGGAAGGTCTGGGGGTGGATTGGAGAAGGCCGTGTCGAGTTTCTCGAGCAGCAACCCCCCGCCAATCCGCGCTTGTTTCACATCCGACTGTCAATATCGCTAATGTTGTCGGTGCTGTTCAACTCCTTTATGCTCAACTACTGCGTACAGACTGTTCTTGAGCAAGCGCGCCCAGATATGATGGTCATGTTCGGCTTCGAGTTTGCGGTCTTGACCATTCTTTCCAGTTCAACTGCTGCCAGATACATAATCTCTCTGGTTGAGCTGTACATCAACCGCCAGCAGATGAAGGCCAAGGTTGAGGAGCGCCGTCGAGAAATCCGCGCAGCCAGAGCGCAAGCTCACAATGAATCCGGAGAAGCAATCTCAGCCGCCAATCTCCCAGACGAGAACGACATCGATGAAATGGAACTCGATGTTCCAGGTTGGGAAGAGAAGGGTCGCTGGATCTTTTATCTCGATCTCCTGACCGATTTCCTGAAACTGACAGTGTATTTGACGTTCTTCGCCATTCTGTTCACCTTTTATGGCTTACCCATCCACATTCTGCGCGATGTCGTTGTCACCATTCGTTCCTTCGGCCGACGGATTATGGATTTTGTCCGCTACCGTAATGCCACCCGTGATATGAACGAGCGGTACCCAGATGCAACTGCAGAGGAGGTCACAAGAGAAGACGTCTGTATCATCTGCCGTGAAGAAATGACCCACTGGCAAGAGCCTGCTGGTGCAGGCGACGGTGGAGCCGCTCCTGCTCAGCCAAGAGCTCGAATCCCCGAAAGGCTACGTCCGAAGAAGCTCCCATGTGGTCACATTTTGCACTTTTCTTGTCTTCGGAGTTGGTTGGAGAGACAACAAAATTGTCCTACCTGCCGCCGTCCAGTCATTGCGCCGCCCCGTACCCGCGATCATCCCGGTGGTGCTGCTGGATTTGGCCAAGCCGACGGTGCTGCAGGAGCTCAACAAAATCTGCCGGCGGGCAATCAACCATTGGGTCAGAATGGCCCTGCTGGCAATCTGCCCAGAGCTCGTATCTACCAGTTTGGGCCCTTCCGGATCGGGTTTGGAGCCGGCCGAGGCGATCTCTTCCGCAATCTACACCAGCAAATTCATCAAGGCAATGTCCCAGTGCAACAGAACAACAATGTCATCCCCCCGGGCGCCAGACAGATTGGCTTTGGATTGGGTTTCGGACGGCGTGCCCCAGCACCAGTGCCTCAACCTCTGCAAGCACCTACTTCAAGCATTGTCAGCATCCAAGCTCAACTGCGGCAGATGGAACAGCAATTGATGCAGGAAATCAACAATCTCCGTGTCACTGCTGAACAGCTGAATCTCGTGAGGCTGCTGCAGGCAGAGCTTCAACGTCTTCGGAATCTTCCTATGATGACCCCTGGTGATTCTCAGACCACGTACTCCTCGGTGTCTCCTGTGCAACCCTCTACCGCACCCTTTGTTGCATCTCACAGGCATTTAGTATCAAACCCCCAAGCGCAATCCATCCCAGCCGGTGATTCTCGACTCCCCGAAGGTCTGAACTTGCCAGAGGGCTGGTCTCTCATTCCCCTTCATTCGCCTGAAGCAGGGTCGAGCGGTTCGCAAGATCCATTGGTCCCTACAGCTACTGCTGCGGCACCGGCACCTGAGGGGCCTTCTGATACCCCGACCCAGCCCGCGGCAGAGAATACAAACGATGGAAACTCAGGCACTTTCACTTCAGCTCGGCCTCCTACTCCGCCACCATTGCCCGCCTGGGGATTTGGAACGTCTACGGTGGCTCCCGACTCACATGTTGATTCTTCATCACAGGAACTCGAGAATATCACTACATCGGCCCCTGCGCACGATGCGCAAGCTACCACTGCGGATGAGCCCACAAACTCACCCGGCTCCAAAGGCAAAGAACGGGTGGCTACGGTCGAAGACGCCGTGGATGAGGAAGCTTAACGGTCTCACTATCTCTTGGAATCTCCACCTCCCCACCTTCACGATGCATTTCTTCCTGTCATGTTGCTTTATGGCGTTCTTGAGCGATTCTGGACCATACCCGAGTTTCTTGCGCATATATACCAACCATATCACAGTGCTCACCATGTACACCGACCATGAGGTCCGTCTCTTCTACATAGCACCTGCGGTTCCCTCAATGTACTTTGTTGGTTGGCAGAGCTGTATTCTGGTCTCTGGCCATAGGATGTGCCCTCAGCTTGAATGATTCGTCCCCCTATTGTACATATTCTAACCTTCTACGTGATGAACATTCGGCTTGGTCCTCCCAAATCTTCTCATCAGTTGTAGCGTTCTCAATAATAGATCATCATGATTGCTCTCAGCAATGAAAAAAACTTGTGTCAATGAGGCTGACCAAATAGGGCGTCAGATACAGTAGTTGTTGGATGTCCAGTATCTCTCTATAGCACGCTCAACTGGCTGCAGGGCAGAGGGTGCATGTTTGCGAAGGTGTCACAAGAACAACTGAGATGTCATCACAAAACTTGCATTTCCTTCACAATGCTAGTCGTAGATATCGAGCTGGTATCACTAATATTCAGTAATACAATGATGCTTTCCCCAATCCCATTCAAAAAAACAGTTCTCGCTCTCCATCGGCCTCCAGGTCCTGGACGCTTCTCTTGCGTCGTCACCATGTTTGATGAGGGCTCCACCTCCACCCGCGGTCGGGGAATAATGCTCCAGTCTTTTCTACGCTGATCAGTGTGGACTGTGGACTGTGGACTGTGAACCCTTGACCGTTCTCTATCTGCATCGATCCAGATACACTTATTCTTCATGCATTGCTCTCTCAAGATTGTCTCCTTCCGGCCCTCCTCATAGTTTCATCTGAGCGGCTGCGGTGTCGCGTTGTGCACCAGTTGTGACTCCTGGAGTTTTCTACGACTGTGCGCCTTTGAGGGTCGCAGGTTGGCATCACTTCGTTTTTTCATTGTATTGATCTTCCAAATCTCTTGATAATCGAGGGTTTATGCGCGAGTCCATGGTGTTCGCACTCTTTTAGATTGGATGTAGGTTGCTGACCTTCCCCCAACAGCAGGACAATTTCAGGGGCATCCCCTACAGTCCGATTATTCAATGGATTAATGACCGCGATGAATTGAGCTGACGGACGTCTTTGATCATGGCAGCAGAATAACGTACCTTTACTTCTATCTGTATAATACTCAACATTCTTTTCAATGACCTTCTCACGGCGAGCGGTCTCCCTTCTTGGCTTCGGCTTCTTCCTCATCTTCCTCTACACGGTCAGCAGTCTTTCGCAACAATGGCGGCGCGTGCCACCGGCCGAAGGGCAGGGTAAACTTGTCGCAACACCAGGTCCGACGCCATCCGGGGACTTCAACATCAGTATGCTGGTAAACGGCCCACCCCGGACCCCCTATGCTCCTCGACCGAACTATGTGCCCGGCGTGCCGAAGCCCGATGGAGCGACGTACACGAAGATACTGGTGGTCCCGAAAACGCAAGAAGAAGACACGAATTGGATTGAGGCCGAGCTGCCCGAGTGGCAGTCGGCTGTCTACGTCGTCGACGATCCAGCGGCGCCGCTGCATCCGCCACGGAACAAGGGACACGAGGTGATGGTTTACCTGAGCTACATCATCGAACACTACGAGAAGCTGCCGGATATCATAGCGTTCATGCATGCGCATCAGTTTGCCTGGCATAACGAGGAGATCTTTGGAGGTAATGCGGCCGAAATGCTGCGCCGGCTGAGTGTCGCGCGAGTCATCCGGGAGGGATACATGAATCTGCGATGTGTGTGGGCCCCCGGATGCCCGGACTGGATGCACCCGGGCACGGTGGAGGAAAACGAACTGAAGCAGGAGGAGACGATGCTGGCGAGATCTTGGGGGGAGATCTTCCCGGATGACCCGGTCCCGGCGGTCCTGGCGCAGCCCTGTTGCGCCCAGTTTGCCGTTTCTCGGGAGCGCATCCTCACGGTCCCGAAGGCGCGATTTGTCTTCTACCGGGATTGGATTCTCCGCACAGAATTGAGCGACTACATCTCCGGTAGAATCTGGGAGTATCTGTGGCATGTGATCTTCACCGGTGACCACGTTGTGTGTCCCAAGGAAAATGTGTGCTATTGCGATGGCTACGGTTTGTGCTTTGGTGGTGAAGCCGAATATGACGCCTACAGGAACCTAGTCTTGGAGAAGCAAGAACTGGAGGAGGAGCTGAAGCGGTGGAACTCGCGAGCTCAGACCATTGAGATTGCGCGGATGCAAGGCAGTCTGGGTGAACAGAGTCACCTCAAGATTCCCGATCCGGGCAAAGACCTTGAACTTCAGATGAAGATTTACGAAAAAGAATCAACCATCAGCGGCCTCCTCACCAATGCCCACACGCGCGGTGCGGACCCGAAAGCCCGAGCCCTGGAAGCAGGAAGAGCCTGGAAAGAGGGCGACGGATTTTAGGCCAATGGCCTTCTTCTCTTCTAGACTGAATTGTTGGCCCTTATTCTTCGACAAAATCCATGAACTTCATCCCCTTCTGCTGGCAGAAGAGAGGATACTTGGGCTTGATATCAAGGTTGTCTACTTGCGGTGCCTTTTGGATTCTTGGGTTTGGAAATGTGCTTTCGATATGAACTTTAGATCTGGCATTTCGATTTGTATCATGATAGATGGCAACTGCAGTCCTTTTTAGCCATCCTCGTCAGAGGGATTACTACCTACTCCGTATAGTATAGATGGAGTAAGAGTAGACTGCAAGCGATCATGTGACCGAATCCGGACTTTTTCACCCTCCGACGCGGTCATCGTTGCTGGACAAAGTTTGCACTGTCTGTCCAGTCTTCAAACTGCACAAACAACGCCTCATCTAAAGCTACTATCAGTCTGCTTGATCGAACTTATCGCGATCTACGCGAAATACCTCCGGTTTTATACTCGGAAGCATTTAGCTTCCCAGTACCTATTTATTTTTCTTCCTGCTTTCCCTCGGACCCGGTCCATATTCGTTGCTGGGTGGCGAGCCGTTGATAGAAGTGAGATTCCACATCGAAAGGATATAAGAACACAATAGGTTACGCGACTACGCTTACAACTTACCCAGCAATGGGTCGATTCTCTTGAAGATCATACTCCGCTCGATTATATGACTTTTACGCACCGCGGAGGACGGCAAGTAACGGTATCCATCTGGTTATAAAGTGAAATCGAAATCTCCTGCAAAACGAACCATTGATCGTGACATTCCGGTCCGACCATCCGTGCTTGTCCACCATATTACCTTCAACGAGTATCTCGCGGATCGAGGAATTTCCGATCGTTGGGTTCAATTACTCTCGGGATTCATTTCCAACTTACCGTCATGGCATCGGCGTCGGCGTCCAACCACCAGCATCCTCCGACAAGTTCGGCTGCCGATTTTCCAAATCAGACATCACATACCTCCCATGTTGACTCGAGCGGACATCTAGCGACTAGCGGTTACGCGCCGAATGACAATCAGCTGGCTGGATTGGTGGAAGCTGCTACAGCTGCGGCCGGGCAGGACGTCTCGGAATGGGCGGCGGCGGCGGCAGTGGCTGCGGCAGCCGGCGCGGCCGGCCATCAGCATCACCTGGACAGCTATGGGCCGGAAATTCACATTGAAGATGATGGTTTTGGAGACGCCAGCTTTGCAGCGGGAATGGGCACGGGAAGGCAGCTGCGGGGGTCGACATCCGCTTCGGTCAATGAGCAAGGCCCATCGCCGGGCTTGTCGAGATCGGTCTCCAAGAAACGGAAAAGAGGGGAAGATGCGCTCGATCCAGCGTTAACAGCGTCCGGCGCTGGGGTTGGTCTTTCGGGTGGTCCGCAGCAGCAGCAGCAGCAGCAGCAGCAACATCACCTTCATCCCCAGCCTCACCATTATGACGGTGATAGCTTGGACATCAGATCAGTCCCGCCCCAGTCTCTGTCGGACGCTCGCGCCGCTGGCGTGCATTCTGCCGCTGCGCTGTTTCGCCAACCATCTACTAACAAGAAACACACTCGCCCGCCCATGTCAAAACTCTTTACCTCTCTAGAATTGTCGCCAGAGAACTTCTTACACTTACAGGCTGCTGCCAAAGCATATATGCTGGACCCTAAACATCCAGAGAGACGAGATTGCGTCGGTCAGCGGGGCAAAGGCGACACCGAGATGGTCAAATTGAGGCTATGGAACTGCGTGCGTCATTTCTTGGAGATTGAAGGCAACGGAGAACGCTTTTTTGGGGAGAATGTGACCAACGAAGGCATGGGTCCCAGGACCTACGTCTGGCCGCGGGATCAGCAAAAGATCATCTCATTAGTGATCCCTCTGCTGAGAAGAATGGTCACCAATGAACGCCAGAGACAATATGCGGTTGAGACGAGAAAAGGAGGCGGTGCTGAGGAGCGCAGGAGGAGAAAGACAAACGAAAGCTTTCCGAACTTCAGCAATAGCGCAAGTCCTCCGAAGTTTCCTTCGGATGGACAACTGCAGATGCATTCTCAGCATCATATCCCGGACGAGTATGCCTCAGCACCCGTTTCGATGCAACCGCAACATCACATGGACTCAGCATCGCAGAACGTGGAGCTTGGCTTGACGGACCTGTTCCTGGACGGCTATCCCAATGACTGGGGGGTGATCAACAAGTCATATGATATATACAATCATGACTTTGAACTCGATAATTTGTGGTACCTTTCAGGTCTTCAGCAGCCAGATTGGCGCGGATTAGTTGCTGCAGTCGACAGTCACTACCAGGTCTATCATGAAGGAGGTTTCAACTGTCCCACTCCCTGCGAAGATCAGAATGTGAATCGCATTCTGAATTCGAATGTCACCTCAGATCTTCGCTGGCGAATCGGCGGAAATCACAACCGGACCGCCAAGAATGAATTGTAAGTGTTTCGCTCATGGCATTCAAATCATCAATTACCCACTGACAACCCCACAGCGCAAGCAGTATCACTCGTGACATCTCGCGAATCATTCGCGACAATCTTGCAGCCAAGCAGGGCGCTCATGAGCCCACGCACGAGCATGAACAACTGCCGCAACACCAGCTCTTCCCGCCACTATACTTCCCTACGATGCCGGGAAACACAAATACCAACAATGCCAACACACATACGGCCGTCCCTATTACCCCAACACCTGTCTCTCTTCATATCAACATCTTACAGAACGGGAAGCGTATCCTCCCTCGCCTGGATATACCTGCTGGGCAGTGTCCTGATCTGGAAACTCTCAAGCAGCTCATCTTACGCCGATTTGCTGGCCAATTACCGGGTGTCACATCCGACTCGATGATGGATGGGACAGCGAATTCCTGGAATCCCTCGTTGGGGTGGAGGTACAAAGCCTGGTTACCGGATGGATTAACCATGGTGCAGAACGACGGCGAATGGACAATGGCTCTTCTCTCCGCTGGGAATGTCGACTGGATGGAAGGCGATTTGAGGGTCCTTGTCGAACTCGAAAGCTCCTAGATAGGCCGACATTGACAACAGCTATCTACACCTCGCTTCTCCTCGAGTGCCATCTTGGGATGTTTCCTGATATTCATTTTGCACGCCCTATTTGAAGTTGTTTCGAGTACGAAAATTGTCTTTCGGTGGGCTGGGGTTTTCTTTGGTGTCTGAGTTTCAATCGTTCGCTGTGGTTCATCATTAGCTTCATACCCTTGCATGTTGGCGCATGACTTATGACTATGGACATACAAATGTTTCTTTGCTTTCCGAGAGTGGCTTTCTATACAGACAAATGGCTTGTTTCCTACAGCTAGAGGGATCATGCCCTATCACGAATAGGCATTAGCACACACACAATACGAGACCATAGAAGAACGCATGTCCCTTGTAGTAAGACTTCCTTTCCCGGATTCATGCTTGTTGAACCAGAGCCCCATAGTGGAGGCGACATTTGAATCTAGACATTGGCCGTCGCCCTAGCTGCCGTTGGGCCGTACCATATAAGCTAGAGAGCGAAAAGGTAATTAAATGTATAAGCCTGCAAAACACTATATTATCATCATCCAAGCCAACCAGCTCACACATGCAGTCCTGCAATATCTTTCATAAATCTTAATATAGAATGCAAATATACCGGCTAATGTCAGCGATCGCTTCTATGGTCTAGTGGTTATGACTCCGGATTTTGAGCAATCTGCGCCGAAGTCTTCCGGCAACCCCGGTTCGAATCCGGGTAGGAGCTTTGTTTCCTTTTTTTTTGTCTTTTTGCCCTTTTTATTGCTGTCTCTGCCTCCCTCATATGCGAGGTGCTTGTTGAGAGGTTTGGCTCTTTTTTTTTTTTTTTTTTTTAATTTTTTCTCTCCGCGGGCTGTAGTTGGTGTAGGACCTGATCCTTTGGGTTCTGTCCGCCATATTGTGCTTGTGGTTTGGGGATGTAACATATATTCTTCTGGGACAACCGATGGTTATCGTTGCAAATCAGAATATCAGTCCATCAGGGCAGATATACATGCACATAGGTAGGCCCCCAGAGGTAGTAAGGCGATATAAAAATAATACATTCCTACAATACGAAAAGTCTACATTATGGAGCGGACTTAAATGCGTTTTCATCTTCTCATGGACAGTTCTTAGACGTGTACGTATGGCTACTAAGTCAGCGACTGTCGCACTGGCCACCAGTGTAGCTGCTCCCCATACATGGACCTAATACTATTGACCTCCGGCAATGTAGCGAATCGAGAAGGTACAGAACCGCAAATCTAGCGACATCGTAGCAACATTAGCTTGCGGGGTCCAAGTCCCAACTCGAACAGGGGATAGCTAATCTCCGCTGCTGCAATATCCCAATGTCAGCAGGTCGAAGATGTTCGATGACTGAAAAAGGGGGGTTTTGCTCCATGAGCGCGAGTGGCAAGTCTGGTTCACAGACTCAACACATAGAAGTCGTGTCAGCATACCGTGTCTGCCCAGACTATGAAACCGCACAACATCCAATATGCAGAAAGCAAAGATATGCACCCTTTGATTCCGAATGGCAACTGGCAGCCGCATAGGATCATGTAATCCATAGGACATTGGCGCGGATTGTCTAATGCTTGCCTGGCGCCTGGCAGAACCGAGGTAGATAACAGACTAACGGCAAGGTGATGTTGGCTGTCGACTTGGAGAGACAAACTGAACTCAACCAGTAGCTGTGTTCACTGTTGAACCCTTTCAGCTGACCGTCGCTTCCACTGCCTCTAAGCGCGCTTTCTTGGCCCTTCGCTTCATTTCGCGTTTCGAGAGTGGTTTTTCGTTATCCTCCACAGCTGCTTCTGAGCCGAGTGACGCCTTCCTCTTCAGGTTGTCCCCGCTCCCCTGAGTCTCGGAAGCACCTTTCTTTTTAGAGACAGCTCCGTTCTGGACCGACGCCGGTTGTCCATGTCCAGTTTGTGGGGTCTTTTTCTGTCCTCCGTCGACGATGTCGATTATCCCGCGCCAGCTCGTGCGCTTCAATTTAGCCAATGCAACGACTTTTCTTGCTTCCTCGCAGATCGCCTCCTTGCCCCGCTCCTGTGATAGACCCCATACGCACGCCAGATTGATAACATCCCACGGGGCTCTTACACCCAGAGCTTTCCGGGCCTCACTTGACACGATGATACCTCTTCCGCGCGTGGCACGAATCAGTGACATGGCATTGCCGATGAGGTTCCGTCGAGCTTCAAGACCACTCCCAGTGACACCAGGCCCATAGCAGACCTCCAATCGAATCCCACGCGCAATGGCGGCGGAGAGCATCTTAAATTTGAAATAAAACGGAAGTCTGACGGAGAGATCCAAAGAGATCACGTCACATTCAAGACTTGTGCACGCATTCAGAAGCGCTTTCTCATTTGTAGGCCGAAGCGCGACCAAGTCATACACCTGAGCCAGACTGGCAAGACGCTGATTTTGGGCGGGGTCGGACAAAGTCAGGTTCACACGGGACAGAACTTTCACATTCTTCGGTACGTTCGCTGGAGTGGGAGGAGGAGTAGGGCTAGGTGGGAGTTTTCCGCTTATGGTCTGCGAGAGAGCAACGGTTGTGTAACCGACTGGTAGTCAGGTCAGTTCCTCAGGTGGTCATGATACAGCGTGCAGAATGCCGCCAAGGTCTTGTGCCGGGGAAGAGTGACGAACGTTCTTCAAGGAAGCTCAAAGTATGAGCGATCTCGGGATCATCCGAGGAGTAGGGGACGTTGAGATCGTAAAACATTGTATCAGGTTGAATACCAGGGCCGTACCCAATATCCCCGGACCTTTTTCTTCAAGGCAGACTCGCGCGCATCAGTGATCGAGCTGTCGAAACTGTCCGCAAAAGGAAATCTAGAAATCGCCCCGCATCAACAGTTGATCCGGCCCAATAACCGCACTAGCCTTATCGGGACAGACCTCCAGAGCATCATCACGTGCCTGTGAAGGCGGAGCGAATGGTCCTCGCTATTCTGATCATCACCATAATAATAATACATCTCCGTCTATCTGTACCTTGGGCGATAACACGGCTGCACTGTTTAGACAGGCTTTTATGCTCCTAGTCTTGCAGCTGCTGTTGTCTGTCCTTCATCTCAATTCCCTGTCGCGACGAATCTTTCGCCCCAGGTTGCTCCTCTACCCCGCCGCCGCATTTTATCTTCCATCGATTGTGGGCGCACTCGGAAGCTGCGAACCAGCCGCCATCACCATGGCGCGCGTCTATGCTGATGTCAACGACCATATGCCTCGGTCCTACTGGGACTATGATAGCGTGAACATCTCCTGGGGTGTCCTTGAGAATTACGAAGTCGTCCGCAAGATAGGTGAGTGAAGAGAGGGTGCCCCATCGCCCAACGGGGTTCTCGCACACCTCGAGGACGATATACCCTTTGTGCTCTCTGTGGTCGCAGTCGCTTACCACGTTCAACACAGGTCGCGGAAAGTACTCGGAAGTGTTCGAGGGTATCAATGTTGTCAACTATCAGAAGTGTGTCATCAAGGTCCTCAAGCCCGTCAAGAAGAAGAAGATCAAGCGTGAGATCAAAATTCTCCAGAATCTGGCAGGTGGCCCCAATGTGGTAGCTCTGTTGGACGTCGTTCGTGATAGCCAAAGCAAGACCCCTAGCTTGGTGTTTGAGTACGTCAACAATACGGACTTCCGGACTCTGTACCCTCGATTCACCGATTATGATGTCCGCTTCTACGTTTTCGAACTCCTCAAGGCTTTGGATTTCTGCCACAGCAAGGGCATCATGCACCGGGATGTCAAGCCTCACAATGTCATGATCGACCATGAGAAGCGGAAGGTGTGTCCTATTTGTCCCCTCAGATCTGGTTTAAATTGCGCTGAACAATATTGGGGTTTAGCTACGCCTGATTGACTGGGGTCTCGCCGAATTCTACCATAAGGGTACTGAGTACAACGTTCGCGTTGCCTCTCGCTACTTCAAGGGCCCCGAGCTGCTTGTTGATTTCCAAGAATACGACTATTCCCTGGATATGTGGTCGTTGGGAGCCATGTTCGCTTCCATGATCTTCCGCAAGGAGCCTTTCTTCCATGGACAAAGCAATTCCGACCAGCTGGTGAAGATTGCCAAGGTCCTGGGCACCGAGGAACTTTTCGAGTACTTGGACAAGTACGATATCGAACTGGACCCTCAGTACGATGAGATCCTGTCCCGCTATCCCCGGAAGCCCTGGCACTCTTTCATCAACGCAGACAACCAACGCTTCATCAGCGACGAAGCAATTGACTTCCTTGACAAACTCCTCCGATACGATCATGCTGTAAGTTTATCTGAAAACCTGTCCGTTGATCATTGCTGACCTCACTTGACAGGAACGACTTACTGCCCAGGAGGCCATGGCTCACCCTTACTTCGCTCCTGTCCGTGCGGCTGAGTCCCAGGCCGCCCGGAACAACGCCACGACTCAATCATGAACCCCGGACGTTGTTGGCATGACTACTTCTTCATACATTCAGGGATCTTGCAAATCCTAGCTCAGCACCAACTGTGATCAGTCGTCGTTCTTGAACATCGCCGACTTGGTTCGGAATTTTGAGTTTAATTTCTGGGTCCGGCGAGAGAGGGTGGTGATCATCAATCTACACACATGCAAAAGGGATACCACAGCGCTATCTCCTGGCTTCTTCTGGTATCGATTGACGCACCATTTGGTGCGATGAGTGATGGAATGCGGACATAACGATGATGACAGATGACGTACACCTAATGTGTTGGGTATAGAGCCCATCTCACCTCAATCCTCTTGGGTTACAGCGCACTCAATGTATCTGATGACTATTAAGAAGGGGATGTTATACTCCATTTGCCATGCTTTCCTCGATCTTTCCATGCGGTTTCCCCCTGTTTTGTCCCTCTCGTAATTGCCCGAGTGCTCCCAAACTATTTCATACTTTCGCCCTCTTATGTCTCTTGTTAATACATGTGTTTGATTGTGTCTGTCTGTCTCATGAAAAGGAGTGGGGGGGTTCTTTTATTTATGGGGGAGCTGAATTTGATCTGATGCCTTTTGTTGTTGTACTTGGCCGCGTTCCTTGCCTTAACACGTTCGACTTGTGATGGACTCGGTCCTGACCATCCACTCCGATGAGTGCCAAAAATTGCGTATTCCAATTCCCCCATCCATCGTCGTCGTGGAATGCCACGAAGCTCCCGTAAAGATAGTCCCAAGTCCATATCCCGTGGCATGGAGTATACATCACGTGACGTGACTCAGACTCGTGCGTTTTTTCTCCCTATCGATTAGGATCGAGGCTGTCGTCCGTCGAAACGAAAAGCACCGAAGATGCTCTTGAAATTGACCAAAAGGTCGTCCAACCGCGAATAGATCTTGTTCCTCCCCACGATCCTCCGTATCTGAAGCCATTGAAAAAAAACCCATCTCTGTTTGTTCTCCACCGCCGGAGTTCCTCGCTGAGCCCCGCAGTAACATCCTCTGATTCGTTCCGCTCTTCTGCTTTTGGGCCAGCGAAATTTAATTGCCCGCATTTCGCACAACCACCATACCTGCCCCTCCCCCTCGTTCTTTTTCCCGGTGTTCAAGATATTCATCCGGCGATTAGCGGCGCGCTCGGCGCCTTGGAGATTTTTGAGTCCTCCCATCTCTCAATCATACTCCAGAATGTCTCAACCGACTCCCTCTCCGAACCCAGGTGAGTACTGTGCCCGCTGTGACTCATGGTGCATCGACCGTGGAGGGAACCGCCGCCGGCTGACAGTATTGATGTGCTTTAGTGGGTGAACCAAAGGCTCCCATCGCGGACCCTGCCCCCCAGGCCGACGATCAGACCAGAAACCAGAGCGCCGATACCACTGCAAACAATGCAGAGGGTGCTCCCAAGGTCAAGAGCGAGAAAGAGTGTATGTCTCCAACGGACCGGATAGGGTCATATTCTGGTTTTCAGTTCGTTGCTGATGTTGGGATGTTGGCTTGGGTTAGTAGAACGAGAACGACGAAAGGCCGAGAAAGCGAAGAAGTTCGCCGAGAAGAAGGCTAAGGCTGCTGCGGCCAAACCTGCCGCCCCCAAGGCCGACAAGAAAGCCAACAAGATCGAGAAGGAGAAGACCACCGATGCCTACGACCCGAAGACCATCGAAACTGGCCGCTACCAATGGTGGGAAGAGCGTGATCTCTTTAAGCCTGAGTTCGGTCCCGACGGCAAGGTCAAGCCGGAGGGTTACTTTGTCATTCCGATCCCCCCTCCCAACGTGACGGGCTCCCTTCACATGGGCCATGCTCTCACCAATGCCCTCCAGGATACCATGATTCGTTGGGAGCGGATGAAGGGTAAGACCACGCTGTGGCTGCCCGGTATGGACCACGCCGGTATCTCCACCCAGAGTGTTGTCGAGAAGATGCTCTGGAAGCTAGAGAAGAAGACCCGTCACGATCTCGGCCGCGCAGAGTTAACCAAGAGAGTCTGGGCTTGGAAGGATCAGTACCATGCAAACATCAAGAACGCTTTGCAGAGAGTCGGTGGTTCTTTCGACTGGTCGCGCGAGGCTTTCACAATGGACCCCAACCTGTCGGCCGCTGTCACCGAAACTTTCGTCCGTCTCCACGAAGAGGGCATCATCTACCGTGCCAACCGTCTCGTGAACTGGTGTGTGGCTCTGAATACTTCCCTGTCCAATCTCGAGGTCGAGAACAAGGAAGTTGAAGGACGTACGCTGCTTGATGTGCCCGGCTACTCCAAGAAGGTCGAGTTCGGTGTCTTGACGCACTTCTATTATGAGATCGACGGGACTCAGGAGAAGATCGAGATTGCCACCACCCGTCCGGAAACTATGATCGGCGATACTGGTATTGCTGTCCACCCCGACGACAAGCGCTACCAGCACCTGATTGGCAAGTTTGCCCGTCATCCCTTCATCGATCGTCTGATGCCCATCGTTGCCGATACGGACGTCGACCCAGAGTTCGGTACTGGTGCCGTGAAGATCACTCCAGCCCATGACTTCAACGATTTCAACCGTGGGAAGGCCCACAACCTCGAGTTCATTTCCGTGCTGAACGATGATGGTACTTTCAACCAGAACGGCGGTCCCTTCGTCGGCATGAAGCGTTTCGATGCCCGTTACAAGGTTGTTGAGATGCTGAAGGAGAAGGGCTTATATGTGAAGTGGGAGAACAACCCCATGAAGATCCCTCGTTGCGCCAAGTCGAATGATGTTATTGAGCCTATCATGAAGCCCCAGTGGTGGATGAGGATGAAGGAATTGGCCGAACCTGCCATCAAGGCCGTTGAGGACGGTGAAATTGTCATCAAGCCTGAATCCGCCGAGAAGAACTACTTCCGCTGGATGAGAAATATCAATGACTGGTGTCTTTCCAGACAACTCTGGTGGGGTCATCAGGCTCCGGCCTACTTCGTTAAGATCGAGGGCGAGAATGGTGATGACAGTGATGGTAACCTGTGGGTCACTGGTCGCACCGAGGAGGAAGCTCACAAGAAGGCTGAGGCCAAATTCCCTGGCAAGACATTCTCTCTGGTCCGGGATCCCGATGTTCTCGACACTTGGTTCTCCGCTGGATTATGGCCCTTCTCTACACTGGGATGGCCTCGCAAGACCCATGACTTGGAGAACCTGTACCCTACATCCGTGCTTGAGACCGGCTGGGATATCCTGTTCTTCTGGGTATGCATATTCTATCCATATGGACGGCAAGCACTATACTAACAAGTATGCAGGTCGCACGTATGATCATGATGGGTATTAAGCTCACTGGCAAGGTCCCCTTCAAGGAGGTTTACTGCCACTCTCTGATCAGAGATTCGGAGGGTCGCAAGATGTCCAAGTCCCTGGGGAATGTCATTGATCCTCTCGACGTTATGGAGGGTATCGAACTTCAATCTCTTCACGACAAGCTGCTTGTCGGCAACCTTGCTGAGAAGGAGGTTGCAACTGCTACCAAGTACCAGAAGAAGGCCTTCCCTAAGGGCATCCCTGAGTGTGGTGCTGACGCTCTGCGCTTCGCCCTTGTTTCGTATACTACTGGTGGTAAGTTTCTAGTTCCTTGAGAAGGTCTAGCTGGGCTCGAGTGATGGAACCAACTAGTATCGTTCGGACAATTTATCGGTTCTCTAAACTAACTTTATGCAGGTGGCGACATCGCATTCGACGTCCAGGTCATTCATGGCTACCGTCGTTTCTGTAACAAGATCTACCAGGCCACCAAGTTCGTACTGGGCAAGCTCGGTGACGACTTCAAGCCTCTGCCTGCTCCTTCAAAGACTGGCCGCGAGTCTCTTTCTGAACGCTGGATCCTGCACAAGTTCAACATTGCCGCCAAGGAGGTGAACGAAGCTCTCGCACAGCGTGACTTCTCCGTCGCTGCTTCGACCATATACCAGTACTGGTACGCCCAGCTGTGTGATGTCTTCATCGAGAACTCGAAATACCTCTTGGCTCCTGAAGTGCCCGCCGAAGTGCAGGAATCCGCCAAGCAGACCTTGTACACTGCCCTCGAGGGCGCTCTGACTTTGATCCATCCCATCATGCCTTTCGTTACTGAGCATCTGTGGCAGCGTCTGCCTCGCAGACCTGATGATGAGACGATCTCGATCATGAAGGCTCGCTATCCTCAATATAACCCCGAGTTCAATGATGTCGAGGCCGAAACTGCCTACGAGCTCATTCTCAACACCTCCAAGGCCATCCGGTCGATTCTCGCCCAGTATGAGATCAAGACCAAGGGCGATATCATTATCCAGACCTACGACGCTGTCAGCTACAAAACTATCTCGGACGAGCTGACTAGCATCAAGTCCCTTGGTGGCAAGTTCCTCGGAGAACTGACCGTGGCTAGTCAGGACAACACCACCCCTCCTTCGGGCTGCGTTGTGGCTGCTGTTGGCGCCCAGGCCGCCGTGTATCTTCGCGTCTCGAAGGAGGTAGCTCTCGAGCAAGAAGAGAAGGCCAAGGCCAGCCTCGAGAGAGCCCGTGAGACTGTTCGCCGCCAACAGGCCCTTGTCAACGGCGCCGGCTGGAAGGAGAAGGTCAAGCCAGAGGTCTGTGAGCAGGAAGAGAGAAAACTCCGGGATGCCGAGAGCGAGGCTGCTCGTCTGGAGGAGCAAATCCGCGAATTCGAAAAGCTGCGTTTGGAGTAAATAATCTTCCCATAGGGTTAGCAAATAAATGTGTGATTCAGGTTTTAGATGTCGTTGATTCGTCGATTGTCGCTTTTTGTAAGGTAGTCACGTAGCACATATGCTCGGGGATGGATCCAAATAGATCCGACAAAGCTGTCCTGCAGGAGACCAGATGACGAACATTGAGAAGAAAGATTGATCAAGGCTCAGACCAGATATTTCATAGGATGCATTCTGGACGTGGTTGTTAGTTCTTTACATTTTGTCTTTGAACATCTCCAGTTAAGCTTATCGATAAGCAGCGCCAAGACAATTCCGCCAAAACTTTTCGCTCCGCTTTTTTCTTTCTTTTCGACCAGACGAAGTCGGTGATCAGCGAACACACAAGTTATTGTCTTCAGAGCAACAGAGGCCAAAATGCTCAGAGAAGTGTAGGTTTACAATGTGATCGAATGGAGCAGCGTCTGACGAGACATCCTTGACAGAAAACCCAAGAATCCGCGCACAGCGCGCATTCTCAAGGCCCGTGAGCCTCAACTCGTCGAACCCCCCAAGAAAACACTTTTCATGCACGGCTCGAAATGCCCAACCGCCCTTAACACAGTGCTCAAGACTTTCCACTCATTGACGGTCCCCAACTCGGTGCTGTTCCACAAGAAGAATGAGAACATCCGCCCGTTCGAGAGCACCGAGAGCATCGAGTTCCTGGGCAACAAGAACGAGTGCGGCATCGTCGTCTTTGGAAGCAGCAGCAAGAAGAGACCCAACTGTCTGACTGTGGCGCGGATATTCAACACCAAGGTTCTGGATATGTGCGAGTTGATGCTTCTCCCCAGCCCAGACGGCGACTCAATTCCCGCCATGAACAACCTGAAGATGCAGATTGGGATCGGACTGCGGCCCATGCTGCTTTTCACCGGCAGTGCGTGGGAGGATTCCACCTCGACGGCACATGTCATGCTGAAGAGCATGTTTACGGATATGTTCAAGGGCGAGGAGTCGGATAAGATTGATGTCGAGGGTCTGCAGTACGTGTTGATGATCGCCGCCGAGGAACCTACCGACGGCCTGTCCCCTGTCGTTCACCTGCGGTGGTACAAACTCCGGACAAAGCGCAGTGGCCACAAGCTCCCCCGTGTCGAGCTGGACGAGATCGGCCCCAAGTTCGACTTTAAGGTCGGTCGTCTGCAGGAGGCTCCCGCGGATGCCCTGAAGGAGGCCATGAAGCAGGGCAAGAGGCCCAATGAGAATATGAAGACGAAGAAGAACATCACCATGGACACGATGGGTGATAAGATGGGTCGTGTGCACTTGGGCAAGCAGGATCTTTCTGGGCTGCAGACGAGGAAGATGAAGGGTTTGAAGCGTCGTGCTGGTGTCGAGTCTGACGAGGAGGATGCCGACATGATGGAGGTGGACGAGGTTTCAGAGGATGAGGGCCGCAAGAAGGCACGGACGGCATAGAGCCTTGTCGGATTGTCTGGCGATGTTTTTGACTCATGATACTTTGTCTATCTATCCCACATAAGGCGTTCAGGTGGTCTGGTTTTTCTGTCGAGTGTGTCAAGCAGATCGATCATTTTCTCCATAGTCACTATAGCTTAAAAGTATTCAACACATATCTATATCACTCTATCCAATTTCGCAAGCATACAGTCGGGTCGTGCGCTCTGGATCGTCTGGTCAATATCGGTTGTCATCTCGGAGCGAAATGCTTCTCCTACGAAATTCTTCCTCTCTACATCATCAGTCCCTTTTCCATTTTGTGTGCTTGTATGCATCCCCATTCCTCTCGACCACGTGACCATGACGTTCTTCGGCACGAGACTCACATGCCGAGGATCTTTGGCAGATTTGCGGATGCAGCTCTCCATTAAATCCCGTTCTCCCCACCCTTCGTCCTAGAACTGTACTCATGCATACCCGTACTTATACCTCATCAAGCTGCTCTTATCGAATATTCTTAAAGCCGTGATCCTTTCCATATCCCAAGTTCGTCACTCGACACCTGGTGTTCTCCGTCGGTAGACGTCCAACGAACCCGTCGCTACTCCGATCTACCTACCGAGGTCCCGAGACATCATGGATGCGCTCCTTGTATGTGTGATGCTTTACTGGGGACCTGTCAACCATCATTCTGATCGCTGTTTAGTCCCGCCTGGACGCCCTCGTCCTCAACCCCGAACTCGCTCCCCTGCTGTCGCTGGTCAAAGGTATCCGAAATGGCGTTGTTTATGGATCGAAAGTGCGATTCCCGCACGCTCTGGTGTATGTCTCCGCTACCTGCGAAATTATATGATCTTGCTGGGAATTGCAAGCTGATATGGGGGCGTTTGAAAACCGCAGGATGATCTTTCTTTTCCGCTCTGGAACGTAAGGCGACACCTCATCGACATGCCATCGACGCCGAACATACTGATTGCGCTCTAGATTCCGGGAAAAGGTCAAGCTCGTCCTCAAAGCAACCCGCCAGCATGCGCGCAATCTAGCCACGTTCGCGTTCATATATAAAGGCTCCATGCTTCTTCTGCGAAATATCAACCCGGCGGGTGTTGGAAAAGAAGGTCGCTATGATAGCTTCTTCGCCGGTCTATTGGGAGGATACGCTGTTTTTGGCCGGAAGAAGACAAGCATCACTCAACAGGTACGACTGCCTGTCGCGTCACATCTCTGATGGATGTTGAGCTAACAGCGATTGATTTTATAGATCGTGATCTATGTCTTTGCCCGTGTTCTCCTCGCTCTCGCCAAACTCTCCGTCGAACCGAACATGCATCCTCTCTCCTCGCTGATCACACCCGACTCGCGAGCGCAAATACAGGCGAATGCATGGCCCGTCTTTGCAAGTCTCAGCTGGGCGCTCGTCATGTACATCTTCCGCTGGCATCCAGAGACGCTTATGTCGAGTTTGAGGAGCAGCATGGTATACATGTAAGTCGCGACTGTGCCCTTTCCGGATGGCTCAATACTGATACTTTGCAGCTACCAAGACTCGGACCACTGGGACTCATTCCGCAACTTCTTGATACACAACAAATAGACGGACTAGGGTTTGAATTACATACTCACCCTACAGTCGAACAACGGGTTCATACCTTTCACCACGGCGTACACATGGCGTATAGAATGGGTGCATTGTCTCTTTTTTCACTTCTTGTTCATTTTGACCCTGTATTATGTCTCATTTCACCAGTTGGGCTCGGGTTCATGGAACATGGCCTCAACTACGATGGCATGCATAGTCGATGTGAGCTGCTGAATCTCAAGGCAACCCTACCGCAGGCGGATAGGGGAAATGATGTTCATGAATCACTGGATAGATGACTTTCATCCCAGGTAGTTCTACAGGTGTCGTATACCTAGGGCTATCTCACATTATGGATAGAGCTGGCCAGACTGTTTATGAGCGAGATCCGTATCCTGAAATTGTTATGAACTGATGGGAACTAAGCCACATAGAATGCACACAAAGCCTTTATCCCTTTTGGTGTTTGTACTATTGATCTCTCACACATTCAGGTCGATAGTACTCCATAGATATTTAGATCACGTGGGCTTCCTACTCCTAGTCTTACCCACTCTATTGTCTGTGTCAACCACAATAACGCCTCTCCGTCTCTTCATCTATATACCCAGTCATACAAAATCAGCAGCCCTCCTAGACACGCCCTTGATTCAGCCAGGATACGACCCACCCGTGTCAAGATGTCTTCCACCGTTTTCCCAGGCAATAGCGTGGACCCCGATCCAAACGGGGATGTGACTCTTTTGGTGTCACTGCCACAAGTCTCTGCATTATTCGGGGCCTCGCATGAGATGACTGTAAAATATCGAGCCTCCTCCAAACACTTGAGCCTAGCTTCACGTTACTTCGAGAAACGGTTGAAAGCAGAATGGGCGGAGGGTAAGGCATTGCAAAGTGATGGCCACGTTGAGATGAAAATCCCAGAAACTGATCCACAAGTCTTCTTGATCTTGCTGAATCTGATGCATTGCCGCACAAAAAGAGTCCCTACCACAGTGACCTTCGACGAGCTGACCAAACTTGCTATTCTGGTGGATTATTACCAGTGTCATGAAATCTTGGGACTATATCCGCAGCACTGGCTGCAGCCCTGGAGAGGACAGACCCCAACCACGTATAGAGATGAAATTGTTAAGTGGATATTTTCAGGACGCATCCCTTTTTAGTTGCGCTACGTCCATTGCAATACGCCAGAGCAAAGGCGCCATCAACACGCTGAATCTTCCTATCCCAGCATCCGTCACAAGTGAGTTGAGCTGAGCCAAAATGCGAGATATTGCTACTTATATTGCTAGATGGAATCGATGCACAGCGGAAAGCGGCGCTGTTCAAGTTACTTGGTGCCGTAAAAACACGGCGAGACCAACTCGAAAATGACAAAATTATCTGCTCCTTCGATTGCGACGCGCTCAAATTGGGAGTCATAATAAAGGAGATGGCGAGATACAACCTCCCTTGGTGTTTGGATGGATCTGAGTACAAAGGACTCTCACTAGTAGACGTTGCTGAGAAACTAGCCAAGTTTTCTCAGCCGAAGTGCCTCAGCGACAGATTCGGCGGCCCTTCTGCATGTATGCATCGCGAATCCCAAGTGACCGCAGAACTCGACGCATTCCGAACCAAACTACAAGCACTGACGCTAATACCTCTGCCTTTGTAAGAGAAGCGACTTGGGGAGTTGCAAGATGCACCAAGGAAGAAATTGAACTCATGCCCTTCTGGCCTTACGGCTACTTGATTGGAAGACCGATCCACAATCAGTAAAGATGTCGCACCAAGGACAGTGCAAGACCCATGCCGCGGCTGCTGGCAAATCTGAAGCCATTCTTGTCTTCTAGCAGCCATCCAAGATATGGTAACGATGCACATTCTTCTATCGAATGGCTGAAACCCATACTCGCTTGTCGATTGCTGCATCTCGCCTAGAGACCCGTCTCTCACTCGAAGTTGTATGTCTGGATTTGATAACCACTATGGCCTAATTAGTCTGTGATTGCCCATCAATCGCCAATAAGGAATAGCAAGATTCTAATCAAACAGCGGATAAGCATTCTCATAGAGTGTTCGTGAAGTCAAAAATCTTCAACTACATTGCGCAATATCATACCTGAGGGCCCATCTTCTGGCAACTTGTTCCGCAGTGGCATATAATGATGAGCCGTGCCATAGAGATGCCAATTTCTCTTCCATACCATGAAACGCAATACCATTCGTACCAGGAAGAGAAGTTTGCATAAGACTCCTTCACGATCAAGCTGTGTGCCACTGCAAGTTTGGGCCTCCCGAATATCTTGACCGTGAGCCACCCGCCTTCTTGCGATCCTTTCTATCTGGAGACATGTTCCCTGGCCCTGAGATAGGTAAACAGAGTATCCAAGAATTTTTGACCTTGGAAGTGGTTTGGATGAGCTACGGCCCACGTACTGCTACCTGGATCAACTCTGGTCCTCATATCGAGATCTATTCAAGCTGCGACTATGTGTGATCGTTTGCCAACAAGCACGCAAATCTATTTGATCCATTGACCAGCGAGAGCAGATAAGTAATTCTCTAAGTTTACAACTTGCTCCTCGGCTCAATCAGCTTCTCCACCTCTGCAAACTGATAGTAGAAATCCAAACTCTGCGGGTTGAGCAAAGTCCCCGACGGCTTGATCTTCTTGCCAGATACGATCTGTTTCACAGGTAGCTCGACCTTTTTCAGATTCACCGTCGTCTACAGATGTAATAGTCAGTAAAATGACATACTCGAAATCCCCAGGGGATATCCCACGTACCGGAATCTCAGGTGTCTGGAAGATGTACTTGGGTACATGCCGAGCACTCAATGCCTTCCGGATTGCCTCTTTCACCCGTGAGACAAGGAGTGGTGTGAACTCGAACCCGGGCCGCATGAGCAGGAACATCATCACTGACTCGTCGGCGTCTGTTGGCCGTCTCTGGCCCACGCAGATGGAGTCCACTATCTCGGTTGAGAATTGCGTATCGATCACGTTATAGATCTCCGCGGAGCCGAAGCGGACGCCTGATGGATTAAGGACGCCGTCTGATCGGCCCAAGAAGAAGATTTGTTTTGTGGCGGGGTGGATGCTGATGAAGTCGCCGTGGGTCCAGACGTCTTTGATAAAAGGATTAGTGACTCGCAAATGATTGAGATAAGGCAGGCAAGAAACTTACTGTCGAACCGGCCAAAATACGAATCAAAGTACTTCTGAGGCCCATCGTCGCCCAAGAATTTGACTGGCATGGTTGGGAATGCGGCCGTGGCTACTAACTCCCCGGGTACACCGTCTGGAAGAGCAGTGCCTTTGACTCCAGTGGCACCCTCGTCCGCTTGGTCGAATACAGAAATGGGAATGCCGAGACCAGGGCCCTGACACCCGCCAACGTGCAAAGGTGTGATCGGGTTCCCCAAGCCAAAGCATGCGGCAAGGTCTGTTCCTCCGGAGATGTTCGCCAGCTGCGTGTGAGACAGGAAGCCCTCGTCGTAGAACCACTCGAACAAGGATTCAGAGAGGACCATGCCAGTACTGGTGACGACGCGCAGCGAACTCAGGTCCGCAACGTCCTTGGGTCGTACATTATTCTTTCGCAGCTCATGCAGATAGCGCGGTGATGTGCCAAAATGAGTTACCTTGTGCTCTCCGGCGAGTTCGATAAGAAACTTGACGTCAGGTAGGAAGGGGCTCCCATCATAAAGGACGGCTTTGGCGCCAAACAAAAGCCCTGATATCGCAGATAAATACATGATCCAGCCTGTGGTAGTGTATTGCAGTACTGTCGAGTCTGGTCCATGATCGCAATGCAGTCGACTCTCTTTGTAAGTATTCAGGATCACGCCGCCCACTCCGTGCACGATGGGTTTGGGCTTGCCAGTTGTTCCGGAGGAGTACACTACTAGGAACGGATCGCGGAATCCGACTCTAACGAACTCGAGTTGGTCTGATGTTGCCTTTTCAAGGAGGGCTGTCACGGGTTGCGTCTTGGGCACGCCACTCACATCAGCTGGCTGAGTTGGAAACCGGGGGATTGCGATGATAGCTTCGAACTCTGAGACTTCTCGAAGGCCTTCAACAATCCCCTTGATCTTGGGGCGAAGATCAACCCGCTTTCCATTGTAGATAGCAGAATCATCGACGAAGACAAACTTGGGCTTCAACTGGAGTAGTCGATCGAGAATTCCCTTAACCCCAGTGTCCGTGGAAGTGGACGAGAACAAGGCGCCAAGAGCAGTCGTTGCAAGGAGAACCACGAGAGTATCGACACTGTTACTTGCCACCGCGGCAACTCGGTCTCCCTTGACAACTCCAGCTGCTTTCAACGCTTGCACCATTCTTCCTGTCATTTTTCTGAGTTGGCCCCAGGTGACGTTGGAAGAGGGCTCGGAGCCGCCCTCTCTCATCTGTGTTAAAGCGATTTTGGTGTCCTCTTTGTCTGTTGTCGTGATCTTGGGATGACCAGTGCTTGAAGGGGTTGTTGAGAAGAGCATGTTCTCCGCGAAGTTCAGTCGAGCACCCTCAAACCAGGAGGGGACGCTATCGATGCGAGCCGATTCATCAACAACAGTACTGTAAGACCCTTCTGAGATAATAGGGAAGTAGTTCCAGCAGAAGTCCCAGAAGGCTGCCCGGTTCTTGGTAGACCACAAGAAGAGAGAATGATAGTCCTAAGTATACGTTAGAAGGAAGAGCTCCTCGATACGAGATTCGCACTACGTACAGGGAGTGTGACTCCTTTTTCTTCTTCTAACTTCGTCTTAAATGTCCACATCTGAGTGGAACGTGGGCTGGGATGTTCCCAGAGCTTCCTGGGCACATCGGCTGTTGTTGAAGCCATTGCGCTAGTATGTAGCCTGGGGAATGTTCGGATCGACCGCACGATTCAATTGCGACGATGTGGTTAAAGATTTGATAGAAGACGCGATGCCGAAGACGATTCTCCTCTGCTTTATAGTAAGGAGCAAGGCTCGAAGCTAGCTGACATATCTCTGGGTATCTCGATGCAAGAGCAACTGGCCTCGGCTATTCTTGATGCGAATCGGTTGTTGCGGAAAAGGCGGCAATGCGGGGAAGACGAAAGGAGATCTGGAGTATTTTGAGTCTTGGAGACCTCGAGAATTGCTTTGAATATTTGATACTTTGATTAGCTTGCAGCGGCCCCTAGCATGATTCGCCAGAAGTCGATGGTTCACAGGCAGTCAGTGGTGGGACATCTGATGCTGATCGATGGGGGAGAGGGTGAGCTCCAAACGTCTGCATAGAGGCACTGCATAGGATACAAAGCAGTATCATGGCTGACCGGCCAATAATGAGTGCAGGAGCCATCATTCTGCTATATCTATCACCACAGTGATGTTGGTTGCTATACAGAGTACGTTGAGTAGTTGGCCTGACTTGTTAAATGTTAGGTTAGTTGATGGACCACTCGAGTGCTATTGCCTCGCATATGAGGCAAATAACGATGACTGTCGATATATGGACAAAGTAGAATACTGAACTTGAAAGTACGATGAACTGGAATCATCTTCGGTTTCATTGTCCTCTTAATAATAATAATAGCTAGATGAATCGGTCATCGATACGGAGTAGTAGAGACAGAATAATCTCAAGTTGACCCAGTTCGGGCTCTTCCGAAGCTGCTTTTTAGCCGGTGTCACTGACGGTGAGTGCCGACAACTTCATCTTTCAACCACTGCTCTTATGTATTAATCCAGCATCGCACGCTGATTCTGCAAAGGCTAGTCCTTGAGATCAATACTCCAATTCAAGGAACACCTTTTTTTTCCCCCCAAAAGAACAATTCACCATGGCTCCCACCCTCACCTCCCATCCAACCCTGCGCATCATCCCCGAACCACTCACCCCAGAAGCCTTCGCTCCCTTCGGCACCGCCATTCGCTGTCCCCTACCACGCGATCTCGCCTCAGCGCCTTCCATCGCCTCGCTTCCTCCTCATGATCCCACCCCAGTCGTTGCAAACCAATCTTCTGCCCTCAAGTACAGCCCCATCTCCCCGCTCCTCGACCGCTACCCAGGCCAATGTCCCAGCGGCCGCCCCTCCGCCGCTCGCATGAGCATGTTCTCCTGCTTCCCACGCAAGCTGCGCAGCGCACCGTCCCCCGGATCTAAGGACAGCGAGACCAGCAGCGTCTTCGACGTCCGCATCCTCGAGCGCCACCCCTTCACCACCCAGACCTTCACCCCCCTCGATCTGTCCAGCCAGACCCGCGTGGCCGATGCAGACGAACCGTATTACCTTGTTGTCGTGGCGCCGACGCTGAAGGGCCAGACAGCGACGGCGGAGACCCCCGCGGGGACTGTGACTATCCGTGATCCTCCGGATTTGGAGAATGTCAAGGCGTTTGTGGCTCGCGGGGGCCAGGCGGTGACGTATGGGGTTGGAACGTGGCATGCGCCGATGGTGGTGCTGGGCTCGCGACGGGTCGATTTCGTCGTCGTGCAGTTTGCCAATGGGGTGGATGATGAGGATGTGCAGGAGGCTGCGTTTGGGGAGGGGATTGTGGTTGAGCTGGGCAAGGGGGGTGCTCAGCGCCGCGCGGGGGGTGGTTCGAAGCTCTAATTTGAAGCTCTAATCACGCAGAGCATATTGTCGTCATGTTTGATACTTTTTGGAAGAAAACTGTACATAGACTGGCTAATCTTATGAATGGACGATGAATTACAACTAGATGGGTATCTCGAACGAAACCACTATGGACAGAAACATGACACATATACATCCAGAGGAGGAAGGGAAGTCCTACGCGACTGCTAATGCAGCTGGGTGTCCGCCGACCTCGGAACATGATGGGTTGACATCCTTGCTAAGCGTCTGCCGCACGCGATGGGCCATTTCCAAAGTCTCCTTTGGCAACCCTGCTAGCTGCGCGACTTTCAACGCATGAGAATCCCGGTTGACCCCCTTCCGTAGTCGATGGACAAACGAAAACGACCCCGAGGCGCTTTCTTTTACGTCCGTACAGTACCGCCCCAGAGCCTCGAAGTCATGCGTCATGTCCGCGAGAGCGTGGAAGTGCGTTGCGAACAATGTCCGGCAGTTGTTACGGTAGTGCAGATGGTGCAGGCAGGCGAAGCTGACTGCGGTTCCGTCTTCCGGTGTCGTCCCACGACCAACCTCGTCCATGATGACAAACGAGCGCGCTGTCGCCTGCTTGAGGATTGTCGCCGTCTCCAACATTTCCACCATGAAGGTCGACTGATCTCGAAAAAGATCATCAGCGGCACCAATGCGACTGAAAATCTGATCGACAACGCCAATCTCTGCGTACTCTGCAGGCACAAACGACCCGACCTGTGCGAGAATAGTGATCAAGGCATTTTGCCGCAGGAATGTGCTTTTGCCTGCCATGTTCGGGCCAGTGATGAGCCAGATCCGATCTGGTTCCCCCAAGAAACAGTCGTTGCTGACAAACCGCCGGCCCTGCTCCTCCAGCCCAAGTTTGACGGTTGGGTGTCTGCCGCCGATGATTCTGTGAGAAGTTCCGTTGGTGAGAACGGGACGTACAAGGCGCTGTTCGTGGGCCAGCGTGGCGAAGGAACATCCAACATCTAATTCGTCCATCACGGCTGCATTGCGCCTGATCTTCACCAGATTCAGAATCACATCTCGGCGGAGATCCTCAAAAATCGCTTGCTCTTCTTGGCGAATCTGCATTTTCGCCCGGTCCAAACGACCGCCCAATTCTGTCCATGCCGGAAGATAAAACGACCTTGTTGACTTTGTGGAAGACACGTTCCGCGTCACGCCCAGCTCCTCCAAGGATTTCTGAGATATCTTGACTCCCTTGACATGACAGATGTGTCCCAGGCCAGGAGTCCACTTAAGGGAAAGGGCAGAGGACCCTACAGCATCGCGCAGACGTTGAGTTAAAGTTGACTTCTCATGATGCAATTTTTCCAAAGCCTGGTGAAGTCGAGAGAGAGCCGGGCTTGCATCCCGTTTCATAATCCATGTGTCAAGAGTTTCCTCGGTCGTTGCCTTCAATTGATCGTTACTCTTAGCTCTCACTTTCTTCGGTAACGTCTCAATCTCCCCCGGAAAGCCCTCATTGATGGTCACCTCCTGCGCGAGGACCGCTGCCTCAGCGACTGTATCATCCTCGAGGCGCTGCTTCTGCAAAAGACCTTCTTCGTCTATGGCAGCCGAGATTCGGTCGGCCAGCAGACTAGGTCCGTCCAAATGGAGTCGAGCGACCATGGCCAAAAGAGTCTGCTTGGCATCAACAGAACTCGAAGGAGGCGGGCCCTCCACGCCACCGTTATCCCGGTTGGACAAAACCCTTTTGATCTCTTCGGACGCCTGGATAGCCTTGGCCAGACAAATCAGGTCATCCGGATCTCCTCTCCCCAAAGTAAACTTCTGGACCAAGCGCTGGGAATCATAACTTCGCTTCAAGAGTTGTACTATGCCGTCGCGGAGGTCTCCATCGTCGAGAAAGACTGACACAAGGTCGAGTCGTTCATTGATCATCTGTAACGAGGTAGAGGGGGAGGCTAGAAACAAGGCTCAATAAGCTGCTGCCAGGATTTCGGATTGATCAGGGGATTCACACATACTAAGTCGATCCCTTAAAAGGCGAGCTCCGCTCTTCGTAGATGTTCTACGCACCGCATGAAGTAGACTACCTTTGCCAAACCCATCGCGAGCGGTTTCCAAGATCTCTAGGCCTCTGAGACTATTGCGGTCAATGCTCATCGATTCATCCAGATGTCGCCGACGAGGAGGTTGAAGCTTGATATTCGAACCCTGTAACTGAACTCGAATATATTCCAATAGACTGTAACCTGCGGCAACCTCCTCTTGCGTGAAAGGGTCAGAGGTTTGGCCCGCGAGTGGCGCCTCAAGCATAGGGCCCCATTGCGATATCGGCAAGATCTCTTTGGGAAATTGAAAGAATGTCATTAGACGATGGTCATGCCCAATCAGCAATTGCAGCTCTTGTCCAATTAGATCTTGGAGGTCCTGATCAACGAGTATCTCACGCGCACCGATGCGGGCAATCGCTGACGGAAGCATCTGAGGTGTAGTGGATTGCGTGAAGAAGTCACCTGTCGAAAGATCCGACCAGGACAAGCCTACGCGTTGAGACGTCGAGGGTAACACGTGCTGTTGTGCAGACAACTCATCTCTCTGTTGCTCTAATTGCGCCTTCAGAGCCGGCACATCCAGTTGGATCGCCAGTAGAAAGTTGTTCTCAGCAGGGTCCATGAATTTCTCATCAATAAGGGTACCCGGGGTGATAACCCTGGCTACCCTGCGATCGAATAGCAGGCCGCCCCGAGCTTTATCTTCGGCGCCGTTGGCAAATTCCTCGCTGATAGCCACGTATTTGTTCAAGTCTTGAACAAGTGTCTTCAGGAAGCGATCCAGTTGGAAGAATGGAAAGCCTGCCATTGAAACGGGCCCAGCGTTGGTCTTCTTAACGGCGAGCTTCAGATTCAGTAACGGAGCTAGCTCTTCGGCCTGCTCAAAGTAGAGCTGGAGTGAACGTCAGGAATCTATGCTCTCCTGAAATGGGAAGAATAACGTATGTCTAAAACTATATGAGCTGCTAGTCCGTTGCCCGTACCTCGTAAAACCCTCCTACTCTGGTCAAGATGACACAGTTCCCGAACTTCTGCATATTGTTCCGATGTCCCTGAACGACTGGTGGGTATCGGGGCACATCGTCCGTAGCATCGTCATACGGCTCGAGCTTTAAGACACCTTGAGGCAAGTCCTTGAGATTCACTGTTGTCCGCGTTTTTGCCCCTCTCTTGAGCTCGAGATGGGGCGTCTGTTTTGAGACTTCGACGCGTGACAATGGACGACGCACATGGTGACAGATCGTTCGGTGCACGAGGCAGCGATGGGGGACAAAAGTGCCATGGTCGGAATATCGAAGAATTCGCGACACATTTAAACGGGTCAATCGCAAGTCATTGATGCGCATGGTCCTAGGGACAAGCGTTGTTCTACTGCGGTGTTGAGCTGAAGGTGAAATGGCGCGGCGGAAGAAATACATAGAAATTGGGAAACCTCAGGTGTCACTACCTCGCCAAACCTTCCCGCTTTGCCACCGAAATCTGCTCCAGAGGAACTTCCCGACAACTTTCAACGCCTCTCTCTTCAACCATCCAAACCATTAAGGCAGCTTGCAACCCTGCAACAACGAGTAAGCGTGCCTGCTGCAGGAGGATGATCCAGGTTTGTGAAGCCTTTTAGGATCACACTTATCGTTGCAGAGTTCATTTCTTGTCGCAGGTGTTTCGACGCGCCGGCTGAATCTGAGCTCCACCGAGCCTAGACGACCTTCAAGAGTCGTCCCACGATCGTTTTTGTTTCGTCGAATCTGTGTTTGTTCTTGAGTTTATCTTCAAGATGGCGGACCAAAATATCTCTCAGTACAAGTACTCGGCGATGTCCAACCTGGTTCTCCAGGCGGACCGTCGTTTCATTTCTCGCACCAACGATGAAGCGACCGGCGACCCGGAATCCCTCGCTGGGCGCATTAGCATCCGGGAGATGGGCTCAAGGATGGCGCGCGATGATGCGCCAAAGACGAAGAAGACGACCGTTGCACCGACAGATATCGAACGGGGTGCGATTCGAGAGGGCGAGGATGTGCTAGCCCGTGAACAGAGGAAGCGTCGTGGCCAACAACAACTACGCGGCCAAGGCGTTCTTTCTGCCGCAGATGCACTCATAGAAGGGTTGAAATATCGCCCTCGTACACCTGCAACCCGAGCTACATACGATCTCATCCTTACAATGACCGCGAATCATCTGGGCGACGTTCCTCATGAAGTTGTTCGCAGTGCCGCCGATGCTGTACTGGAGTTGTTGAAGGATGAAGATATGAAGGATTTCGATAAGAAGAAGGAGATCGACGATTTACTTGGCAGCTCCATGAACCCCAAGGAATTCAATGAACTTGTTAATCTGGGCAAGAAGATTACGGATTACGATGCACAGGACGAGGATGAAGAGATGGAGGGCGGATTAGACGGCCAGGAAGACGCAGAGCTCGACGAGCGACAGGGTGTCGCCGTAGTCTTCGACGACGAAGACGAGGATGATGAACGGATGGGCACTGTTACCGAAGTACGAGATGAAGACGAATTGACAGATGACGAAGAACCCGACGTACAGGAAGACCCCGATATCGAAGCTGGAACGGCCGAGAAGGCGGATATCGACAGTTTTAAAGACGGAGAGGAGATGGTCATCGACGGAGGTCTGGAACAAGGCGACAAACGACAGAACAAGAGCCTGGTTGTCTCAGCACGACAAATCGACGCCTATTGGCTACAACGGCAAATCGGTTCTGCGTACGCTGACGCTCATATTCAGCAGGAGAAGGCTACACAAGCACTGGAAATTCTTGGTGGCAAAGCTGAAGACGGCACAGAGAAGCCTCTGCGAGACGTGGAGAACGATCTGATGGACCTGTTCGATTACGAGCATCCTGATCTTGTGGCCAAATTTGTCACAAACCGTGATAAGATTGTTTGGGTGACGCGTTGGCGCAGGGTCGCCGAGGACGCAGACGCTCGCCACCTCGTTGAAAGTGAAATGGTTGAGGCTGGCCACCGGGTTATTCTGGATGAGATCCGGGGCAAGGCTGTCCGTGATGAAGCGGCTGGCCGCCCAGAGAAGAAGATCAAGCTTGATCTGATGGATGTCGACGTACCTAGTGCCCCCGCTCCCGAACAGAAGCCTGCCGAGGGTGGCTTAGTCGGGGGCCTTCAGCCCAAGAGGCTGATCAATCTGGAGAATCTCGTCTTCCATCAGGGAAATCATCTTATGACCAATCCAAATGTCAAGTTACCCCAAGGTTCCACGAAACGCACGTTCAAGGGTTATGAAGAAATTCATGTACCGCCGCCTAAGCCGAGAAGGGACCCCGGCGAGAAGAATATCCCCACCACTGAATTGCCAGAGTGGGCTCGCATTGGCTTCGGTAGCTCAAAGGAGCTGAATCGTGTGCAGACTAAATGTTATCCCTCTGCCTTCCATGATGATGGAAATATGCTTGTGTGCGCTCCCACAGGGTCTGGAAAGACAAACGTAGCCATGCTCACCATTCTTCGTGAGATTGGCAAGAATCGCAATGAAGCTACAGGAGAGATTATGCTCGACGACTTTAAGATCGTCTATATCTCACCCCTGAAGGCTCTCGTACAGGAGCAAGTCGGAAACCTTGGTAAAAGGCTCGAACCCTACGGTATCCGGGTGGCTGAGTTGACTGGTGATCGTCAGCTTACAAAGCAACAGATTGCTGAGACTCAAGTTATTGTCACCACTCCTGAAAAGTTCGATGTCATTACGAGAAAGGCATCTGAGACAAGCTACACTAAACTTGTGCGCCTTGTGATCATTGATGAGATCCATCTCCTTCACGATGAGCGAGGGCCTGTGATTGAAAGCATTGTCAGCCGGACGATTCGCAAGGTGGAGCAGACCGGCGAGCCCGTCCGTATTGTCGGTCTCAGTGCAACCCTACCGAACTACCGCGATGTAGCAAGCTTCTTACGAGTTGATCCCAACAAGGGCTTGTTTCACTTCGACGGTTCTTACCGTCCATGTCCCTTGAAACAGGAATTCATCGGTGTCACAGATAAGAAGGCTATCAAGCAGCTGAAGACGATGAATGATATCTGTTATAATAAGGTCATGGAGCAGGTTGGACAGAAACGCAACCAGATGCTCATCTTCGTTCATTCCCGAAAGGAAACGGCGAAGACTGCTAAATACATCAGGGATAAGGCGCTTGAGATGGAGACCATTGGTCAAATTCTGCGTAGCGATGCTGCCAGCAGGGCGATTCTAGCGGAAGAAGCCGAGTCGGTCGACGACGCATCACTCAAAGATCTCTTGCCCTATGGTTTGGGTATTCATCATGCCGGCCTGAGTCTTGCAGATCGTGACTCCGTACAAGCGCTTTTCGCCGATGGCAGCATTCAAGTCCTTGTATGTACAGCAACTCTTGCTTGGGGTGTCAATCTTCCTGCGCACACAGTCATTATCAAGGGAACTCAAGTGTACTCCCCAGAGAAGGGTAGCTGGGTTGAACTTAGCCCTCAAGACGTTCTTCAGATGCTGGGTAGAGCTGGTCGACCTCAGTATGATACCTTTGGTGAGGGTATTATCATCACATCCCAAACTGAGATTCAATACTATCTTTCCCTCATGAATCAGCAATTGCCCATCGAAAGTCAGCTTGTGAGCAAACTTGCTGATAACATGAATGCCGAGATTGTTCTTGGAAATGTCCGCAATCGTGATGAAGGAGTCGAATGGTTGGGCTACACCTACCTTTTCGTCCGTATGCTTCGCTCGCCTGGGCTCTACAGCGTGGGTGCTGACTACGAGAACGATGATGCATTGGAACAAAAGCGGGTCGATCTCGTCCACTCGGCAGCTGTTATATTGGAAAGGGCGGGGCTTGTCAAATATGAGAAGAAGACTGGACGTCTGCAGTCTACTGAACTGGGGCGAATCGCATCCCATTACTACATTGGCCACAACTCCATGTTGACGTACGCCCAGCACATTCAGCCATCCATTACCACCATCGAACTCTTCCGAATCTTCGCTCTTAGCGATGAGTTCAAGTACATCCCTGTTCGGCAAGATGAAAAGCTCGAATTGGCTAAGCTGCTCGGGCGTGTGCCTGTTCCTGTCAAGGAGAGCATTGACGAGCCTCATTCGAAGATTAACGTCCTATTGCAGGCTTACATATCCAGACTGAAGCTGGAAGGTCTTGCTCTGATGGCGGATATGGCTTATGTTACTCAGTCTGCTGGTCGTATTCTTCGGGCCCTCTTTGAGATCTCGCTGAAGAAAGGCTGGTCTTCCGTGTCCAAGACTGCTCTTGACCTTTGCAAGATGGCTGAGCGACGAATGTGGCCAACCATGACGCCACTTCGCCAGTTCCCCAACTGCCCCAGAGATATTCTCCAGAAAGCGGAGAGGATTGACGTACCTTGGTCTAGCTATTTCGATCTCGATCCCCCACGCATGGGTGAGCTTCTTGGTATGCCAAAGGCTGGAAGAGTTGTGTGTGATCTCGTGTCCAAGTTCCCGCGTTTGGAAGTCCAGGCGCAAGTCCAGCCGGTAACTCGGTCATTGCTCCGAGTCGAGCTCACCATTACTCCCAACTTTGTCTGGGACGAAGCGCTGCATGGGACAGCACAGGACTTCTGGATCCTGGTTGAGGATTGCGATGGAGAAGAGATCCTCTTCCATGATCAATTCGTCCTTCGGAAAGATTACGCCCAAGCCGAGATGAATGAGCATTTGGTTGAATTTACAGTGCCCATAACTGAGCCCATGCCACCCAACTATTTCATCTCCCTCGTTTCTGATCGATGGATGCATTCGGAGACCAAAATCGCAGTGTCTTTCCAGAAACTCATTCTCCCCGAGCGGTTCCCTCCCCACACTCCTCTGTTGGATATGCAGCGGGCACCAGTCAAGGCTCTCAAGCGCGAAGAATACCAGAAGCTGTACCCCGACTGGCAGTTCTTTAACAAGATCCAAACTCAAACTTTCAAGTCTCTCTTCGATACAGACGATAATTTATTTCTTGGCGCTCCCACTGGCAGTGGCAAGACGGTTTGCGCCGAGCTTGCATTGCTTCGGCATTGGTCCAGCGGCGAAAGGGGCAGGGCTGTTTACGTTGCCCCCTTCCAGGAGTTGATTGATCAACGTCATGCAGATTGGGAAAAGAGATTGGGCCACCTTGGTGGTGGCAAGGCCATTGTTAAGCTGACAGGAGAGACTACTGCCGACCTGAAGTTGCTGGAGCAGGCTGATTTGGTCCTCGCCACTCCTACTCAGTGGGATGTTCTGTCTCGGCAATGGCAGAGACGTAAGAATGTGCAAACCGTTCAGCTGTTCATCGCAGATGAATTGCACATGCTTGGAGGTTTTGGTGGATATGTGTACGAGGCTGTAGTGTCCCGCATGCATTCGATTGCCCTCCAGCTTGAGAATGGTATGCGCATCATTGGATTAAGTGTGCCTCTTGCCAATGCCCGCGACATTGGTGAATGGGTTGGTGCTAGTAAACACACGATCTACAACTTCAGTCCTCATGCTCGTCCTGTGCCTTTGGAGCTCCATCTTCAATCCTTCACCATCCCTCATTTCCCCTCACTCATGCTGGCCATGGCTAAGCCGGCCTACCACTCGATTCTCCAATTGGCTCCCGATAAGCCTGCTCTCGTCTTCGTGCCTAGTCGCAAGCAGACCAGAGCGACGGCTATGGATCTTTTGGCCGCCTGTGCTGCTGACGACAACGAGGACCGATTCCTCCACGCCGACGTGAGCGAACTCGAACCGCTCCTCAGTCGCGTCCAGGAACGCACGCTGGCCGAGTCCCTTACTCACGGTATTGGCTATTATCACGAAGCCTTAAGCGCGACCGACAAGCGCATCGTCTCCCATCTGTTTACTATTGGCGCGATTCAAGTTCTTCTTGCTTCACGTGATGTTTGCTGGGAGTTGAATCTCACCGCGCATCTCGTGATTGTTATGGGTACGCAGTTCTTCGATGGTCGAGAACATCGGTATATCGATTATCCTATTAGCGAGATCCTGCAAATGTTTGGCAAGGCATCTCGTCCCCAGGAGGATAAGATCGGCCGAGGTGTTCTCATGGTGCCGGCTGTTAAGCGTGAGTATTACAAGAAGTTCCTCAACGAAGCTCTGCCCGTTGAAAGCCATCTGCAACTGTATCTCCACGACGCGTTTGTTACCGAGATCAGCACAAGAACGATTACCTCGACTCAAGATGCTGTGGACTGGATGACTTACACGTACTTCTACCGCCGCCTGCTTGCCAACCCCAGCTTCTACGGCCTGAGCGACGTCAGCCACGAAGGCCTTAGCACTTTCTTGTCTGAGTTGGTCGAACACACATTGAAGGAGCTGGCGGAAGCCAAGATCATCGATCTGGATGAGGAAGACGACAGCGTTTCGCCTCTCAATGCGGCCATGATTGGTGCTTACTACAACATTTCCTTCATCACCATGCAAACCTTCCTCCTCTCGCTCACTGCCCGCACAAAGCTCAAGGGTATCCTGGAGATCATCACCTCGGCTACGGAGTTCGAATCAATCCAAATGCGGCGACACGAAGACCACATTCTCCGCCGGGTGTACGACCGCGTGCCGGTCAAGATGTCTCAGCCTGCTTACGACTCACCGCACTTCAAGGCTTTCGTTCTGCTGCAGGCTCACTTTTCTCGTATGCAGTTGCCTATTGATCTGGCAAAGGATCAAGAAGTCATTGTCAGCAAGGTTCTCAACCTTCTCAGTGCTTGCGTCGATGTCCTTTCCTCCGAGGGTCACTTGAACGCAATGAATGCCATGGAAATGTCGCAAATGGTTGTTCAAGCCATGTGGGATCGGGACAGCCCTCTGAAGCAGATTCCTCACTTTGGCCCTGAAGCGATCAAGGTCGCCAACGAATACAACATCAACGACATCTTCGAATTCATGGAAGCAATGGATCCTTCCGAGAACAAGGACTACCCTACTTTGGTGAAGCGACTTGGTCTTAACAACACTCAGCTGGCACAGGCCGCGGCGTTTACGAACGAGAAGTACCCCAACCTTGATCTTGAGTTCGAGGCGGAGGACCCGGAGAATGTCACGTCTGGCGAGCCTGCCTACCTCAAGATTAAGATTGAAAGAGAAGTCGAGGAGGATGAGGAGCCCGACGCTACCGTGCACGCGCCGTTCTACCCCAACAAGAAGATGGAGAACTGGTGGCTGGTGGTGGGAGACGAGAAGACTAAGAGCTTGCTCGCCATCAAGCGGGTTACTATTGGTCGCAAATTGGAACTGCGCCTGGAGTACATCGTGCCCACACCTGGTGAGCATGAGCTGACGCTGTACCTCATGAGCGACAGCTACGTGGGTGTGGACCAAGCTCCCACGTTCAGCGTGACGGCAGCTGAAGGAATGGAGGAGGATGAGAGCGAGGAGGAAGAGGAGTAGAGGGTCTATCAAAATCTCTGGAAATTAGATGTTTCTGCAGTGTATCTACTAATCATTAAGAATTTCAGCTTTTTGTTCAATGTACAACATGTCAGTTGATGAAATTTATTCGAACAGCCCAGGGCCGTAGTAGAAGTGTAGAAGAGAGAGATGGATGGAGTGATAGTGACTAGGAATAAGCCAATAATGGAAGCTGGGCTGCGATAAGTTGATAACAGGCATCCATCTCCACCATTCTCCAACCTCCTCTCCTTCCATCATCTCCATCATCGTCATTCTACAGTTCTTCCCAAGATCTTCATCAGTTCATCTTGTCAATCTCTTTCATTCATCTTAGACATATCATTGTCAGTATATATTTTTGAGTTGATCCGACATTCGAGGACCAACTATCCCATCAATTCCACCGTTCTCGAGCTCTTGGCGTCGACCTTATCACGCTTGCTCTTATCGTTGTTGACCGGACATGACCATTCGATCAATGAAATTCACTCCGGAGTAAGTTTGCTACAATTTCTGGCAGCAGGCTGCTATTTGTTCTTCAGTTCATGTGCTAATTCACTCAGGGTCCTACTGGGAGCTCCCCGCCGCTCTGGGCCCATCCCCAACTCTGCAGGGACCCTCGCCGTTTACATACAAACCACCTACTCCTTTGACTCCCATTCCAAGACCAATGAAATCCGCGTGCTAGACATTGCCAGTGGTCGATCGGCATTGATCACGAATGACCCAGGTGCCAGCAGTCCCCAGTGGTTGGACAACAGCGACCAACTGGTGTGGCTGAAGAGCAAAGCGAATGGCAACACCAGCTTCATTATCGCAGACGCACGGGAGGTGGATAAGACGTACACGGCGGGTACGGTCCCTGGTCCCGTCTCGGACCTCAAAGTGACCGTGGTTGAACCGGGCAAGATCGGATTTGCTGTGACTGGAAAGGCCAACCCCGATGGGTCTCTGTACAACCCACATGACGCCAAGAAGCCTCTCAGTTCCGGCAAACTGTACACATCCCTTTTTGTACGGCACTGGGACTCGTGGATCGAGCACCAGAAGAACGCCATCTGGTATGGCTTGCTGCAGCGCACGCCGCTCGCCCCTGCTTCCCGGCAGGCGGGAAGATATTCCGTTTCTGGGCTGACGAACCTGATTTCAGTGTGTGGGTTGACTGGAGTTGAATCGCCTATCCCTCCCTTTGGGGGATCGGGCGACTTTGATATTAGTCCGTCTGCAATTGTGTTCGTGGCGAAAGACCCTAATGTGAACCCCGCAACACACACTTCTTGCTCGTGTTACTACTGCCCGATGTTTTCATGGACCGGCGTGGGGGTCCTAGAAGCGAAGGCATGCACGCTCAAGGGGCTCGAGGGGGCGATGTCGTCGCCTGTTCTCTCATCCGATGGTAGCTCAATTGCCCTCCTCACGATGCGCGAGGACGGCTACGAATCGGACAAGAACAGGATTTTGTACGTCCCTAACCCGTGGAGTGGTGAGATGATTGAGATCTTTGCCTCGTCAGATGGTGAAGGTAAATGGAATCTCAGCCCGTCGGGCCTGACCTTTGCGAAGGATGATCAGTCATTATTTGTTCAGGTTGAGGAGCAGGGCCGTGGCGTTTTGTACCAACTTCCTCTCAACGATGTGCGCCATAGCACGCCTGACGTGCTTAAGAAGCTCACACACTCGGGCTACGTCACTGACGTTTTTCCTTTGGCGGCAAGCCCGTCCAAGTTGTTACTCTCTAGCAACAACCTAGTAGACAATAGCTTGTGGACTATTATCGACACCGAGGAACCTTCAAACGTGAGGGTTGTTTCCTCCATCGGTCGAGGAGGTGCCGCCTTTGGGCTTTCTTCGACACAGGTGGATGAGATCTGGTTCCGGGGCGCTGAGGATCATCCCGTTCATGCCTGGGTGGTCAAACCATCCAACTTCAAGCCTGGCAACAAGTACCCGCTTGCTTATCTGATTCATGGAGGGCCGCAGGGAGCTTGGAATGATCAGTGGAGTACTCGCTGGAATCCCGCGGTATTTGCTGAGCAGGGTTACGTCGTCATTACACCTAACCCCAGGGGCAGCACTGGTTACGGACAACCGTTTACGGATGCAATCCGTGGGTCTTGGGGAGGCTTACCTTATGTTGACATTGAAAATGGTTTCAACTATATTGAGGAGAATCTGGATTACGTCGATACGACGAAGGCCGTTGCACTTGGGGCATCGTATGGCGGTTACATGATGAACTGGATTCAAGGGCATCCGCTCGGTCGCCGGTTCAAAGCCCTTGTAACGCACGATGGCGTATTCAGCATGACTTCTCAGCTTGCCAGCGAGGAGCAATACTTCCCCCTTCATGATCTTGAGGGCCCCATCTGGAAGGTCCCGGAAAACTGGGCCAAGTGGGATCCATCTCGCTTCACTGAGCATTGGCAGACCCCGCATCTGATCATTCACAACGAGCTCGATTACCGTTTGACGATAGCCGAGGGCCTCGCAGCATTCAATGTGCTGCAGATGAGAGGAGTCGACAGCGCTTTTCTGACCTTCCCAGACGAGAACCACTGGGTGTTGAACCCGGAGAACTCGCTCGTGTGGCACCAGACTGTTCTCAGCTGGATCAACAAGTATGTTGGGCTGCCTCCAGTCAGTGACCAGAATGGTGAAGCATTTACGGCAAATATGAAAACGCCATTGGAGAAGCGCGTAGCTGGTCTATCTCTTTCATAGGTTGGATTCTGCATCTCCAAGTGTTTCTGATTGCCTGGTGAGCCCCGTGGGGACGGGCACTAGACAATGACCTGTTGATATAGCCTTTAACTAGCCCTGAACATCGAATCAATATGGTTTCATCTTCCCTTTGTCGTTAGCTTGGATTGGAATGGTTGATTACAATGTTTATTGATTTTATTGTCTGGTCTATCGCCTTTGTCAGATTCGAAATGATGAACTCTCTCCTCGAGGATAAAGGCTGGGTTGGCGATGGTCACCCTGATGGCTTTCTGGAGGAACAAAGAAGTACTATTCTTGTCACAAGCGCGCATCTTCATGATGCCTTTATCGGACTCTGTCTATTGTCTCAGAATGCATGGCCCGCATCCTATATAACATAGTAATCTGCCTTCCAAATCGTACATTCTCGCCGCTCGCAAACCCATCTATTACAATCCCCCTTCTGCCTCTCCAAGATACATTGAATCTGTTCGATCTTCCCTACCATCAAAAGCGATCTCAAGATGGACAGCAACAATCCTTCCCTGCCCCGTATTGTGATTGATCTTACATCACCTCAATCCCCCCAGATCTCGTGCGCATTCTCACCATTGACTCCCACGACAGCAAACCGGCCACCAGGACAGTCGCAGATGGACTGGCACTCCAGTAACACCCATCCATCCTTCCACTCCGTCCTGCGCCATCTGCAGACACCGCTCTGCCCTCTCGTCTCCAGCACCACCGGCTTGCAGCACCCTGATTTCCCCAAGACCCTCCTCGCATACCACCTGTTAACCTCACAGCAGCTAGACGACCTCGCCCGTCATTTCCACCAGGTATGGCCTCCGCTGCCAGCAACGATCAGCTATCCGGTGATGATTCGCGCATGGATAGGTACCGAGGACGAGGACATGGTCGATCTACAAACGAAACGGCGGCGATTCGGTCACTTCATCGGGCTTCGGGGTTGCGAGTCTCCTACCGTGACTGAGCGCCGAGGGTCGCTATCCATTTCGATTCAAGAAACTGAGAAGACAGGCGAGGAGCTACTGGAATGGATGCAGCGGGAATGGGAGCAGAGTCTCTTACGGGCGCAGCAGGACGATCCGGACGCCATTCTACGGTGGAAAGCTGGGGGATGTTGAGAGGTCAGTAGTACTTACTCTGTCCCCTGCCAAACTCTCGATTTTTCCTTTTGTCGATAGATGATGCTGATTAGCGTGCCGGGTCTTTTGTTCCTTGGTTGGTCTTAGTATTTTATCGCCTGCTATTAGTTAATCCCTACTACGTATTGAACTTCAGCCTTTTGTTGTCTGTTTGAGTGTCGGCCTTCTGAAACAGCCCACATCCAGATCATCATGTCATCTCCTCGCATATTCCCGCGCAGCCAGACGATATCATGCTACAGAGCATTTTCTATGGAGTACCCCCACCTGAATCCAATCTCCAATCCATCTGAGACTCCGTTTAGGCTGATGGAATGGTGGGGTAATTCCTTGGGGGTTGATGTTTTAGCCTGAGTCGGATAAAACCGAGGTGCGCAGGGAGAGTGGTCTGGCTGTCTGCTATAAGAGACCACCGGAAAACAACGACAGATCATTTGGAAAAGGATACTCAAGAAAACAAAATCCTCCTTGTTATCCCTCATACGCGCTACCAAGGCATATCCATCCACCATGGCCAGCGAACCCCTCGTCAAGCACATCTACACCGCGGACCCCTCTGCCCACGTCTTCAACAACAAGCTATACATCTACCCGTCCCACGACCGCGAGACAGACATCAAGTTCAACGACAATGGCGACCAGTATGACATGAACGACTACCACGTCTTCTCCATGGAGACAGTCGGCGGGCCCGTGACCGACCACGGCGTCGTGCTCAAGGACTCCGACGTCCCCTGGGTCTCCAAGCAGCTCTGGGCCCCCGACGCCGCCACAAAGAACGGCAAGTACTACCTGTACTTCCCCGCGCGCGACCAGGAGGGTATCTTTCGCATCGGCGTTGCTGTCGGCGACAAGCCCGAGGGCCCCTTCACCGCCCAGCCTAACCCCATCCGCGGCAGCTACAGCATCGACCCGGCCACCTTCGTCGACGACGACGGCCAGGCGTACCTATACTTCGGCGGCATCTGGGGCGGCCAGCTGCAGTGCTGGTCCAAGTCCGACGCCGGCGAGTGGAAGTTTGATGCGTCGAAGACGGGCCCGCAGGAGCCCGCGGGCGAGGGCGTGCTGGCGCTGGCGCCGCGCGTCGCCCGTCTGACGGACGACATGCTCGAGTTCGACTCGGAGATCAAGGAGCTGCTGATCGTCGATCCAGAGGGCAAGCCGCTCGCCGCCGATGACCATGAGCGCCGCTTCTTCGAGGCCGCCTGGATGCACAAGTATAACGGCAAGTACTACTTCTCGTGGTCGACGGGCGACACCCACTATCTCGTCTATGCAACGGGCGACAGCCCCTTCGGCCCTTTCACTTACCGTGGACGAATCCTTGAGCCTGTCCTCGGCTGGACCACACACCACTCCATTGCCGAGTTTCAGGGCAAGTGGTATCTCTTCTACCATGACTGCTCGCTCTCCAACGGTGTGGACCACCTGCGCAGTGTGAAGATGCGGGAGATTGTCTATGATGCAGAGGGAAATATCCGGCTGGCAGAGGAGTGATTGGTTGCTGTCTCTTTTCTTTCACTAAAACTTGTATATAGATCCCCCCCCCTTTTATTTGCTTGGAAACGCGCTAGACACTCAATGATATGAATTTCATGGTCCCCCGGTTCTCATCTCACATATAGCCGGTATCTCCACAACGCATATTCGGGCAATGAACGGGGAAATCAGTGCCCCATGCCCCTCTCCTGGTTCTCTCGCACAATGCTCCAATACTTCTCCCGGCTGCGAGTTCGAAACATCTTCCCCCATTTGACCATCGCGAGAAACACGGCGGAGATAGCAAGTCCAACAAACGCGGCGGATATGAAGCAATTTTGGTACCCCATGTTTTGTACCCAGGGTGTAATCCTACATGCGAACCAATACCCCGTCAGCATCGTCACATCAGATGGCAGTCAAGAACTCAAACCTACCCATAACCAATGGCGAATGACATGGTATTGCGCACCAGCATCACGCTAGCCATCGCATCGCCACTCAGCTCCCTATAGCTGTCAACGAGATAATTCACGCTGAGCGTGACTCCACAGGCACTGGTGAGCGCAAGAAGACACATCCCAACCAATAGTCCGAACCAATGAATCCCATGGGCAGCACCAATGCCCCAGAGCAGCAAGGACCCGGGGACGAGTATCAGACATGCTAGAGATGGCCAAAGGCGCTGCTCAGCCTCCATCACGCCACCGTTGCGTCGTGCCAGCTTTATAGTTAGCCAGTCACTGAATCTACCTGTGAAAAGAGATCTAACGCATACTCATTAGAACTGGATCTAGGAATGGTCAACTGTTCATACTGGGCAACTCACCCGGCAATGACCCCCAAGCAGCATGCGATATAGCTTAGTCCAACCATTGATGAGCTGGCATGGTATTAGCTCGTTCCTTACTGGTCACGGCCTACACAGGCCTACCTGAAATTATACGGTGGCGATGCCAGGACGAGAGACGCCGTGGCGTTCAGCACGTTAAACCAAATCAGATATGAGCCGTAGGAGAATCTACTCGAATCAGCCTGAGAAAGCAATGAAGACCGGAATGACGTACCCCGCATAGAATATCACCGGCCAACTGAGATAATATAGCGTCTGATAGAACCGTCTGAACATGTTATTCCGGGTCTGGCGCGGCCCAATAATAGCCAACTTCTGAATGTAGGTCTTCTTGTTGTACACCACTCCACACTCGGCCTCTGAAGGCTGTGTAATGGAAGGCAGCCGCTTCTCCTGATCTTCATTCTCGGATGTCGTCTTTGATGACTCCATGGAATCGTTGGCACTAGTTGTTTCGTTATACACCCGCGTATAGTTTGTCTCCTCCATGAAGAAAAAGAGAAACACAATGGCAATCGCGCAGAATATGGCTGGCCAGTAGAAAACCCATTCCCAACCCTGGTACTGGGCGATGAATCCGCAAATTACCGGCGCAAAGTAGTTGCTACCAGCTAAGAAGAAGGCATACAGCCCCATATAGCTCCCTCGTTGATGCGTGAAATACTATAGGTCGTCAACGGCCGAGGCAATAACGAACTCAGCAATAAGGGCCACTCACCACATCCGTAACTGTCACTTCTGGAAGAGCTTCGATAGGAGCGAGGAAAAAGCCGGAAACGATGCTGCGACCAATCCATTCCCCGTTTGAACGGACGTAGGGACTAAATAGCAAAGAAAAAGCATGTTAGATACGGACGATCTGAGATCTAGTATGGATTATCCTGAGGCATACCCCCATACTAAGGTACACTGTTCATTGCCCCCAAATGGTTAGTCAAAAGCCTTGTACGGATTCATGGAGAGTTTTGCGTCACAGCATGTGTACGACTCACCAAGATCCCGGTCAGTGATAAAATATACGTCAACCGCTTCCCATATTGCAATGCGAAAGGCTGCCAGAACAGCAGGCCCCAGCCTGCAAGGAGGAATAAGAAACCTGTGCCTTGATTGAGAGTGTTGATCGCAACGCCAGTCTCCTTAGAAAGAGGAACAAGCACTGAATAAACAACCGAGGCCGAGATACCTGCGAAGAGAGTGTATCTGATAAGAAATGTATGAGCCGATGCACTTTGAATTCTGGCTTCGGTAGACTTACACACTGACACAAATCGTGGATAGTAGTTTTCGTCGTGGTGCCCAATTTAGAGGATCATCCGGATCATCAGAAGGTGCAGGCACAAGGACGATATCCCGGTCTCCTTCAGCATGACGAGTGGCCACAACATGATCCAAGTCCACTAAAGTGAACGTGCCAGGGATTGCATCTGTGTCCACCTGAGGTGCCATTATATGGCGGGAACGGTATCAAGAAGGTAGAGTACTTCCTAAGTTGTGTGCATATGACCTATAGATACCCTGTATCTTGTGGAGAGAATTGCTTTGGTCAACACGAAAACTCCAGCTGGATTGCGGATCAGACACATCCATGTGGCGACGTCGAGATATAAGTACTCGCTGCAGGATCAAGGACATTCTGTGACGGAGATAATCAAGGTTATCGGAGAACTCTCTTCTTGACAACCCACCAATGCCACCACAGGTATGTGATATCTGGGCTTCACCAGGACCCACGAAAGATAGATATCGACTGTCCCCAAACCTAATGTCAGACGCCTATAAACTGTTACACAAGCACTAGATGCATCGATGTACTTGCCGATAAGCCAGCCCGGAAATATTCCGCCATGATAGGACTCTATGGCATTGGATGCATGTTGCGTAGGGAGTCAAGCCACTTAACCAACTCTGAGTGATCTCTCCACGAGGACTTGCCGATCCAATGTTGGCGAATGGATTAGGACATCACCAGTCCCCGCAAATGTAGGGGACTACCTGTGAGGGGCCTGGACCAGTGTCGAGTGTCAAACAAAGGAAGGACAAGGTTGACGGCCGGCGGGTGACTTCACCAGTACCGCGTCCACATACCTAAAGAGCGGAATCTCTCCTTCTTGGAGAAAGCCAGGCGACAGCTAGACGAATGAAAAAGATGGCGCTGTATTGATGTAGTGCATTGGATAGAAGATCACTGATTGTTGGACTAAGCAAGAAGCTAGCTGTAGTCAGTGGGTGTGTATCTGTGTATCTATCTCAGTCTGAGTGTGGAGTAAGCAGCAGATAGATAGCAGGTGACTTCCCTCTTTCTTCCTCAGCCTTCACCTATCGCAGCTCACATCACCAGAATATCCATGCACCATTGGCCATGCTCGCCGGACTAGAGTCCAGTCTGAGTCCAAGAGCTCTTATCTCCGATGGTCTTGTCTTTTCTGGATAGTCCATACTACACTAATAGTGCTTCGGCTGGGGTTGATAATTCCCCGCACGAGACAGCCTTGTCTACTTAATCTACCGGCATTTGGTTTGCTCCAGCCAGTGGGTTGAGAGAAGGAATCCAAAGTAGCGCAGTCTACATGGAGAAAGTGAATCATGGGTAAGAAACGAGATATACGACTGAAACCGAGACCCGGTCACTACTGATCTATACCTTCTGGTCCGGAGAACACAAGTCCATCCCCAGCCCATGATCAGATATTTTGAGGTCACTGAGAGGACGTACCACCAATGCTGCTGAAGAATGCTGGGAAATCGCAGGTTCTGATCATATTTAAAGCCGCTTGAATGGCTGCCCAACTATCTCCTCACTGCATTTCCATAATGCCCTCCCGTTACGTTCTCCGGCAGGGAAATCTATCTTGGGCAATGGGAGGATTTCGCAATTATCCAGGAATGCACCGGAGCGATCTAGTGACGCATGATTTCTTAGCATGAATCGGTATACAGAGCTGGGTGGGAAATCTACTTGCCTGCAATATCCGGATCGAGGAGGGCTCTCAAAATGGTGGCAATGCCCTGCGAGACGGATTTGGGTACCTGCTGTAGAAGAATGGGGAGATCTTCTCCCTCTTCAATAACGCATCACCGTCAGAGGCACATCACATCGACCACAGGAGACGATTTGGTCAGGCACGCACGTTCTTTCTTCTTCTGAAGCCATGAAGCCACGTGCTCCAGGGAAGCAACAGTCTGAATACTTGGTTTGGTATCTTAAATCGTCAGCTCATGATGGAGACTTCAAGCCACTGGAGCACGAACTCCCCGGGTTCACAGCAAAGGTGCTCATCGAGCGACCAGCGCCAGAGATTGCCAGACACTTGACCATCTGGATATTGGCGAACGTCGATAACGCAAAAGCATCCAGCGGGTGATATGTTTTCCCATCCTGCGAGTGCCAGATATTGCGCAAGTTAACACTCTACAAGAACCGTGCCCACTTCAACTGTCAGAAAGCCACCTGCACACTTACCGAAAACGAGGGATCATCCCACTCTGGTAGCGAAGCTTCAGGCCGAATGCAAGAGCTGACCATTACCACCCTGGAGTCCGCTAGCATTAGATCCAGAAGCAGATTTATCAAAAGAAAATGACTCAGGTAGTTGTGCTGAAAGTGGGACTCCACCCCATCTGCAGTCTTCGCCCACGGTCCAGCGAACAGAGTAGGGAATCCCACGAGCCCGTCGATAGGAATATCGAGCTTCTTGATAGTATCCGCCGCTTTATGCACGGAAGCAAATCTGCCGCAATCAACTGAAACAAAAATCACTTTGACCTTGGGGTGTTTCTGATTGATCTCGTCGATCACCGGCTGCGCCACTACTTGCGACTTGCCCATCAGGATAATGGCTGCTGCATCTCCGCTTGCTAGGGCCTCGGCGGTTGCTACTGGTAATCCGTCCCGATCGACTCCGGTTAAGAGGACTTGTTTTCCGCAGGCAAGATTAGCTCAATTGATCTCTCGGTCAGGGGTTGCATATCCGGCGCACATGTTCTTTTCTTGATGCTCAAGGGAAAGGCCTTGACCACGTCTGCGCCTTTGGTGTCTGGTCCCCACTTGAGTCCCATCTTCTTTCGAGGCATGGATTGAGTGTGAAGGGAGACTGGGTGCGGTTGACTCCCTGATGGGCTGCGTGTATCTATGTTGTGCCGGGAAGGAATTTGGCTCCTGTTTTTCGTCATCATGAGCCCTCCCAAATTACGTAGATAAGACGTTCCGCGCAGGCAGTATACTGGGGAAGAACAATATACTCCCATCAAAGCCTAATTGAAATTCAAGACTGACTTTAGGCAAATAAAGGGAGCTCAATCGATTCATAGCCTGGGACGCAGTGACAATCCGCAGCGGGGACCTTATATAGGCGAAAGTAGAAGGGTGAGATAAATGGGGACTGACGTCCTCTCATCTATTGTCCCACTCTGGTTAACGGATAGGCAATAGAGAATTGATAAGACATGAATGGTGCTCAGTCTGAGGTGCTTTCAGAAGATGTGTCGAGTACTCGGTTCATAATCTACAAACGGGGTCACCGGAAACAACACAACGCAAGTAAGCTGCACAAAGATAGCTTGGTCGAGATAATATGGAAGATGCAAGGAATGGGGATATACAAGAAATCAATCATATGGTGGTATGGATTACACCTCTGCCGTCTACAGGGGATCACACAGGCTTTAGTCTGATCTCGAGGCGATGACATCGTCATCTGAGAGGTCCTGGATCACATCCTTCATGAGCTGAATGAGTTCGTCGATGTCGGGCCGGTCCGCAGGCTCAACTTGCAAGCATTTCCTGACAACCTCCTTGACGGGCTCGCTGATGGTGGCGGCGTTGTCTTTGCTCGCATCATCCCCGCCAGCTCTGCCTTTGCCCTTGGTGGCTCCAGGCTTCTCGTCGGGGAACCGCCAATCCCCGCCGAGGACACACATACTCAAGCTGCCGCCTGTTTCCTCACTACGGGCTTCAAAGGGGCTCTTGCCTACCAGGCAGGCGTACAACGTACACCCTAAAGACCAGATATCAACCTTGGTGTCGATGATTGACCCGGTCTTGACATCAAAGAGCTCAGGCGCTCGGTATGGCATCGTGCTATGCTCAGCGGCAGTATCTTGCACCGCCAGAGCGAGGGAGCGGGAGGTGATGGCTATGGGACTCGGCGCCAGAGAGCCAAGGTCCATAAGGATGGGAGTCTGTCCATCATCGTCGATCATGATATTGCCTGCAAGGGGTCAATGAGACAAGCACAATGCAGATGCCCAGTAGAGTAGGCAGCGCTTACCTGGTTTCACGTCTCTGTGCGTATAGGGACGAACATCTCCCTCTTGAATGCCTTCCTGGCTTCTCGTGACCTCGTCATCCATCAAAGGCTCATTTTCCGAGTCTTCGTCCACGCGCTGGCTGGCTCGACGCTTAGGTTTGCCCATCTGCATAGATAGTTCGGCATCGGTCTCTTCGCCCTCCCGCCGGATTGCCTTGGCTCTGCGTGTAGACCCAGCACCCCTCTTGACGCGATACTGATGCATTGCTTTGAGCGCATTGGCGACACCAAGCATGAGCATCATCAGTCTTTTCTCCGGGAAACGGGTATGGTTGACGAGATTCGCGTTGATCGCATCCTGAAGATTTCCGCGTTGGTAGTACGGCAGCAGAATGTAGACGGTTTTCGATCCAGCCTCGCCGCCATCGGAGCGGAATTTCGAACCCGATTCCGTTGAGACGCAGTGGTCGATGGAGTGAATGATGTTGTTTTGTGACGTGAACAGGTTATAGGCTTCGACTTCTTTCAGGGCCTGGGAGACGGACTCTTGGCCAAACGGACACCGGATCTTCTTCAAGGCAAAGAGTTCTGACGTAGCCTTATCTTGGACGAGGTACACGTAGGAGAATCCACCCTGATCGAGGCGGCGCATGTTAGCTGAGAGAATATTTTGGAGGTGAGAAGCGCATTGAGCATAGCGCAACATACCTCGCCCAGAAGTCGCAATAGTTTGAAGCTCCGGTTATTGATCTTCAGCTGCGGCGTGCTCGGAAAGCAGCATATGCAATCGGTGAAGGTGTAGAGCAGATCGAAGAAGTATTGGGCCATCTTGCGCAGCTAAGGTGTGACGGTCGCAATAAGCTGATTAGGTCGGATATTATAATAAGATTGTTGTCGACTGTGCGTGATCCTTCAATTCCATCAATCTGCGGTGTCGACTCTATCTCCGCAGAATGGGCCGGCTCGTGTGGTTCCACGGCTCCACTGCAATGTGACCACGTAGTATGCGATCGCGAATAGAAGTAGGTCCTATTTCGTAGCGTAGCGGGATTGTATTTTGGGTCGAAAGGATGAGCAATGCGAGGAGAGTTGGAGAGATGAAGTCGGAAGGGGACGAACGGTCGGATGAGGCCAAGGGACGTTGATCAGAAGGAGACCTTGGCGTGGAGGACGTATTGAGTAGAGTAGTTATCCTGACTTCAAGAGTCCTAGTGAAGATATTCTTCTTGAGTTGAGGTCGGTGCTGCTTAAGGAAGACCGAAGTATATATGAGCAGTCAGTGGTGATAAGTGTTGCTAACTCACTGCTAAGTGCTCAGTTGAAGATGCAGATATGTAGTTAGTTAATATATTTGACGGATAAGAAATTAGAAGGGAGTATCTTCAGCCTGACTGACCTTACTTGATCATCTCATCTGGTGGAGCAACAGCTGTTCTCTTACCCATGGACCATGGTTCGCGTTTCCGTGCAGTTTATTATTATTATTATTGTTGTAGTAACTAAGCTATCTAGTAGTAGTTGAGGAGGAGGAGGACTACTGGAAAGAAGACACAAGTTATAACACTGACAGATGTAAAGATACCTAGAGGAAATTCAAGAAATGATGTCTTTAATTAATACCTTCAATCCCTTCAAGCATCCCATAATAATCGGTTGAATATATCCATCCCCATCCTGGCTCCTTAGGCTTCTCCTCTGCCCAAGCTAGCAGCCAAAAGAAAAAAAAAACAACAAAAAAACAACAACAGAAGATCAACAACCCCTTTAACTAACTAACTACGCTGACTGCAAATCACCAGCTTAGATTCGTCGACAAACCATGAAGACTACTTTTAACTAACTACTACTACTAGATGATTCCTATCAATCAAATAATAATAATAACAACAACAACAGATCTATCGTAAGGTACAGGAGGAGCTCCACTCCAAGTACTACTCCGTATAGCCTTCTCCTCTTTCCTTACCGCGTCATCCCTTTCACGTTCCTCTTCTTCTCTTCCACTCCCACTTGAGTCTCCTTCGACTCTCAGGAACGGCTTGTCTTCCCTTCTTGTTCTACACGCGACCGTGACATAGTCTTCCCAGAACTCCATTCCGATGGCGATCCTCGACGACGTTCAAGTCGGCGATGTCGTGAATGTTCCTGGGGGGATGTACGGGACGGTCCGGTATCTGGGTACTGTCGCCGGGAAGCCAGGCAAATTCGCAGGAATCGAGCTGGCGCCAGAGCATGCCAGAAGAGGGAAAAACAATGGCGATGTGGAAGGGAGGAAGTATTTCAAGACCTCGACCCCCGGCTCAGGCATCTTTGTCCCTATGAACAGCAACCGATACGTCACAAAGAGATCTTCCACATCTGCCCTGATGGTGAACACCGCCCCTCCGACCCCCTCGCGACCGATCAACTTCAGCAAATCCGTCGGTCCGAGCCCCGCAGTTCACCGGGCGCGTGTCAGACGCCCGTCGTTGCCTCGCCCGGAATCCCCACGAGGTCCTCCTCCCTCCAAGGTCAGTCTCGCCGGCCTCCGTACCCCATCTACGGCCTCCCGAGCAGGCCCGAGCCCCAATGGCTATCCCCGGAGTCCAGTCAAGGCTCCGTCCCGCGCCTCGGATCGGCCGCCCTCGCGCTTGAGTGTGGAGGATGATATGTCTTCGGTAAGAACGTCGGACTTTCATCGCAGCTCAATGGCCTCGGAAGTGCAGGAGTTGAGGGACCAGATCAAGAGCCTGGAGAGGCAGCTTTTAGATCGTGATAGGCAGCTGGAGGAACAGGCCAATACGCTGGCCGAATTTCACAGGACAATTGAGGATCTGGAAGGCTCGGATGCACTTTCGATCAGGGCTCAGCTGCGCGAGAAGAACGACAAGATTGCGCAGCTGACAGCGGAGTTTGATCTCCATCGTGCCGACTTCAGAAGCACCCTTGATACTCTTGAGGTGGCTGCCTCAGAAACTGAAAGGGTCTACGAATCACGACTGGATGAGCTGATGCAGCAGAATAAGGAACTACAAGACCGGGGGGAGGATGTCGAAGCCGTCGCTAGACAGCTTAAGCAGCTGGAAGAGTTGGTTTCAGAGCTCGAGGAGGGCCTCGAGGATGCACGACGCGGCGAGGCCGAGGCTCGGGCCGAAGTCGAGTTTCTTCGTGGTGAAGTCGAGAGGACCAAGCTTGAGTTGAAGAAGGAACGGGAGCACTCTGCCATCATGTTACGGGATGCCCATTCGAGCCCGGACGGAAGTCGGCATTCCAAGGAATTGGATCAGAAAGATGATGAGATCCGTGGTCTGAAAGCTATCATTCATTCATTGAGTCGTGGCGATCCAAACTTCCCTGGACTGCAGCAAAACGACATTTCGGCAAATTCGCGGCAGGACCACGATTCCGAACAAATCACACACCTGGAACAACGTATCCAGGAATTTGAGCATGCCAACGAGAGCAAGACCTATCGCATTGAAGAACTCGAGCGTGAACTCCAGCAGATGCGGCTACACAATGGCACTCGTACCCGTAGCTCTACGATAAGCACATCAACTACCCATCACAAACCTTCCAGCTCGACGGGGAATATCGGTGCCGCAAATACCATCAACCAAGTCCATCGCCTGTCTGACCGCACGGTGGTCCCTAATGACTGGCTAGATACACCTCAACATGAAGGGCCGCAGTATCAGGCGTACTCGGTGCACCACCGAAGAGCTTCGGAAACCTCCCGCCAACGACTGGAGACCATGCACGAGTCTGATGGCCGCTCCGATGACGGTACATCGTTGTGGTGCGAGATTTGCGAGACTGGTGGGCATGATATCCTTAGTTGTACAAACATTCTGGGTGCCGAAAACAAGGATGAAGATGTACAGCGTGTCGAGCAGTCTCATCATGAGGGCTCCGTCGACGGCAAGTCCACTCCGGGGACATCTATTGCTGGCGAGTCACTGCCCTCAAAGGATGAGGATGGGGCCACTCCTCGAAAGACCGGACGGGATGCCGTCCTGGAGGGTTTAAAGGGCATCGGCGGGGGACTCACTGCTTCCATGACACCTGTTGCTGGGAAAGCAAGTGGGGTGATTGATGAGACAAAATGGTGTGCCCTGTGTGAGCGAGACGGTCATGAGAGCATAGATTGTCCCTTTGATGACTGAACAACGGCTGCTATTCGAGAAATGTCAATCATGACTGATGCCCAACGGCAGTTGTTTCTTTCCTTCTTGACACAGTTACACGGTCGTCTTACTTCGATGGCTCGATTGGGTTTATATGATTGAGAGTCTGCTTACTCGCTTGTAATGCTTCTCACTACTCTTTTTTCCTTTTTGGCTTCTTTCCTGACATATCTTATGCGCCTTGTTTCCTCTGGATGTCCGTGGTCTTCTGGGTCTTCCACTATCACGATTCCATGGGACCCAATACCCTTGCCTCACAGTCTGTGTTAATACCTTCACTTTTCTCTCGGTTGCCACTTGTCCTGTTTCTAATAATGCATCCCTTGGCAAATTTTCCTTTAATTCACCCTCATTTGTATTCTTACTGAACAATTGCCCTCAGTCAAGCTGGCTGCATTTGCATCGACATCTGACCCAGCTGCCGCCTCCATCATCCGGGCCGCCCTTGGATCGCTGGTCCCACATCTCTATCTTTTTTTCACCCTCCACCCTCAGTCTCATGTCTGAGCAAATGAATGTACTTTGAGACTGCATTTTTAGGATTCTTGATGATGGGAACTCAATAGTGAGACATCGCGATAGGGCTGTCGCCATCAAAGGCATAATACATAGCTCATCATCAAGTCCTCCAGGACAGCCCTGCGCATAAAATCGAAGTGTCAATCACTCCACAAACCTGGGAGGCTGTACTATCTCGCCCTCTTTAAATCTTGTCTCCGCAATGGTACCACACGCCTTGCACGTCCGCTTCTCCTGGTCCGCGCCAAACTCTTCCACGACCTCCTTCACCTGCGTCCCCAAGTCCGTACACACAAACTGCTTCTCCCACACGATCTCCCCACAGCCCCTACAGTACCACCGCATCTGATCAACCGCGCCTTCCGCCCGCGGTTGCTCCATAACCACGCCCACCGTATCCTTAAACCGCACAGGACAATGCGGGGTGTTAGCAGGGAGGAGGAAAATCGACCCTTCGTGGATAGGGATATCCTGGAAAACAGGCGGGGAGACAGATGTGTCGACCGTCTTCAGGAGCATGGAGCCCCGGTACTGGTAGAAGAACTCCGGGGTCGTGTTGATGTGGTAGTCGGTGCGGGCGTTTGGCCCGCCAACGATCATGACGGTGTATCCGGCAGTGGCGGGGGAGGAGGGATGGTAGACGCAATAATTATTGACTGGTGGTTGGAGAAGGTGGGAGTTGGCTTCGAGCCTGTAGTTATTCCGCTGTCAGTTAAACATGTTCAGTCTGTCGCGTCTTGTGATGTTGTCTCATCAGATGCTGTGCATTGCGGGGGAGGGGTATGTAGTCTGAAGATCGGAGGTGAGGATAGGTTTACCATTTTGGGATATTCAAAGCTGGGGGAAGCATTGTTTCTGTTGGGTTAATTCAATCTTTTGCGACGCAAATAGCGACTCCTTATCTGGATTGTTGGATGGTTATTTGTAGTCCTTCATTATTGATGGAGCATCATACGAACTGGACTGAGAGTAAATAATGCGGTCATCCCATCTGGCGGAGATAGTCGGAGTTAAAATTAGATCGGGCGGCCCGGAACGGATCATTGTGTCTCCGACAGATTTTCTTTTTTTTTATCAAAATTATCCATTCAGTAGCACTTTCGAGTTCGAAGAGATTCAGCTTGGATTTCAACAACGGAGTGATCGAAGGGTCTCCCAATCAAAGCAGCTATGGCGACCACATCCCAACCTCCCCTCCGATTTACCGGTCACAAGAATTTGGTAAACCGTCTGGTCTTCTCAACCCTAACCGGCCGAACGGTGCACATCTCGCAAATCCGTCCTTCGTCTCCTACGAATCCTGGTCTCGCTCCCCATGAGATCTCATTCCTTCGTCTCCTTGAAGCCGTCACCAATGGCTCGCAGATGGAAATCTCTTACACCGGAACGATCGTCATTTACAAGCCTGGTTTGATCACAGGCGGCATTGCTGGGAACGGAGCCAGCAGTGGAGGTGTCATTCGGCATGAGCTTCCTGCAGGATGTAACCGGGGCGTCAGCTATTTCCTCATACCGCTCTGTCTTCTAGCACCTTTCTCTAAGGCGCCCATCAAGGTCCTTTTCACTGGCCCGGGTGTCATAACTTCCGCCACGCCCACAGGTGATATGTCTGTGGATAGCGTCCGAACCGCAATCCTTCCTCTTTACAACCAGTTTGGCATTTTCAACAATATTGAGCTTCGCATTCTGCGTCGGTCTAATCCAGGGCCAAATGGCAGAGGTGGCGGTGGAGAAGTTCAGCTGGTGTTTGGTCACCAAGTCCGTCTTCCGAAAACTCTGCACCTGTTGAATCCTGGCAGAATTAAGAAGGTCCGTGGAGTGGCATACGCTGTAGGTGTCTCGGCTTCCAACAACTCAAGAATGATCGATGTCGCCCGTGGTGTTCTCAATCCGCTTGTTCCAGACACCTACATTTTCTCCGATGTATCGTCCGCGCCTCTGGTGCCTGCTCCTGAGAAGAACAACGCAGCCGGAAAGAAGAAGATTGGTCTTGGCTTTGGCTTGTCCTTGGTTGCAGAGTCTTCGACCGGCTGCCTGTTTTCTGCCGATGTCGCATGCCCACCTTCAGGTGGTCAACCGCCCGAGGACATTGGCAAACAATGTGCATACCAGCTTCTCGAAGCTGTGTCCAAGGGTGGATGCGTTGCACCTGCTGCTGCCTCAACCATGCTGGGTCTGATGACCATGGGATCAGAGGATGTTGGCCGAATCCAGATTGGACGAGACGTAATGGCCGATGAGAGCATCATTCAACTCGCTAGGGATTTGGCCAAGTTTGGTGCTCCGGGATGGGGTCTGAGAGATGCTTCCGGTGAAAACGAGCAAGGGGATATCATTGTGAGTGTGGTTGGTCGGGGCATTGGCAACGTCGGCAGAAAGGTGGCTTGATAGGGTGCGCACCACTTCAACTCGCCATCACTTTTTTGTGGCTATTTTGGCGGCTCGCCTCGCCTGGTTGAAACTGGTTCAATCCTCAACGGCCATTTATAGCGCCAGGTGGCAAAACGGATGTGCTGTCGCCAAAGTTATCTTGCAGTGAGTCAGGAAGTCACAACCGTCGTGTCCTCAGTTCAACCGGCAGCCTGTGACTTCTGGGACATCTCGGAAGTTTTCATTTCAGGCGGGGGTACGCCAACGACCGCCACTCTTCCTGTTCGATTCAACGTGGAGATGGGGCTGAATCTTAGCTGAATGCTTCATGTGCCATGTCCATGGCTCCCAGGCGTCCTCTTTTAAACTCCAAGGAGCGAGCTTCAGCGTCCGATGCTCGATGAGAGCAATAAAAGTTTCAAAGGGGGTATTTCTTTTTTCTTCTGCATCGCATTATACCCATCGATTACTGAGCTCCCGGTGCCCCCTGACAAGGACCGGGTTGGTGGTACAACAGAGGCGTTGATGGTGTTATCAGGGATCATTGTACTTATTGTATATAGAAATCGCAAGGCATCTTGATGCAATCAATTACTGCTAATCTATTTTCTCCTTTCCTCGCTACTTCGAAGATGCAAGCCCCTTGGGGAAAGAACAACTCTTCCTCCTAGGTAGGTCGATCTTAGTAAGAACGCTGTTCATCCAGCTGTCCGGCAACTGGCCTCCACATCGTCCATTCCACCCCGTGTGGAAGACGCACGAGCAAGAAACTGCTGCTCAATGAATCCATCAAGCCCATATTGTGGCCCGCCAACAGCGCTGAATTTGCACTGAAGACTTTCTGTGACCTTACACAGCAACTACTCAGGCATCAAGCGCCGATCACGGTCAGGCAGAAATCCGAAGAAACTCAAACCAGAGCGTTCTTGCCTCTTTAGGAAATTCATGACGCTATCCAGTGCCGTTGTTCCTTCCTCCTACGTAGTGATTGCCAAAGGGTTCCCAGCCTGGAAGGAGCACTATAAGAAGGCAGTCGCCCCCCTCTTCTCCCCTGTCTCCTTCTTTCCTCCTACATCTCCCCTGTCCTCTCAACATGTTGCCAACGCTGTTCTTGTTCTTCTGCTGCTCTTTTCCTCATGGCCCTCTTATCAAATCAAAGAAAATCATGACTTCCCAGACCTTCCCAGATTCTCGCTGTTCTTTTAACTCATTTTCTCTTTCCATGCGTTTGCCCGTCTTCTCAGTCCTACCGTCACTACTTCCTTCCTGAAGTTGAGGACGGTCTGGGCTGGAGGACTTTCGTAAGCTTCCCTCAGCACTCGGTTTGCGTTGACGTCAGAGATCAGTGACTTTCCTCCGTATAAGCGACTGGGCATGCGAGAGTATCATAAAAAACGTGTGGTATGTTCTTCCTTCGAGGTCCTCTTCAGAATGAGTGAGAATCAATAACATCCAAATAAGGACAAACAATAGTTCTTTTCTCTCCTTGCCGGAATCTTCACTTGAGCATCATGCCTAGCACCGCGGGCAGGCCCAGTAAGTGACAGAGCTTGTAAGCCAACTCTCGATCGACTGAGTGAGTGTACGAGTCCAACTAACCGCTTGTTAGGCTGGCTAAAAACAATCGCTCGCACCGCTGGCCAGTTCCCTCACGGGACATGCCCTGGTGAGGACTTATCCATTCTTCTTGGTTTGCTGGACAGTCCTGACCAAAGTCAAGTTCAGTTGCCGCGTCCTTTTTCTTGATCATGCTGGGGGTCCATCAGTTCGACAACCTGTTAGTGCAGCCAGGCCCAGTATGTGACAGAGCTTGTAAGTCATATTCCCCCGGGTCATCGTGCATATACTTACATTCATAGGCTGGCTAAAAACAATCTGCCACGCCCCAGCGAAGCGAAAGTTCATCCTCTGACTTGGTGAGCTGGCTCTATCCTCTGGTTAGCAAGTATACTGATCCTTTCGGAGGCTCCTGACACTCCCTAATCTCCTTACTGTGCCTCGAATGTCCTGATTAAATTCTGAGGATGCTGATTGATGATTGACGATTAATGATTGATGACTTATGACTTGATGACCTTATGATGCGGTGAGTTGAGCAGTTGATGTTTCGAGACTTGATGTTTTCTATTTTGCTGGTAGCTGCTCTTCTGCTCTTCTGCTCTTCTGCTCTTCTGCTCTTCTGCTCTTCTGCTCTTCTGCTCTTCTGCTCTTCTGCTCTTCAGTCTTTGCTGTTTCAATCTTTGATGCGTGATTCGCGATGTTTTTCTCCTTTGCTGTTTGATGTTCGATGTTCAATGCTCTGCGGCTTTGTTTTTTACTGCTTGATGCTTTGATGCATGATATTCGATTCTTTGCTGCTTTGCCGTTTGATACTTTTGATGCTTGATGTTCTTATGCTTAATGTCTTGAGTTGAAATTTCGCTGCTTGGTGTTCTGATGCTTGATGGTTAGTTCTCGTTTTGGTCCTTGTTGCCTTGATCTCTGATGTTTGATGCTTCAATTTCTGTTGTCTTGCTACTTGATGATTGATTTTGACAATTGATGCTTTGATATTTGACATTTTTGCCTGTTCGTTGAGCCTGTGTCGAGTTGGGCCTGTGTCAAATGCATGTTTTCCCTTGATGCTTTTCGGCTTAATGCTCGGATATTTGATGCTTCCATGTCTACTGTTTTGCTGGTTGATGGTTGATTGTTGACGATTGACGATTGATGATTGATGCTTTTCTGCTTCATACTTTCCTGTTTGATGCTTTGATGTTTGATGCTTTGATGTTTGATGTTTAAGTGTCTGCTAATTTGCTGCTTGGAGAGTGACGAGTGACTAGTGATGAGCGATGATGCTTTGATGTTTTGTTCTTTGGATGTTTCGATGCTCAATACTCTTCCTCGCCGCTGTTTTGTTTGATGCTCTTCTGTTTTTGCTTCTGGTTAATGTTTCTTTGCTTGATATTTGATGCATAAAAGTTTGGTGCTCAATGCTTGGTGCTGATGGATCTGGTGGATGGCGAGAGATGACTGTTGAGTGATGTATCTTGTCTGAGTTGTGTCCTGGTCAAGGTTTTTACCCACGAGGACGTTTTCCTTGGCCTGGTAGGCATCTGTCTACCACCCGAATGGGGGGACAAGGAGATTGATTAATGAAAGCTCTTGACGAAGTGGTATTCCAAACAAGCAGTTAAGAAAGCGGCGTGTAGATTGGGACCGTGGCCGATGCCTGATATCGGATACCCAGAATCGACGGTCATAGATGATATGACCCTGAAGCATTATCCATTCCCAATCAAGTATACAGGACAAGATTTTAGTATTTCTGTCTAATCATACTTTGACTGGAATGCACCCAAGGCCCGCAGGCATATCTGACTCCAATAGGGTGAGATCCATATCTCTATAAGCGGTCGTCTCTATTCTAAACCCAGGCTAAGAAGATCTAGACGCGGATATTACCCTACATTGAGTGTGGAGAAGACAAACATTTCATAGTAAACGCTAATTCCGAAAGAAAACGAGATGCCGAATCATGATGGGGTGAAAGCAAAGAATCTAAAGGCAGAAGAAAACGAAAACAAACAATGATGGTATACCGTCTAACGTCCTTGAGATGCAGGTGATGCAGGGTGTCTTGTATGAAAAAAATGGAAATGCCAATAGTACCTAAAGGAAGTAGAAATGCCAGTAGTGTTTGAACGATTTGTTCTCCTTGGGGAAGAATTGTTCCAGAATGGATGGGGTATATAAGGAGAATGTAAGTGTATGTGGAAGCGAAACCAAAGGGAAACACGAAAGTCGAAAGAAAGGATCAAGATGGAGGGAGAAAGGCGGGAATGGATTCATCATCTAGTCTGCAGCATCCTCATCTTTGCCCGGATACATGATATCCTGGTTGATGATGGCACGGATATGGCTGACAAAAACAAACAGCCACATGCCAACGATGCCAAGGGACATGGCAGAACCAACGCCCAAGATCCCGGGACTGCCCAATGCCTTTCCAAGCGTGATGGTGGCCAAAGTGAAGCCCGTGTTCGGGAAGACCAAGGCCCACCAGTTGAGATGGAAGGAAGTAGGCGGGGACCGGAGGACGGCGATGACGGCGATGAAGAAGAACCACAGACTCAGGGCCCAGAGGAAGATGCCCGCGGTGATTGCGAGCAGCTCGAGGATCCGCGCGTCTTCGAGGGCGTGTGCGTCGTTGATGAGCTTGAACTCGGCGGGCAGGCCCTTGGCCATCCCGACTAGAGCGAGGGCTGTGAAAGCCGGGGGACCAACGCAGATGAACATGCCGGGTCTGTGCTCGCGGCAGGGGAGCCCTGATTCCATCAGCCGGCCGATATAGTGGGCGTACATCATGAAGCTGATCGAGAACCCCAGGCCCTGGAAGGTGACTCCGGCCATGATGACGGGGATCGATGACCGTGCGGGTTGAGCTTCGCCGATGACGGAGGCAATCGTGCCACTGAGCATGATGGGGAAGGCTGGGAGAATCCAGGAGGGCATCATGGTCTGGAGGCCGTATCTGTGCGCAGAGAAGATGAAGGAGTACTGGATCACTGCTGTGGCCAGTGTACAGGCACAGTAGACCCAGAAGAGTACTTCGAGTGCAATCAGGTACGATTCTCGAGCATCGGAGCCGAAGTAGCGATGCAAGCCGGTGATGATGGTTGCTACGGATAGCCAGAAGGTAGGAAAGAAAAGACCCTCGCGCTCATGGCGAAGGGAGTCGAGGAAGCCACCGTGGAGGATGAACCTAGTGGCCATAAGGGAACAGACAAGACCAAACAAGATCAAGTTCACGATGTAGACCACCAGTCCAATGGTCTTCAACCCCTTGAAGGTGTATGGCTGGCTCGCTATCAGGAGAGCCAACCCACCTGTGCTCATGGTCAATGTGTACCAGGCCCAGGTAAAGTGCCTTAACCTCTCACGGAGGCTGAGTCGATGTTGTTTTTCCAGCTGGTTCTCGAGGAAGCCAGAGTCTGACTGAGACGAGGTCGGCGGTATACGATTTTCGAACATTGTGGCGTTTCGAGCGCTTTCTGGCTCTGAGGAGAGAAGAGAGTACGATCAATGACAAAGGGGAGCTGAGGAGTATGATCAATCCCAATGTAGCTATGATGGGAAGAGTGTATCATAAGACAGAGCGACAACAATCAGGCAATCTCTCAAGCCTATGACTTCCACAGATGAGGGAGAACGTTCTGTCTAAATCGGGGAGTTATAACACGAGTGACAGGTGATATAGTCTAAATGTGACTGAAACAATGAAATCAAAATTAGAATTAGATTCAAGGAGAAGTAAAAGAGGATAGCTGTATCTGGGAGAGCCCAGGAGGTTTGCAATTGATCTGTTCCAAAGGTGGTTAACAACCAGACAAAGATGGGATTTATAGAACATGGGAGACATGCCATATACAAGTCTGATATCTCCCAGCCCAAAAAAAAAAATAAAATAAAAACTTCAGGCCGATGTTCATTCCCATCCCGTCTGCTATACCAACTGATTCATGAGCCAAGGATCCAAGAAAATAGAAGGGAGCACATATCACCAGCGGTTGGCCTCACGGATGGAAAGATTTGCAATGCGCAGAGCTCATTGTCCCAGTTTGAGCCATTGGTTCCCACCCAGAATCGGGAAGGTTAGGAAGAGAGCTCGATCAGGCGCATATCAGGGGGGGCACAACTCTAATTCTCATTGTTGCAGGCCATAGAAGAAGGCCCACCGTGGACAGTCTAGACAAGGGGAGTATCAAAGGTAAAACCTGATGCCTAAAGGGTGATGGACTATGATCTTCATGATAGTGGCCATCGACGAGACTTTGCCAAGAGAATGATTTTTTTGATACAGGCCTGGATCTGTTCAGCATAGGTAAGAAGGATGGATTAATCAGTCGACCACGAATTGGCAAACGGTATTCGCCATGCCGATCCGACTGACGCGGTTTTGGCAATAGTCTGTGTACCTAGTGTGTACAGGTCACAGAGTCCTCCGTTGATAGCGGCTTGTCGTATCAGCAAGAAAGGAGAGATAGAGAGAGAGAGAGAGATAAGGCTCAGACTTTCCTTTCTACTAACTCCTTTTCCTCCTTATGGATTCTAATTCCTTTGTTCTGGGCTGTCTTTCTGATTCTCATATTCCGGTCTTCGACTACTGTGGCGTGTAGAACCTTTTCTTTTCGTCATTAAGCTCAAAAATGTGGCGTTCCGTGATAACAGCCATGGTTACGGAGTTCGAAGCATGAGTGGCCGCACCCAGCACATCCCGGCCGTTGGTCTTCGGGCCGACTTGAGCAGGTAACCTGATTCTTGGGAAGTTGCGATGTACCAGACAAAAAGGGAATTGTCCTGGTTCAACAACTTCACCCTTGCTTGTTGTTAGTAGATCATAGGGAGTGGAGCGGAAAGCACCAAAGCTGATTTGATGGACGCGGGTGTTAAGTGTCCTGTGGGCCTGATGATGAGAAGAACCTGGGCTAATCAGACCAACTGAGAGACACTGCTGAACAACATTTGGAATACATCAAGACCACAGCAAACCTCTTTCAAACATGCACTGAGGCATCCAATTAGGGATGGTGAATGTCCAGAAGAATTTGCAAAATATTAAATTATCAAATGTCAGGCCCTTTTGTTCCTATTAAAGATCAAAAATTATATATTAAAAGTGGGTACTAGGCTTTAGCAAATAGGAAGGCATAATTCTAAAGAGTAACTAATTAGATTATATAGAGTATATTATTACCTAATATTAGTAATTAACTAGAATTAACTAGGAGATAGAGGCTATATCTTATAGGCAGCTAGTAGTAGATATTATATTCTCTCTAACTAGGTGGTTATATATCCCTCTCTTATAAGATAATACTTCTATTATCTATTATCTATCATCCATCATCTATCATCAATCATTAAAGGTAAGTAGATTCTATCTATCTTTCTCTTTTAAGTATCTTTATCCCTCTATTTATAAGTAGGGATAACTACCTCCTTATTGTAAGGATCGCGAAGGTCCTTTATGTACTATAGTAAAGTTACCTTTATAGAGGAGCCTACCTAGAGGGAGGATCCTTATAAGAGGTCATGTAAATAATCACATAACATATAAAGATAATAACCCTACCTATAACTACTAAACTCTGAAGTTTAGTAATAATCTCTTTAAATAAGGACATCTATATTTAAACCTATTTATAAATATTCTTCTTTCACACTAGTTTCTAACTCTTATAGATTATAGATTCTTATATTTTATTACTTAACCTTTAAAACTAGTCCATTAGGAAAATAGTATTATAAAAGAGGTTAGTTAGACCTAAACTAACTAGTGAACCCTCCTCTATAACTATATAAAGTTAGATAGCAGGAAAAGAGATAGCCTATAAAGAGGAAGGCTCTAAGGGTGAGCTAGGTTTATAAGACTCTTCTATTCTAGTAGACCTAAAGTTACTAGTAGTAACCCCTATAAGGGAGCATCTATAATAGGAACTATAGCTCCTATAAGAAATCTAGAAGCTTTATAATAACCTAGGGATAGGCTATAGAAAGCATCTATAAAGCTAGGAATAGGATGAACTATTCTTATCTTCTATAAAGAAGACTAATATCTAAATCTAACCCCTACTAGAGTTAGAAAGATACTTAACCTATAACTATATAATATACTAAGCCTTTATTATAAGCTAGGAGTCCACCATAGAGGTAAATAGCTAGGATAAGAAGGAGTATACTAAAGTTATAATAGCCTATCTAGATTATATTCTCTCTAATCTTTAGCAGAGTAATATTTCTAAGGACTTCTATAACTAGGGATAGAAAGGCCTCTATACTTTCTTAGAATTATAGCTAGGTAATCTAGAGAATTATAAGTAGGAAGTATAGTTATAGATATTTTAAATAAGGCCCTATAAGGGAGAGACAGACTATATATACTAGTAGAGGTAGTATAAGTAATAGGTTAAAATTAGGGATAATATAAAGAATATAAAGAAAGTATAGTTATACCTCTTCTTTAAATCCTTCTCTATAGTATTTAAGCAGAAGGTCTATAAATATTTAGAGTTCTTAAAATCTAAGGAAGAGATAGTCTCCCTACTTATTAAGATTCCTTATATAGAGATAAGGATTATTAAGGCCCTAGAAACTTAGGGAAGCCCCTTATAAACTATATTATTACTAAGAAGATAAAGAGAATAGAGCCTACTATAACTATCCTAGTTATAAAAAGATAAGGTCCACTATCTTATACTTCTAGCATCTTATAAGTCTATTTTAATTATAATAAGGAAGGGTATATTATAAGATACTACTAGAGTAAGCCTAAATAGGAGGATCCTATAAAGACTAAATAACTAGTTATAACTATTATTACTAAAGAGTAGGGTAGAGAGTATTATAGGCCCTTACTCTCCTACCTAAGTATATTCCTTTAGGCTTAGGTAGGAGAGAAGGGGCAGGGACTAGCCTTATAAGTACTAGTTAATAATAGAAGCTTAGTTAATCTTATCCTAGTAATACTAGCTAAGGAAAATAATTAGTATACCCTACTATAGTAGGTCTTTATAGAGATATTAACCTTATAAAAGATAAGAAATAAAGGAGTAGTGGAAGCTACTATCCTAGTTAAGAATAATAAAGAAATAGAGTAACTCTTTATAGAGCTTATAGTAGCATCCCTAGATATAAACTATATTATCTTAGGAATATCATAGTTAAAGTAGTATAACCCTGTAACTCTCTAGGGAGAAGATTAGGTAATCTTTAGTAGAGAGTTAGCTCTATAAATTTATCTAGTTCTAGTAGAAGAGTTTGTGGAAGCAGAAGATATAATAATTATAGTAGTATAAGTTATAGTAGCCCTATAAAAGATAGTAGAGAGTAAGGACCCTATACTAGAATAGCTTATAGACTTTTATATAGTCTTCTTAGAGGAGAAGGCCTAGGAGTTACTATTATACTATAAAAATATAGATCTAGAGATAGATCTAAAGGAAGAGAAGTAACTATCCTTTAGACCTCTCTATAACTCCTCTCTAGTAGAGCTAGCAGTACTTTATAAGTATCTTTAGATAATATTTATAAAAGGATAGATCTAAGAGTTAAAGTTAGTAATAAGAGTACTAATCCTTTTTATAAAGAAGAAAGATAGTACCCTCTAGCTATATATTAACTATTATAGTCTAAATTATATTATCCTAAAGAATTATTATCTACTTCTCCTTATTCTAGAGACTATTAAGAGACTTATAGAAGAGAGGATTTTTATATAGCTAGACCTTTATAAGACCTACTATAGGATTAAGATTATAAAGAGGTAGGAGTAGAAAATAGCCTTTTATATAAAGTATAGATTATTTAAGTATTTAGTTATGCCTTTTAGGCTTACTAATACTCCTATAATATTCTAGAGCTTTATAAACTAGCTATTCTGTGACTACCTAGACATCTTTATAGTAGTCTATATTAATAATATTATGATATTCTTATAAGATAAGAAGGATTACTATAAGCATATCTACTTTGTAATGGCCTGGCTCTAATAGGTAGGACTATTTATAAAACTAAGTAAGTATCTCTTTATAATAAAGAGAATTAACTTCTTAGACTATATGATTATACTAGAAGGTCTAGAAATAGAACCTTTATAGATTAATATCATTGCAGAATAGCTATAACTAGAATCTATAAAGGAGATCCTGGTGTTCCTAGGTTTTATAAACTAGTATAGGAGGTTTATTAAGGGGTATTTATACCTTTTAGTATACCTCTTAGATCTCCTATAAAAACCTAGCCTAGGGAAGAAGAGGAGGATTCTAGGGAAGGAGTTCTTAACCCCTAAAGTAGTAAATATCTTTAATAGATTAAAGAAAGTATTTATAGAGTAGATAGTACTTACCTACTTTTATAAAAAGTATTACTTATAAATAGAAATAGATGCATCAGGGTATACCATCTATAGGATACTATTATAGCTAAGTAAGGAGGGTTATTAGTAGCTAGTAGTCTTCTTCTTACAGAAGATGTAGCTAGCAGAGAAGAACTATAGTATCTATAACTAGGAACTCCTTATAATAATAGAATCCTTTAGGGAGTAGTGCCACTACCTAGAGGGTTTATAAAAAGTTATAGAAGTTATTAATAATTATAATAGCCTTTATTACTTTAAGACTATACCCTAACTATTATAAAGATAGATAAAGTAGTCATAAATACTTATAATATTTAACTTTAAGATAGTCTTCTATATAGGGAAAAAGAACCCTATAGATAGACCCTTATAAAGGGGTAACTATAAGAGAGAGGCTATAGAGGTAGATACCTAGGGTTAAGGGGGCAGAGACCCTAATATACTATAGTATTAGTTAATACTTTATAAAAGGGAACATACTAAGATAAACACCTTAGAAGATATAGAATAAAAGGTTTATATAGTGCTAATCTAAGAGATAGTAAACTTATAAGAAGAACTAGCTTAGGGAGCTAGTATCTATAAGAATATCTAGAGGCTAGGCCCTTATATAAGGGACTCCTCTACAGAAATTTAAGCTCTTCTTCTAAGATTACTTATATAAGATAAACTTATAAAGAAGATTTATATAATATAAGCTAGAGCTATAGAGGAGCTATTATAGCCTTACTATATAAAGAATAAATTATTATATTAGATAAGCTATAAAGGGCTCCTCTATTATAAGGGCTTACTCTATATCCTAGATTATTATAACTTAAGACTAAGTATCCTTATAAAACTTTATAATAACCCCTTCACAGGCTACTTTACAGAATAAAGAATAAGAGAGTTAGTCCTAAGGTGCTTCTAGTAGCTAGAAGTAAAGAACTTTATCTATAAATACTATGCAGCTTATAAGGTATACTAAGGATTATAATAGACCTAGGGTAAGTAGTAAGACTTATTAGAGCCTATATCTACCCCCATAAGTATCTAGATCTAAATTACTATAAATCTAATTATAGATCTCCCCATGAGTATTTCTACAGTAAATTTATAAGAAGCCTTTAATAACATCTTAGTAGTAGTAGACTGATTTAGTAAGATAGGCTATTTTATATCTATCTAAACCACCCTTAGTAGGGAGAAGTTAGCAATGACTCTTATCTATAAGGTCTTCTAACTTCATAGAATCCTAGAAAAGATTATTATAGACTAGGGTTCTATCTTTATGAAAGGTTTCTAGATAGATTTTATATTTTATCTCCTGATTTATAAGGGGCTCTCCACAGCCTACTACCTATAGATAGATAGCTAGATAGAATATCTAAATAGTATACTAGAATAGTATTTATAAGCCTATATTAACTTTAGTCAGGAAGACTAGGTTAACTATCTCCCTATTATAGAGTTTACCTATAATAATATATACTAGGCATTAATTAAGAATATACCTTTCTATATAGTTATAGGTGTTAACCCTTATGTGATAATAATAGACTCTATAAACTAACTAAAGGGTAAGGTCATAGAGGAGTTAGTTATAAAGAGACTAACTAAGCTAGAATATACTTATAAGTATATAAAGAAGGCTCTAGTAAAGGCCTAAGCCTACTAAAAAGGATATTATAATAAGAAATATATTATAAAGATATTTTAAGTAGGAGACTAAGTCTGGATCTCTACTAAGAATATATTATAGATCAGACTAACTATAAAGTTAGATTAGTTAAATACTAGTCTAGCATGAATTATAGAATATATAGGCAACCTAGCCTATTATATAAATCTACCACTAGGCCTTAAGATATATAATATATTCTATGTCTTCATGCTCTATAAATATAAGGAGATAAAAGAGATAAATTTATAGGAATACTTCTCTATCTATAAAGCTATAGAAGAGGATTATAAATACTACCTAGAGGTAATCTTAGACTTATAAGGGGATAGATAATCCATAGAGTATTATATTTAATAGAAAGGGTATATTAAGGAAGATAATACTTAGGAGCCTATAAAAGGGCTATACTACCTATAAATCTATAAGGACTATATAAGAAACCCTATAAGGAGGGGAAACACATCTTTATTAAGGAGAAGATAAAATAATAAATAAAATAAATATAAAAATCCCTAACTCCTAAACCTACTATTATAAAGGTACCTAATATTAAGCATGAGTATAATATAGTTTATAGGGCTAGGAAGATAACTACTAGACCTAAGACTACTTAAAAGAGTAGCTCTTATAGCTATAGTAGAGATAATTATTATACTTCCTAGCTAGCCTGCTAGAAATATATATTATAAATACTAAGCTTATGCTTAGGTTATAGTAGGCACTATACTCCTAGCTAGTAGAAGGTCTTACCCTAGCTCTAGTTATAAGAATGGCCTTACAGAGCTAGGCATAGACTTCTAGCTAACTAGGTATACTAAAGCTATACTAGTTAATAGAGCAGAGTAGGGTCCTAGTAACCTATGCTTACTCCTAGCCTAATAGGGGTTATAATCCTATCTAGAGTAGGAGCCCTATAACCACTACTAGATTCCCCTGTAAGTAGGGGAGGAACTAGGCATCTAGGGGCAGCTCTACTATTAGGCTAGAAGCCTAGGTATTAATACTACTAGCAGTGGGTGCTAGGGCATCCTAGTTAGCCCTAGAAGTACCTGCTAGAGGTAGTAGCAGCCTAAAGATAGAGGCTCCCCTTATAATAGGGGCCAGTCACACTCTTATTAGGTTAATAAAGAAGGGGCTATAAATAACCCTATATAGGGGAAGGAAGGCCCCCACAGGCATAAGGGAGAGAGAGGTAAGAGGAGCTGCAGTAATAGTAGTAGTAGTAGTAATAGTGGCAGCAGCAGTAATAGGGGTAGTAGTAGCAGGCCTAGTAGGGGCAGCAGCAGCAGGCCCAGTAGGGGTAGTAGTAGCAGGCCTAGCAGCAGGTAGCATAGTAATAGCAGTAGTAGTAGTAGGTGCAGGGGGGAGGGGCATAGCAGGTAGTAGTAGTAGTATAAAGGCTATCTCCTCCTTCTTTTATAAGGATTATTAGTAAGAGTAATATAGACTTATAAGCCTTTACTTACCTCTAAGAGGTCAGAGGGAACAGGTAATAATAGGGATATAGAGAAGGAGGTATAGAAGGATATTTTTCTAAAAATATCTTATAATATATTAATTATCTCTTATCTAAATATTATAAATCACAGAGGGTCCCTTACTAAAACTTTTATAATGAAAACTAGGGAAAATACAGAAGATAGAGTAGAAAAGAGGTTATATACTCTATAAAAATCACTACTACCCTAAACCCTACTCTATAGAGATTTTATATAATAAGGCTATTAAGGGATTTTTAGGAGCATTATAAGAATAAGTAATATAAACCTAAAACATAATATAAGAAGATTTTAATAATAATAAAGATATTATAGTTAAAGGGATCCACCCATGACTAAGTCTTTGCAAGAAGATAAATAAAATATATTTATAAAAGAAGGGGGTAGTAAACCTTTTCTATTATTTATAATTTTCTCTTTATAAAGAGGGTTTTTACTAAATAAAGATTTTTACTAGTGCACCCTATCATAAATAAGGAATCTTAGATAGATCTTAGAGGCTAAGGTCTTCCCAGGGGGGGGGTAGTTATAAGGATTATAAAGATCCTTTATATATTATAGTAAAGTTATCTTTATAAAGGAGCCTACCTAGAGGGAGGATCCTTGCAAGAGGTTATATAAATAGTTATATAATATATAAAGATAATAACCCTACCTGTAACTACTAAACTCTGAAGTTCAGTGATAATCTCTTTGAATAAGGACACCTATATTTGAACCTATTTATAAACATTCTTCTTTCACACTAGTTTCCAACTCTCGCGGATCATAGATCCTTATAGGCTTACCTAGAGGAATTAGCACCTCCTCCTAGTAATAATAATAATTTATTCTAGTTAGCTAAGGCCTTATCTTATAGGGTTCTTAATATAAAGTATAACTTAGATTTTTAATTAGTAATTATTTATTACTTTAGTTAATTAGTATAATTCTTAATATCTTATTATAATTAATTTTTTTTATAATTAATAAAATCTACTAGTCTATAATTCCTTTTCTTCTTCTTAGAAAAGTAATTCTAGTATAGTACTATTTTCTAATCTATTTATATAAATATATTATCTTTATACTACTTTTTTTACTCCTAATAAGAAGGTATTATAACTATAAATAGTCCTTTAAAATCTATCTCTCTAGTATTCTTTTAAGATATTAATTCTAAATTATTACTTTAAATTCTCTTCTAGTCCTTATTATCTAAAATAGTTAAGTCTTTATTATTCTATAGCTCTAGTAACTTTATTTATTATTATATAAGATGGCTATTCCTTACTAATTTTTATTTATTAGTATATTAATTTTTTTATTTATTTATTTTATATTATATCTCTAATCCCTCCCCTACTTATTATAAACTTTCTCCTAAATATTTTTATTTATTATATCCTTCTATTATATACTATAATAATTCTTTATATAATAATATTAGAGGGTTA